>NC_069502.1:773836389-774145139 GCF_027579735.1 Bombina bombina
TTTACGAATAATGTCACAAATTTTGTTATAGTCTTTACTGTAATTTGTTGTAAAATATGGTTTATTGTTATATCTCTTATTCTGTGTTTTACTCACACTTTTGGTAGTAAGAAGATCATCTCTGTTTAATTTATCCACTCTATTCTTGGTTTCCTTTAATAATTTCATATCATAACCTCGGGCTTCCAATCTGTGGCCGGTGTTGGCTGCATGTGATTGAAATTTGTCCTCAGTGGTGCAATTCCTTTTAGTCCTAATCATTTGGCCATAGGGTATAGAATTAATGGTGTGTTTTGGGTGACAGGAGGAAGAGTGAAGAATAGTATTACCCGCTGAACTCTTTCTGTATAACTCTACCTCCAAAGAATGTGTGTCAATATGTGAAGTGAGTGTGATATCCAAAAAGTTTAGGCAATCACTACTTTCAAACATGGTGAATTTAAGGTTTAGATTATTGCTGTTGGCGTGTTCAAGGAACAGTTGAACCGAATGACTGTCCCCATCCCACACCAAAAGCAAATCATCTATATACCTACCAAAATAAACAATGTTCTCACGAAAGGGATTAGTATCCCCAAAGACGTGGCACAGCTCCCAAAACCCCATATACAAATTTGCATATGAGGGTGCGAATTTCGCACCCATGGCCGTGCCACGTCTCTGGAGATAGTACTTGCCCTCAAACATAAAAAAATTGTGTGTAAGTAAATATTCAACAGCAGTGTACAAAAATTGAATTGTCAAAAAATCATAAGTAGTGAAATTCGTAAGGAAAAACATTAATGCTTGTAATCCCATATCGTGAGGGATGGATGTGTATAATGATGTCACATCCATTGTGACTAATCTGTAATTCTCACACCAAGTTATGTGTTTGACCTGTGCAATAAGTGCTGTAGTGTCTCGTAAATAACCATATAGATTAGTAACTATAGGCTATATATATTTGGTCACATATTTTTATATTTTTTCACATTTTATGTTTTTTATCACTTCATTTTTTATCACTTCACCATTGCCTGCATCACTTTATTATTTTTTCTACACCTGGAGGACAACTACTTTGTGATTATACGTTTTTAAAATAGCCTTAAGATTTTGTGACTATATGACTTTTAAAGTATCTTCAGGTTTTATCCAAAGGACAGCTCTCATTAAACTTTTAGTGAACATTTTAGGAGACTCATCAGATCCGGATCTTATTATTAATATTTGTGTTTGGTTTTATATTTAATTGTCTATGTTATTATATGTAATAAATTAAGATTTTAATATATCACTCCCTATTATGGGCTATTTTATGTTATTGTAATGTATCTAAGGGCTTTTTGATTATATTGTGGTCTGGTCAACCTATTGGGCCAGTCTTAACCCAGCCTCTACAGGCGCTTTATACTCAATTTATATCTCCTAATCTAATCCCCCTAATAAAATAAAAAAGCCCCCCCCCCCCAATAATAAAAATCCCTACCCTATACTAAATTACAAATTGCCCTTAAAAGGGCCTTTTGCGGGGCATTGCCCCAAAGTAATCAGCTCTTTTACCTGTAAAAAAAATACAATACCCCCCCAACATTAAAACCCACCACCCACACACCCAACCCTACTCTAAAACCCACCCAATCCCCCCTTAATAAAATGTGATGATTGATGTGAGCTTAAACCACAATAAAAGCATAAGCGTAAACTTCTTCTTTGTCTTTCAGAGAGGTCCATAGGTTCCTCCTCAGAAGTAGCAGGAGGTGTAGAGGACGGTTTAGTAGCTAAACGAGTAGGACGGCAAGTAGGAAATGTTCTGCGAGTTCTGTCTCTCTCAGCTTGTCGCTCTTGAAAGCGAGAATCCAGACTGATACAAAGTGTTATAAACTCATCCAGAGAAGTAGGAATGTCACAATAAGTGAGTTCATCTTTGATGCGATCATGTAAGCCTCTCCGGAAAGTCACCTTGAGAGCACTGCTATCCCAAGTGGTCTCATGTGCAAAGGTGCGGAATTCGATGGCATATTGTGCCACTGACCTGTTACTCGGAAATCCAAGAGAGAGAATTCTGCAGCAGAAGTGCGACCAGAGGTGCTGAACACAGAACACAGTGCAGTAATTAAGTAATATGCATCATTCAGGATCTGAACACTCTGTTCCAAAAGAGGAGAGACCCAGGCTAGAGCCTTGTCTTTCAATAAAGAAACAATAAAGGTGATCCTTGATTGGTGAGACTGGAAGGTATGAGGGTCATTGCAGAAATGAAGTCTGCACACATTGAGAAAGCCTTTGCAGGCAGTTGTGCCTTCATATTTGTCAGGCAACGGTATACGGGGTATACTGCCAGAAGCAGAGGAGGGGACCATGGCAGTAGCAGCAGAAATAGGTTGTGTGTCAGCAGAAACAGGAGAAGTGTTCTTTTCTTGTGTGCAGCAAGTGAGGAAAGCATAGCGATAATGGTTTCTAAATTGGACTCCAGACTTTGCAGGTGTTGTAGCATGGGTTCCCAGCATTTGTCCCTGAAGAGAGATTGCTCTTGCTACCTCATTTGGGTCCATGGCCCAAGTATAATGTAATGCTCATGGGATATTTCCCTAAAGAAGTGGAAACAATGAGGAAGCAATCCAATACTCACAGTAGCGAAGGGAGAAACAGGAGAGTGGTTACTTAGCAAAGCAGAGTCAAATACCAGGCAGACAGTCCAATCCTTCACAGTAGTAAAGGGGTTAAGCAGAGGGAGGTCAGTGACAAGCAGGGATCAGCAACACATAGGCAGTCCAATGTAACACAGCGGCTCAGGGGTTAAACAGGAGAGGAGTCAGTGACAAGCAGAGTTCAACAACAAGTAGGCAGTCCAATGTACCACAGTAGCTCAGGGGTTAAACAGGAGAGGAGTCAGTGACAAGCAGAGTTCAGCAACAAGTAGGCAGTCCAATGTACCACAGCAGCTCAGGGGTTAAACAGGAGAGGAGTCAGTGACAAGCAGTGTTCAGCAACAAGTAGGCAGTCCAATGTACCACAGCAACTCAGGGGTTAAACAGGAGAGCAGTCAGTGACAAGCAGAGTCTGACAACAAGTAGGCAATCCAATGTAACACAGCAGTTCAGGGGTTAAACAGGAGAGTGGTCAGTGACAAGCAGAGTCCGGCAACAAGTAGGCAATCCAATGTAACACAGCAGTTCAAATAGGAAACAGCACCCAGGGATGCTTCCCTGGGTGCTGTTTCCTATTTTAACTGCTATAGGCAACACTATACTTGGGCAATGTTTTAAAGTTTTTAAAGGAAGTTACTTACATAGACCCAGGTTCGCCCCAAGGGATATATCCAGGTGTTCAGAGCGGCAATCATGTCAGGCGGCGATGACGTAATCGCCGCGCAGCTTGAACACCGCCGCATCCATAGCAACAGGAGAACTGCCTGCGTCTGTGGCAATGGCCACACCAGAGCGGAGGAAGCGACATGACAATCAGATAATTTTAGAACAAATCATAATAGGGATTTCAGTCAATTAAAGGTAAAGGCAATAGAACAAGTGACCCTGGATAATAGAGGTGAAGACCGTTTGTTAGCATTGAGAAAGAGAGAGATCTATTGGATCCACACTCTTAAAACTTTGGAACCTATGGGAATAAATAGATAAGTGGATCTACAGGCATTTTTAAGTTGAAGCTTTTCTTGTTGAATTTATTTCAATATATTAATGGTTTTTAGTTTCAACATTCCCAAACTCATTTAGATTTTCCTTTTTGGAATGTATATCTATCTCAAAATATTTTTGATTGGGGGGCGTGTCACAGCAGCATCTGAGACAGGACGCATATCTCAAGAGCTCCAGAGGATTCCTTGATAATCCGGGAGGCTTAGCCACAGCTTTGTATTGCTCTTTATATGATACTGGAGACACAGATTATAAACATAAGGCCTAGAGCGGTGGCTCAGCATTAGGTGAACCCCCGGGAAACCGGGTTACACTGCCAGTCCTAACAAAACAGATCGCAATATCCATTTTTTGAACCCCAGCTTGAGGAACTCTTTCAGTCTTTAATAGACAAGGTGCTACCAGAACACATCTTGCAAGGCTATATAGAAGACACTACGGGACACTTCCAACCAGCTGAGAATACAAAATATACTCTTCATGTAAGTGAAATAACATTTGATCAGACGCCATCAAACAACAAGGCCAAGGCACCGAGACATGAAGAAGGGGGATTATGAATAACACAGGGAGGTCTCGCGCTTCCTCATGATAAAAGGGCCCATTGGAAACCTTAGCCAAACTCTGAAAAGGCTGCCTTCTATGCGGAACACTCATTTAGCTACAGACCTCTCAAATTTGCCATTAAGATGGAAGGAGGGTAAGGCCTCTAAAATGTCGTTCTATATTCATGACGCACCAACCCCAGAATCTACCACTACTTACCAACTGCTGTTAAAATGGTTCAAACAAGATAATAGCCTCATTCAGATGACACCATGGCTCGACCGTATTTCACTGGACCCCTGGCAAGTAAGAGATGATCTTGGACCTGCTCCACATTTTCACATTGAATTGACACTGGAGCTCAGTATAGATATTAAACGAACCTTACACTACGCAAATAGACTTGGTTTTCCTTATCAAAATTGCACTGAGACTCTTGATATCGATATTGTTTATGGCTACAACACGGCAACTATTCTGAGAAGGAGATTTGAACTGGGTTAAAAAAGAAGACGTGTGCTGGTAGAAATATATTCTCTGCGCTGTTTCGGTATATGCTCTTTTTTTCTAAAGGAAGCTTCCTCCAAGCTACCAAGTGTTCAGGAAAAGGTGTAGTAAGAAAAGAGAGCGCTGGGAAGCTGATACCTAAATGGAGTGGTCACAGGAGATTTATGTACCTCTTTCTGGTCAGATATATGAATCTAAAAAAAATAAATATAAATATATATTTCATATATATTTAAAGCAATATTTCATACAGTTAATAAGTTATAATATGCAAAATCTACAGAAACATTAATAGAAATTGTTCATAGAACCATTGTATGTGTTTTTAAGAAGGTACCTTCAATTAATAAATAAGAATTTATAAAAAGAAATTTATAAAAGTTTATAAAAAGAACTAATACATAATAAGTTGTTTCTTTTTATAAATTTCTTTTTATATTGAAGGTACCTTCTTAAAAACACATACGTATGTTTTGGACAATGGTTCTATGAACAATTTCTATGACTGTTTCTGTAGATTTTGTATATTATAACTGTACTAGTCCTAAAGCCCGTGCACACGGGCCAATTTTTTTAAGTACCGCGGTTCCAACCCTTGCTCCCTCTCTCTCCCCCTCTCTCTTTTGAGCTCTCTCTCTCCCCCCTCTTTTGCGCTCTCTCTCCCCCTATTTTGCTCTTTCTCTCCCCCTATTTTGCTCGTTCTCTCCCCCTTTTTTGCTCTCTCTCTCCCCCCTCTTTTGCTCTCTCTCTCCCCCTCTCTTTTGCTTTCTCTCCCCCCTCTTTTGCTCTCTCTCTCGCCCTCTTTTGCTCTCTCTCTCGCCCTCTTTTGCTCTCTCTCCCTCTTTTGCTCTCCCCTATTTTGCTCTCTCTCCCCTTCTTTTGCTCTCTCTCCCCTATTTTGCTCTCTTCCCCCCTCATTTGCTCTCTGTCTTCCCCCCTCTTTTGCGCTCTCTCCCCCCTCTCTTTTGCTCTCTCTCCCCCTCTCTTTTGCTCTCTCTCTCCACTCTTTTGCTCTCTCTTTTCCCCTCTCTTTTGCTCTCCCCCTCTTTTGCTCTCTCTCTCTCCCCTCTTTTGCTCTCTCTAACCTCTCTTTTGCTCTCTCTCTCTCTTTCCTCCCTCTCTTTAGCTCGCTTTCTCTCCTTCCCCCCTCTCTTTTGCTCTTTCCCTTTTTTGGTCTCTCCCCTTCTCTTTTAGTTTCTCTCTCTCTCCCCCTCCTCTCTCCTCTGTTTTTCTCTCTCACTGTTTTCACCACGGCTGCTCCTGCTGGTCACACCCCTTCATGTGTGCTCCTGCCCGGCCACGCCCCCTAACCATGTCCGTCTGGTCACGCCCCATCACGGGCCATCCGGCCACACCCCCATCACGGCCTGTCCAGCCACGCCCCATCACAGCACACCCGGCCACGCCCCCACCAGGAAGCTTCCACTACTCTGCTGCTCAAGGCCAGGTATGTTTGTTCTTGTGCAGTCTCTACTGTGCATGACTGCATCTGACAAACATACCTGGCCTTTTATTATATAGGAAGAAATATTGCTTCATTTTGTGATTTTTTTATGAGATTCCACTATATACTTTTGCTACAACATTTAATAAAAATGTTTTATTAGAAATCTGTTTCACCTTCACTCTATTATCAGTCACAATAATCTTCCCAATAATCTTCACATATACACATACTGTATATATATATAGATTCATATATCTGACCAGAAAGAGGTATATAAATCTCCTGTGACCACTTCATTTAGGTATCAGCTTCCCAGCACTCTCGTTTCTTACTACACCTTTTCCTTAAAAAAGAAAACAACCTGTACCCGTAGTTATCTTAATTAAGTTCATGTTTTTTTGTTTGCAATACAGTTTTATCTTATTTCACAAAAGTGATGTTGCACACATACCCTCTGTTACAATACTACATGTTAGCCCAAACGACTCATTAGCTCACCACCCTTTACTTTATTCAAGGGAAATAAGAAATAACATTCCATTTTTTTTAATAATATATTTTTATTGAAGGTAAAATTGCAATAACAATATAACTAAATAATTTTCCATATACATCTGGTAAAGATAGAGCATACAGGTTCACAAGAAATAACGTGACATTTGGTGTTTTTCCGTTGCTATTATATAGAGGTCATGCATTACATTCATTTTCTATCCAATAGATCTAAAGATCTATAGATCTACAGAGTGGGATGGGAGGGGGCAGCAGTAAAGGAGGGGGGCCCACATCCCTTAAGAGAGGGCGCCTCAGGATATTCACAGCGAGGCGCACCCTTTGGGGCTGAAAAGGGGTCTTTGTCGAAGGCAGTCTGGTTGTACACGAAGGGATGGGCTTTACTGTTTACGTTGTGTCAGGTAAGTCTCCCAGGGCTCCCAAATGAGGCTGAATAGAGCTGACTGATTTCTCATTCTAAAGATGTAGTCCTCCATGGATTTAACATAATGTAAGTAGTCTACAACTCCCTGCCACCTCGGAGGTTGTGCCTTCTTCCAGTTTCTGGCTATCACCATTTTAAGGGAGGTTAGCAGGTAAATATAGAGGTATCTCTTATGGGAGGGCAATTTTTTGATACCCATGTGGAGTAGGGCCATGCTTGGATTAGTGAGTTTCGGTAAATCTAGTGCTATGCAAACAGCTTTCAGCTTGGACCAAAGTGGCTGGAGTCTGATGCATGACCACCATACGTGGAGCGGAGTACCCACCTCCCCCCAATCTCTCCAGCACATAGGCGAGTGTTCAGGATATAGGGCTTAGCCGGAACAAGATGCAAACTAGTGATGATTTTGAAGTAGAGTTCGTACATTGTCACACAGTGTAGGGCAGATTTAGTTGTTGTAATGGCCTTAGTCCATTCTAGTGTTGTGTGGGTCTGTCGTATTTCAGTCTCCCAGGAAGTCATGTGTCTTGTCTTTATGAGAGTAGGGGCTCCCAGTAAACATCTGCAGTGAGTGGTAAGAGGCTTATACAGCTGAAGGCCCGCTTTCCATCTAATCTCCCAAATAGTGGGACTCCTGATCTTATCAGCCAGGAATCCCCACGCTTTCATGAGGGACCGCAGTCTCATAAATTCAAACTCTAAATGACGAGGGAGACCGAACCTTGTCACCATTTCTAGAGGCATCAGGAGGTTGTCATCAAGATAGAAGTGTCCCAAAGAGATGATTTCCAGCTGTCTCCAGCTACCGAGCCTCACATTGGAGAGTCCCTGGAGGAGAGCAATAATGGGGTGGATAGGTGAAGGGTGAGGGGAGATCAATAGGTTGTGTTGCAGCTTAAACCATGTCAATTGACAACCCTTGACCAAGTGATTGGAGATAGTGATCTGTGAAGCCAAGTGTGGTGGGAACCATAGCAGATCCGAGAGATCTATGTATGCCGGCAGAGATGCCTGCTCCAATTCTCTCCATCTCGTGGCCGGGAGATCTCATCCCCAGGCTGATGCATGGGAGATTATCGCTGCCTGATGGTACAGTTGGATGCTCGGAAGGCTTAAACATCCCCGTTCAACTGGAGCCTGCAGGGTAGTCGCCGCAACCCTGGGCTTCTTGTTGTTCCAGATATATGAATTGAATAGGGCTTGGAAATTTCTCAATGTCCTCGCCGGGACTGGAATAGGGATGCATCTCATGATGTATGTCAGTTTGGGGAGGATCATCATCTTTAGAGCTGCAATCCTGCCCATCCATGATATCTCATTGTACTTTTTTGACTTCAGATGCTTATCGATCACTTTCAAGAGAGCAGTATAATTGTCCAGGAGAACTATGTCTCTGTCATGTGACAGGAACACACCCAGATGTTGTATCCCCCTCAGAGACCATTTAAAAGCGTATTGCTTCCTGAGGACTCTCTGTTCTGTTTGGTCAAGCTGTAGCATGTAGGCTTCAGTCTTAGTGACATTGATTTTATAATTTGAGATCTCGCTAAAGGAGTCTATTACAGCCATCAAGGGTGGGAGTGACGAAACTGGGTTCGTAATAAATAGGGTGAGATCGTCAGCAAAGAGAGCACGCTTCTGAAGCGAGTCGTGTAGTTGGAGGCCTTGAATTAAGGTGTTTTTTCTGATCGCTTCTGCGAGCGGCTCCATGACCAGCGCAAAGAGGAGCGGGGACAGGGGGCACCCCTGTCTGGTTCTATTATGGATATGGATTCTAGCAGAGCAGAAGCCAAGCCCCTTAACCACAGCTGACGGGGAGGTGTAGAGTGATGTAATCACTTTACAAAAAGATTGAGGGATCCCAAACACTCCCAGGACCTCGAACATATAGTCTCATCCCACCCTGTCGAAGGCTTTTTCTGCGTCAAGGGACAGGGTGAGAAGGGGTAGTCCCATGTCAGCCGTCTCCATAAAGATGTTTAACAACCTACGGGTGTTATCAGTGCCTTGTCGTCCCTGCAGAAACTCCACTTGATCTAAGTGAACCAGCGAGGGTAAGTGACGTTCCAATCTAGTCGCTAGAACCTTAGCATAAATCTTCAACATTGATGAGAGAAATAGGCCGGTAGCTTCCACACAACGTTGGGTCTTTTCCCTCTTTGGGGATAGTCAAAATATTGGCCTCGAGGAATTCCTTGAGGAAGGCACCGCCTCCCGCTACCTCGCCATAGAGCCGAAGGAGCAGAGGTGAAAGCACCTGAACAAGGGTACGAAAGAACAAGACTGTAAAGCCATTCAGGCCCGGTGCCTTATGGGGTTTCAGGGTTAGGATAGCTGTTTGATCTTATCGAGGGTGAAGGGACTATCGAGATCATCCATGGAGTCTTTGTCCAGGGTCGGGAGTTTCAGTTTCGCTAAAAACTGTTGAATCGCCTCTCTGCGTGAGCCCGTTTCAAGGACATTTTTAGGTTCGCGAACACAAATTTCCCCAAAAGTTCGCGAACGGGCGAACCGGGCGAACCGCCATTGACTTCAATGGGCAGGCGAATTTTAAAACCCACAGGGACTCTTTCTGGCCACAATAGTGATGGAAAAGTTGTTTCAAGGGGACTAACACCTGGACTGTGGCATGCCGGAGGGGGATCCATGGCAAAACTCCCATGGAAAATTACATAGTTGATGCAGAGTCTGGTTTTAAGCCATAAAGGGCATAAATCACCTAACATTCCTAAATTGTTTGGAATAACGTGCTTTAAAACATCAGGTATGATGTTGTATCGTCACTGGGGTGACACTGTGCCCTGGCAGGCAGGCCCTGAAACGCACACGTGTGAAGGAAACTGACTGCTATTATTTAACACAGTCTAAAAAGTGTTGTTGTTTTTTTAAATCTACACTTCTGTTACACCAGATATGAGTTGCACTGGGGTGACACTGTGCCCTGGCAGGCAGGCACTGAAACGCACACATGTGAAGGAAACTGACTGCTATTATTTAACACAGTCAAAAAAGTGTTGTTTTTTTTAAATCTACACTACTGTTACACCAGATATGAGTGGTGGCACTGGGCAAGTGGGCACAGTATACGCTGTGAGCCTGACACACACGCTGGCAGGCAGGCAACTGCAATTAGATTACACAGAAAAAAAAAAAAAAAAAGCAGACTGATGTTCTAGCCCTAAAAAGGGCTTTTTGGGGTGCTGTCCTTACAGCAGAGATCAGATGAGTCCTTCAGGACTGTAGTGGACACTGAATACACTAGCCTAGCTATCAATTTCCCTATTAAATCAGCAGCATCTACACTGTCCCTCCTCTCACTAAGAATGCAGCTTCCAAATGAATCTAAAATGGATGCTGTCCAGGTGGTAGGAGGGTCTGGGAGGTAGTGTCTGCTGCTGATTGGCTGGAATGTGTCTTCTAACTGTGAGGTACAGGGTCAAAGTATTACTCAATGATGACGAATAGGGGGCGGATCGAACATTGCATATGTTCACCCACCGCGGCGAACGCGAACATGCTATGTTCGCCGGGAACTATTCGCCGGCTAACTATTCGCGACATCACTAATAGTGAGGTATAGTAGTCAGCAAATGCCTTTCCCATAGCTCTAGGGGAGTAGACTGTCCCTTCTGCCGTCTTAATAGCAGAAATTCTGCTCTGCACTGCGCGGTTTCTAAGCTTGCGAGCAAGCAACCTATCCGCCTTATTCCTCTTACAATAATATAGTCTAAATAGGTTAGCCTGAACTCAGAGCTGTTCTCTCTTATTAATCTCATCTCTGAGGGATCCCACCCGTGTGGCAAGGGTAGGAGCGGAGGCACCTTTATTTGCGAGCTCGAGCTGTGGAAGCTCCGCGTAGAGTTTTGCAAGCGGAATCTTATTCTTAGCTTTTAACTGCGCACTCTTTTTCAGGAAATGACCCCTTAAATATGCTTTAAGAGCAGCCCACAATATTTTGAGGCTTGTATCTCCCGTGTCATTAAGTCGTAAGAAGTCTAAGATTGCCTCCAGTAACTGGGGGATCTCTCCCTTAGAGAGAAACTGGTCAGGGAGTTTCCATGTAGGTCTGCTGTCGGGAGGTTGTAGGAGCGAGCAGTTAGCACTAACTAAGTCATGGTCAGACCAGGGGCAGGTCTTAATATGTGGAGTATGGAATTTGTCAAGAGTCCAGGAGTCACATAATAGATAGTCTATCCGGGAATAGGAGTTATGCGGTTTAGAGTGGTGGGTATAATCCCTTTCAGACGGGGCAAGGCATCGCCATATGTCATATAGTCCATGCTGGAACATAAGTTTAAGAAATGCATTAGATTGAGTATCCATAAATCGAAACCCTTTTTACAGAAGTCCTGGATATATGATGTACAATAAAATGTAACGGGGTATCAGATGTCAGGGCATCCCACAGGTCAGTAACAGGTCAGAGGGGGAGGTCACCCAGGACTCAAAACTTAAGTGCGGTAAGGTTATTATACATCATATAGACACTATGAAATTCTTCAAACATTACAGGAATTGTAAACAAATTTAGGATACAAGAGGAAGGAAAATTGGAGACAAGAGAGAAAACAAAAGAGAAAACGTGGTAATGTATGTCAGATAACAGTAACAGAAAAAATAAGCAATAACAGTGGACTATCTCACCCATCTTCATGAGCCAGTGGTTCTAGTTCCACTGGGTCAGCTAGAGTGTCTCTCAGTAAATAGTCCAGGCTTGGGAGTAACAAATAGTAGTAGTCCACTGCTCTACAGTTTAAGCGCTCAAGTTGTGCACAGCAGAGTTCTTGTCTTGGTTGTATGTGGGTTTCCTCTGGCAGGTGCCCACTCTCTGAGGGAGGGGTCACCATTCTGGGGCCGAGGCCCTTAGGCCTCCTTCTGTATCCTTTCTATGGCGGATCTCAGGCGGATCTTGTGGTACCAGTTCCCATCCTTGCAAAAGTTCTCTGGCTTGTTTTGGAGACGAAGCGATGTACTGCTGTCCTTCTTTAGTTATGTACAGCTTAACAGGAAATCCCCATCTATATTTAATGGCTTTGTCTCTCAGTATTTTGGTGAAGGGTTGGTAGTGGGGGCGTAACTGGAGGGTGTGTGGTGAAAGGTCTTGGTAGAATTGCACGCCCGAATACTGTTCTGGGAGAGTCTTATCATCTGCCAGAGCCCTCAATAGCTTTTCTCTGAAAGTGTAGTAGTGTAAGCGGGCTATAACATCTCTAGGCTTATCTCCCTCCGCTCTCCGAGGTCTTAAAGCTCTATGTGCTCTATCAATCAGCATTTCCTTATCCACATCTGGACCCAGAATGGCCATAAAGAGCTCCTTCAGGTATTTCTCCAGATCTTGGGAGGAGACATTCTCGGGGATACCTTTCACCCGGATATTATTGCGGCGGGTTCTATCCTCCAAATCGGCCAGCTTAACCTCTAGGTCTGTGAGTTGCTCTGCTAGGCCCTGAGAATAGCTGAGTAAGTTAGAGTGATCAATCATCAAGTCTTCTTGCTTACGCTCCAAGGCATCAGTCCGCTCTCCAATAGTTGCTATATCTCGTTTCAGATCTGCATGCCCCTTCTCAAATTTTTTGGACAAAGAGTTGTGGTGCGAAGCTAAGAGTGGTGTAATAGAGGCCATGAGGTTGTTGTTGGAGTCCGCATCTGCGTGTAGCGAACGACCCACTGATTGGATCAATGTCGCCCCTTCATGTGTTTCATTGAGACTACTTGCATCCGAAACTTCATCAGAGCCAGCTTGGGGTCTGGAGGTTTGTTTTGCATCATAGAATACATCATCCAGTTGGGTGAAGACAAAGAAGACTCAAATTCCATTTGAGTGGCTAAAGTGGTCTACTACTGTGCGCTCCGGAGTGGTGTGAGGTTTTTGTTTTCTCTTGAATGCTTGAGGCATTTTGTATTTCTCCATAGATAACGATAGGCGGTGGACTAAAATATAGCACTATAAATGCCATTAAAAGGCGGCTCGCATAGTCAGGGCTCTCATGTGATCAGTGTGAATGGGCGACTATGACAGGTTTCAAGCACTTCAGCACCCCTTTAATATACCATGTAGTTAGAGTCCGGTCTTGGGTTCACCTCAGAGTGATGTAGTCTGAGTAAAGTGTATACTTGTCCAGGAAGCCAAGCACTCAATTTGGGTATTTATGCACCTCCTTCCAGAGACTAGATCTCCCCCCTGGGGAGTTGCCCCCTTAGGGCGATGTGGGAGAGGGTGTAGGGATATGACCCGCAGGCTATCAGGGCCGGCGGGAAATGGGGGGGAGACCAGTATGTTAATGTAAACAGTGGGGAGAGGAGCTGAGTATCAAGTTGCCAGGCATAGGGAGATGGGCAGGTCAATGGCTTTATACAGGGGTCTCTGTAACCTGGGGCAGGGTCACCGGTAAGGCCTAGAATCTGCACTAGTGCAATCAGTATCCGAATAGCAGTTGTCTCCCTGTTGTTACTCAGGTTGGGTAGCACAGAAACTGCAGGGGTATTAGTGCACAGGGAGCAAACAGACCATAATGATGAGCACTTGTCCTTCAATAAATCACCCCTTCTTTCACAGCATGGCCAGTGCAGTTGGGCCTATATTTCCTATAGCCTCGACTCAATTTGGGTCCTGACGTCTGCAAACTTTCTTTGGGGAATCCCAGGCTGTGCCTTACAGTCTTTGTATAGGAGGAGAGTCAATCTTGTTCCCAAACAATATTGTCGGGGCCCCTGTGAGTATTGGAGGTGGCGTGAGGGTATGGGGCCTGAGGCCAAGATGGCGGGTTTTTGCACCACTACCGTCTGGCGTCTCTGTCAGCACTCGCCGTCACTCACAATGCAAGTCAATGTGGATCCCCCCAGTAAGTTCTCCAACCTCCGGTAAGTCTGCCTGTAGGTCCCACACCACCGGAGAGACCAAGGTGTACTGCATCATAGCAGTCAGCAATTCACCGGAACCGCAAGAGGCCGCGGGGCAGCCAACCCCTAATCTTCTCAGTGAGGTGTTCTGGGTGTGTGTCCAGTTAGCAAGGTTCAGGAGCGGAGCCCCAACCCACCGGAGCTAGTCTTTGTGTTGTGGTTGTAGTTTAGACAGGAGCTTTACCGGGTGGCACCAGATCTGATCTTCTTGTGAGGTCAATCAGACTTTAAGACCGCACGCCTCTAGTAGAGCAGTTCAGGTCCGAAGGTCGTTCACTCAGGTTGGACTGTGCTCAGATAGAGGTCGAAGTTAGGGTCTGAAACAGTGCCTAAAGTAATTTTATAAAATTCTTATAGCCGGAGCTCCACTTGTGAGCAGCCTCTTAGTATGGCAGTTAGCTCCGCCCCCCCAAAGACAATTTTTTGTTCTGTATCTTTATTAACAATGTCTATATAAGGTAATTGAAATGTCTATATTCATTTTTTACCTGAACCTACAAATACTAATATCAGTACAAATCCTAAATATATATGACCTTAGTTTTGGTCTTTACTTCGCGGCCTGTGGTCGAGGCTGCTTAAGGAATAGGGTGCTAGATTGTTAGGTACTGAGCATAGAGTGATAGTGTACATAAAGATAGAAAAAGTAATAAACTATTTGATCCCCCCTACTGAAAATCCTCCTTGTGCTGTGCGTTATGGTGCATTTAAGCTCCATACCGCACAAAAGCCAAGGGCTGAGATTACTTGCTCATGCACACTTTCCCCCATACACATCAATGGGGAGTGTTAGAAAAAAAACTTACACCTGTGATTGCGGAATGGAGATTTTTTTTTTTTTAAGATAGTTATATTGTAATTTTAATTTATAGTTAGGGGGTGTTAGGTTTAGGGATTAATAGTTTAATGTAATGTTTTGCGATGTGTGGGGGGCGGCGGCTTTAGGAGTTAATACTTTATTATAGTGTTGGCTATGTGGGGGGCTGGCGGTTTAGGGGTTAATAGGTTTATTTAGGTTTCGGCGATGTCGGGGAGCGGCGGATTAGGGGTTATTAATTTTTATTAGTGTCGGGGAGCGGCAATTTAGGGGTTAATAGGTTTATATAGTGTCGGCCAAGTCAGGGGGCGGCAGATTAGGGGTTAATAGGTTTATTTAAAAGTCTCGATGTGGGTGGGCAGCAGATTAGGGGTTAGTAAGTTTAATATAGTGTTTGCAATGCGGGAGGATTGCAGTTTAGGGGATAATAGGTAGTTTATGGGTGTTGGTGTACTTTGTAACAGTTTAGTTATGAGTTTTATGAAACATTTTTGTTTCGCAAAATCCATAACTACTGGTCTCAGATGGCGGTATGGATCGTGTCAGTATAGGCTGTAACGCAAGCATTTTAGCTGGACCGCACAACCAGTAATACGACGCTAAAGCTATACCGCCGTGACTCATAATATGCGTTTCTAGACATTCCAGCGTAATGGCCAATTTTATAGTGTTAAAAGCCGCACCGCAAAACTCGTAATCTAGCCTTTAGTAAGGAAAAATATTGTCATATACATTACATTTGCCTTTTTGCCCACTAGAGGGCAGCATTACCCCACTTAAAACTAATTGCTGACATGTTTTGTTTTTACCATGCAAGAGGTTTCTGCCACCCAAAAACATTGTATACTACCTTTAGCCAAATTATCATACATCCTCCACCACATGGTTTAAATATCATCCTTTCCCTATAGAGAAATATTTTACTTTTACATAATAAATGCAATCTCTATTCCAGTTTTGGTCTTTCAATGTTAACTTTTTGATTCACATAATAATACTAATTCTATAACAGTGTTTTTGTCTTAACAATACAGGGCCAATGAGGGACCTTGATATTACACAACACCTATGATATTTCCAATAGCTTATAAGTTATGGCCCAAGTGAGGCCTTCTCTAGTGCTAATGGGAGAAAAAAAGAGGACAACTAAACTAAAGGTTTTATCCTGTTTAACTGATTGCACATGTAATCTTGATGTATAATATTTCAAGCTTATTTTCTTTGCCTATTATACCTGTATGTAATATTTTTATTGCTTGTCCTCAATAAAAAACAAATAAATATTTTAGATTGATTTTTAAGTTTCTTAAGAGGCCATAATACCCAAATGTTTAAACACTTGAAAGTGATGCAGCATAGCTGTAAAAAGCTGACTAGAAAATATCACCTGAACATCTCTATATAAAAAGAAAGATATTTTACCTCAAAAGTTTCTCAGTAGCCACATCCCATTGTAAAGGACTTCTAAGCAGCAAATCAGTGTGTCTGTCCAGGGACAGCGGAAGGGGCGAGCTTACGTGCACTCTCATCTTATTTCCCTATTCAGTTTAAAGGAAGTTTGCTATGAAATCTCATGAGAGTTAAGTGAAATCTCATGAGATCAAGGTAAAAGAGTTCATGACCTCAGCACTGCTGATGCTGATTGGCTGCTGTTCATTTCTTCATTTTTTTATTTTTTTTTACCTGCAGCTGGGCTGCAGCTGAGTATAACTTTTTACACAGAATTTACTCTGCTGAGCTGAGGAGATTGTGAGGTAAAATATCTTCATTTTTTACATAGAGATGCTCAGGTGATATTTTCCTGTCAGCTTTTTACAGTTATAATGCATCAGTTTCAAGTGGTTTAGCATATGAGTATTATGCCCCTTTAAGTATTGCAATGGTTTTTAGAATGAAGTATATATATATATATATATATATATATATATATATTAGTCTTCATATGAATATGCATAGGATTCCTTCTAGCAGGTTGGACAATTTGTAATATCAGCCTATAATGGTATCAGCCATAGTACATGTTTTAATTAGCAATAAACGAGAAGTAGTGATGTTTACTTTAGGGGCGGTCCTTTTCTTAAAGACCTTTAAATTTGAGCAAGGAAGGGGAGGCGTGTTTCGCCTCTGATAAAGTGGATTTACATCCGGGAAACGCGTCAGGTACACCCCCTTTCACGTCACGATGTAATTACGTCTAAATGAGCGGCTGATTTCGGGTTTTTGAACAGTGAGCTGTGTGGCTGATTTTGGCTGTGCCCTGGAACTGTTAGGCTCTGCGCAGAGAACTTTCTGCAGTGTCTTGTTCCAGGAGGATACCGCTCCATTCACTTTGTTTACATACCTCACATGTTTGAGGGTCATTCTCGCCCAAAGGCTAAACATGCTATGATCTGAAAAGTAATCACAGAAAATGCAGCATGTCTGCAGAAAGAGCGGGTCACATGCAAGGACTATTGGACTCTTTCGCTTTGCAGTGCTACTCTGCATCAGGCTGTTCTCTTCAAACAGCACTGTGCTGTGGCTGCACTGTGTAATTTTTCACAGTGCATCCAGAGCAATGTTGCTTGAAGAGAACAGTCAAATATGGAGCAGCAGTGCATTTATTGTTGACTGGCTCAAGACATTTTAAAAACTTAGCTAAATGTCTTTTTTTTTTTGCAGCTAATTTGCAATGCAATTTTCAACTGCTGCACTATATTCTAAAACTTTAAAAAATGCTTTATTAATCAACACATTACAATATTGAATGGGTGCTTTAGTGTAACTGCCTAGTTTAAAATTGTATTTTATTTCAAAATGATCTGCAGATTCACTAAAAAAAATTTCATCTCAGAAAGTGGAGAAAAGTTCTGCCTCTGGGCTGAATGTCGTGAGAATCCCAATTTAGGGGATTGGGCTCACATTTGTTTTACTTCTTTTTGATATTAAATAATACTGCACTTAAAATCCTGTGTGCGCATTCTAATGTTTATTTCTTTTGTTTGTTTGTATTGGTATGACACAAAAAAGTGGAGAAAAAAAGCCTAATCTGACAGATTCCACGTAACATTTCTAAAATGGACTGGACAAAATTATTGGCACACTCAATTTAATATTTGGTAGCACACCAGTAGAAAAAATAAATGAAATCAATCACTTCCTGTAACCATCGATGAGCTTCTTACACCTCTCTACTGAAGTTTTGGATTACTCTTCTTTCGCAAATTGCTCCAGGTCTCTCAGATTCGAAGGGTACCTTTTCCCAACTGCTGTTTTGAGATCTCTCTACAGGTGCTCTATGGGATTGAGATTTGGACTCATTGCTGGCCAATTCAATACTCTCCAGTGCTTGGTCTTAACCCATTTCTGGGTGCTTTTTTACATGTGCTTTGGGTCATTGTCCTGCTGTAAGACCCATGACCTCTGACGGAGACCCAACTTTCTGAGAGTGGGCCTCATTTCTTTTTGCACCACAGAATTATTCGGTAAGTCTTCAGATTTCATAATGCCATGTACACAGTCAATACATTCAGTGCCTGAAGCAGCAAAGCAACTCCAAAACATTAGTGAACCTCCACCATGTTTGACTGTAGGGACTGTAATTCTTTTCTTTAAAAGCCCCACATTTCTTTTTCTGAAAACAGTAGAATGATGAGCTTTACCAAAAAGCTGTAATTTTGTTTGGTCTGTCCACAACACATTCTTTTTTGGCTTCCTCAGGGAAACTACAATCTGGCTTTTTTATGTTTCTGTGTCAGCAGTGGGGTCCTCCTGGGTCTCCTATTATAGCATCCCTTTTCATTCAGATGGCGGCGTATAGTGTGATTTGACACATTTGTACCCTGTGCCTGAAGGTCAGCTTGAATTTGTCTGGAAGTTGATTGAGGTTCTTTATCCACCATTCAAACAATTCTTTGTTGCAATCTTTGATCAATTTTTCTCTTCAGTCCACATCCAGGGAGATTCACTACAGCCATGGGCTGTAAACTTCTTGACAATGTTGCGCACAGTGGACACAGGAACATTAAGATCTCTGGAGATGGACTTGTAACCTTGAGATTATCCATGCTTTCCCAAAATTTTTGTTCTCAAATCCTGAGACAATTCTTTGCTGCTCTTTCTCTTCTCCATGCTCAGTGTGGCACACAGAGACGCAACAGAAAGGTTGAGTCCATTTTTCACCAATTTAACTGGTTGTCGGTGTGAATTCTATATTGTCAGCACCTGTTAATTGATACAGGTGAGTTTAATTACAAATTACAGGAGCATCACAAATTTGGAATGGAATTATTTCTTACAATTTTGAGAAGGTGCCAATAATTTTGTCCAGTCCATTTTTGGAGTTTTGAATGGAATGTGTCAGAATTTGCTTTTTTTCTCCAATTTTTTGTGTCATACCAATACAAACAAATAAACATGAGAATGCCTAAACATTTGTAATTGCAACAATTTTCTGGGCAAAGTGGTACATTATCTGATAGAAATGCAGGGGTGCCAATATTTTTAGCCATGACTACAAAGTTTAATTTATTTGCATTTGCTTATATATTGCATATTATTTTTATTATTGTAGTGTTTTGAAAAATGTTTTTTGCGCATACATTTTTGTTTTAGCAATCATTTATCTTTCGTGAGATTACATATAAAGCACCTCTAAACTAGTTTTAAATCACTACAATAATACATAGTATCGCATTATACAGTTAACACATATATAAAAACATATCAACTTGTATCCACACAGCTCCTGTTTAATAGGAAGTTGTTTTTTAATGTTGTTATTAGCAAGGTAGATCACAGACATGACTTGTATATAGGCGTTCTGTGGCAGTTTGCTGGACATTCCATGGGAGTAACCTCCATTTTAATGGGGAAACATCACCGTGAGTTTCTATTATTTAAAGCACTGCCCTCCATTTGAAAGCCTATTAGTCTTGCCAGCTTTTCTGTGGTGAGAATTCCCAGTGTGTGAAATCTAGTAACTGTACAGTAAAACTAAGCTTGCATTATTTGAAGTGTTCCTACACAGAAACCTGTTTTTGTTTCAGCGGACTCACAGTCTATGTTGTGTAGGAATAGTTTAAATACAGCACTTTGGCTTTAAACCTTGCTCAATTTCTTGTCCAGTCCAAACCAGAGGTGATATTCTGGATAACTATTAGAGAAGGGTTGAAGCTGACTTGGTGAATTTATCTGAAAAACAGAGACAGATATACACATATAAAACATTAATATATATGTATACATATTTTCATGTTGTGTATGCGCATATTACAGTATGCGATCTGGTATGCGCATATTACAAACAAACATGTTAAAGAACATTGTAATATGAACTATTCCCAAATTCCATGTCGGGTTTGCGCTAATGAGAATATGTCATGGTGTTTGCGAGAGAGTGGGGTGTTAAGTTGTTTTTATATACGTTAATACATATGTATACATATATAGACATATATATATATATATATATATAAATATACATACATATACATGTATGTATCTCTATATTAAAGCCCTTTGCCTGCCTTTTTTTCTAACACCCGAGATCTCATATTTTTGAGCCCTTATAAACACTAAGGGGCCGAATTATGAAAGTGCGGACAGACATGACAGCATACGCTGATGGCATTTATCATTGCACAAGCAGTTCTGGTGAACTGCTTGTGCAATGACGCCCCAGCGGATTTGCGGTCAATCGGACGCTAGCAGGGGGTGTCAATCAACCTGATCAAATGCGATCTGGGGGATTGCTGTCCGCTGCCTCAGAGGTGAAGGATGAGTTAAGGAGAAGCGGTCTTAAGACCGCTGCTTCTTAACTCCTGTTTCTGGCGAGCCTAAAAGCTCACGCGGACACAACTGCATCAAGGCCCACACTACTTGAACTATAGGGAATCTCTCTTAATCAAGAGATTTTAATAGCTATGCAGTATGTTATCTTGTTCTAATCCTTATATTTGTAAATCAGTGGGTACTGTCATAGAGCTCAGGTTGGAGTTATCAGATCATAATCATCTAATCTCATAGTAAACCAGGGGATTCTATTGTCTACTCATTAGTAGTTCCTTCCTTTATTCTTTTTATAAATAGCTATGCCAGTCTAGCTGTCTAAAAGTCCCCTAGGAATTAAAATTCTCAAATAAAAGGTCCATCTAGCCTCTTTTTGAAGAAGGAGTTTTCCACGATCTCCACCTCTGTTGGGTATTGGTACGTGATCTATGATGGTATATTTTAGATCTGAATCCATGCGTCCAGCTTGTAAAAAGTGTCGGACAACCGGCTGGTCTGAGGAGCCCCTGTGTGTGTGTATATATATATATATATATATATATATATATATATATATATATATATAGCGATAATTGCTACCGCAAGCTCACGGTAGCAATAACCAGCCACTTGTAATAGCTGGTTATTTATCGTCCTCCCGTAAACGGCACACGATAAGTTAACGCTCCACTTCTATTGTGTGTGCTCACACCTTATAGCAGACCTCCCAACTGTCCTGATTTTCATGGGACAGTCCCGAACTGAGGTGTCTGTCCCGCTGTTTCGATGAGAGTGCCGTCTGTCCCGCATTGCCTTGAGCCTATTGCACTGTGGAGTTAAAAAAAAAAAAGACTTCCTATTGGTCCCTGCTTATCGGTTACGTCCCTGTAGTTGTCATGTGATGTTTTCACCCAATGATATTCCTGCAGTTTGCACGTGGCTCAAGTCACATTTTGTGCACATGACCATGTGGCCGCAGTGCTAAGTATGTATGTGCAAGGCTTTGGAACTCTCTCTACTCTAAGAGCACAGGTGGGTGCTAAATAAAAAAGTCAGTTCTGTCCGGGTAGTGGTGTGGTTTACTCACTCAAAAGATTAATAAATTATGTTTTTACTGCCCGGTCCTCCTTGTGACTGACGTTCACTGCAGTGTGTAACCCAGCTTCCTCAGTCTCTTCCTTACTAGTAGCGGCTGTCAGGGAAAACAAACTACAATTCAATTATAGCACAAGATCAGGTGATACCCAGGAGGGTTTGTGAGTCATGGTATTGTTATTAAGGGCTGTGCCCCCCTTGCCTAACTGCTCTAGAAGGAGGGTATGGACGAGCTGGGGAGCCGCACAAAGTCACAACAGAAATGTGTGCGAATTGCTGGTCATTCCAGGGTCCAGGGTCCCTAGAACACACTCTGTGTGAGGTTGTTTTACATACAGTGTGTCTGCATATATGTGGTGTGTGTGTGTGTGTGTGTTGTGTCTGCATATATGTAGTGTGTGTGTCTACCTCCCAACATTTCAAAATTCAAAAGAGGGACACCCCCCCACGGCAAAAAAATTAAATGTGGTGGGTGGGGCTTAAAAAATCATAAGACCAAAGTAATATAAATAAAATTCTTAATAAAGTCATATATTTTAATACATTTAGGCAGCAAATCAAACACAAGCTCAAACCACTGGTATGGCTATGTATTTAATTAGCCTTTGCTAACTGCTCTCTGCATTCCCCAATAATATTCGAGATTCTGGCCTTTAAAGTCAGCAAAAATGCACAGTAGCACACTACATAGCATACACGTACACATGCAGATACACACACACACTACATAGAATACACTTATAGATGCAGATACACACACACTACATAGCATACACTTATACATGCAGATACACACACATGCAGATACACACACACACACACACATTACAAAGCATACATTTATACATGCATGTATAAGTGTATACTATGTAGTGTCTGTGTATCTACACAGACACTACATAGTATACACTTATACATGCAGACACACACACACACACACACACACACACACACACTACATAGCATACACTTATACACGCAGATACACATACACACACTACATAGCTTATATTTATACATGCAGACACACACACACTACATAGCATAAACTTATACATACAGATACACACACACAGTTATGGATACAGATAGACACACACACACAACATCATATATGGGTATCTGTAATTCATTGTATGGGGTCCTGGGGTTGGTAAGCACATTAGTTGGCAGTCTGCGGCTGCCACTGTTTGTTACCCTGGTATTAGCACTGCTCATTGTATAAAACTGAAATGCTAGTATTATTATCACTAGGGGTTAGACATCATCACTACCAGAGGTTGGTTAGAGAGGTCACCATTACCCGTGGTCAGAGTGTATACAGCCTTCTTACTCCTGCTTAACCCACACACCATTCCTTTTCCACAGGGAATATACCAGGTATCTAAACATGTGAGAGCAGAGCCACCTGCTTCTGAGTATGGGCCCAATAGAATATAAAAAAAAAAAAAAAAATTTTAAATGCATGGTGCAAATCGGGACAGATGGCTAGTAACCCGGGACAGACCCCTAAAATCGGGACTGTCCCGCGAAAATCGGGACAGTTGGGGGTTGTGTCTGCATGTATGTCTGTGTATCTGCATGTATGTGAATGCTGTGTAGTGTGTGTATGTAGATTGTGTCTGCATGCATGTATAAGTGATGTGTGTATGTTGTTTGTCTGCATTTATGTGAATTCTGTGTAGTGTGTGTATGTGGATGTGTATGTTGTGTGTCTGCATGTATAAGTGTATTCTCCTGCCCACCACATCATCATACTTTTGTCCCTCTTTCAAATTTGTAAATGTTGGGAGGTAGGGCACGGTGATTTATTGTGCTCATTTTTGGGTTATCGTATAAACTGTGAACTAAATAAGTAGTCTTCATTTCTGCTCACAGCTAGTAGATAGATTTTTTTTAATGACCTCGTCAACATTTATGAACTGTACCGCATTTAGTTCTGAGGTGTCTCGAATTTGGGGCTGGGAAATTATGGTGCCCATTAGTGTATCTCCTAAATAAAACAACTTTTGAGAATCAAAAATGTTTCTGAAGAAACATAAGCATTGGGAACAGTGATGAGGAACAATTAGCATGCACAGAATGAACAAAAGCATTAAAAAAATACTTTTAGAAGAAGAAAAATGATAAAAAATAAGCAGAGAAAAGAAAACACGGCCATATTAATTTACTAAACTAGACCGTCACCACAGTCCCAAACAGAATATTTACAGGACAAGTTCTACTATACATTTCCTAAATATGAATCACTGCAGTGCGATACTGCGATATCCAAACCGAGATCAAGTTAAAAAAAACTACAACCCCCATAGTCCATTGCGATCGCTGGCGTCGTTGCTATGTCAATTGCTACGGCCTACTGCAAACATCTGAGTAATTTGTAATGTCGCCTGACAGATCGATTCCCAATCTCTCTGACCCACCGGAATGTCTTTTCTCCTTGGAGTTGCTGGTGGATGAAGTGCGGCTTCACTGCGCATCCATTACTGCTGGGGAGAAGCCGCTTCCAGCCGTGGCGTTCCGGTTGTTAGATTTCCCTACTACTTTGCTGTACCCGGGGCCTAGGGAAGAAGCTGAAGATGGGGAGGAGGAGGACCCGCGGCTTCTTCGTTTGTCATTCGCTCGGGGCAAGTCATGTTTGTTCCGTTTGCCCTTGCCCTCCCTGCATAGGCTGCTGTCACACACCCCGCTCTACGTTCTGTTGCTGGACCTACGACCCCAGCTCCCTCTGCTACTGGGCAGCTGCCTCATATCACTGGCGGATACTGTAAGACTCCTAAAAGAAGAGGCAGAACACGGATGTCAGGGTCTCCCCGCTCCCTGTTGGAAAGGAGCAAAAGGGAAGCACTGCTTGCACGACTTGATGGGTCGCAGCATAGGCTCTATCTCTCTTGGGTACCGGCTCCTGTGCCTGGGAGGGAGCATGGTGGGGCATGTACCAATGAGCATGGACCCAAAAAGCTGTAACGAATCCATCAGTGCAGAAAATACGGTGTCAGAACCAAAACTTCAACATGAATCAGCACAACCAATATCTGTACAACCCTTGTCTTCTAAAGTATCAGCACAGCAAGTAAAACAATCAAACTCATCATCAACAGCGATCCAATCAGCACTTTCACAAAGATCTGACATTGTGAGGGTGAACACTCCAGTAACACATGTTTTTAAAGATCTAGTTAAAGAGAAGATAGAGCAGCCTCCAACATCTAGCCAATATCAGTGCTCTGTTACAACTCAGACTGAGCAGAAAATAAAGTATCCATCATACACTGATGTAAAGGCCAAGCTGAGAGAGCTGGAAAAAGAGGCCAATGTGTTTTGTCCTCCACCACTTTACTTCAGAAGCAGTGCTAACCCCAAACCAGCCAGTGAGCCGACACCCAGAGAAAGCAGATCAATTACCAGACCTATTATAGAAGAGGAAATTATGGTTGATCATGTACTTAATGAAGATAACACAGAGAAGATAACCTATAACAACGCCAGTGCTGTTCCCTATGACTGTGAGAAGGACAATGAGATTCTTCAGCATCAACATCAGTCTGGCGGTAACAATAAAACGAGTCTTAATCAGTTGCCTTTGCTAAATGCCTTGTTGGTGGAACTCTCACTTTTAAATGAACAAAGTTCTTGGAGTAGCCAGCCTGCTGTCCACCCCCAGTTAGCTTGGCTTTATACAAATGTTGTAGGTAGTGAAATCAATAGACCAGTTCTGCAAGAGAAACTAGCGAAAAAGCCACAAAGCCCAAAGCCAAGGAAAACTAAACAGGACCATGCATCAAGAGCCCCCTCTTCTTTGTCACACAATATGGAGAATAAAACCCCTAGCAATAAGGTTAACAATAAAATGTTTTTGAAGGATGATGGGCACAGCAGGAAAAAATTGTTTTATGGTTTGACAAATACTCTTAGACTACGTTTACAGCAGACTAACCCCAATGTTTTAATGGCACATGAACAGAGAGAGCAGCACAGGAAGAGACAGATAGAAATGACAAAGCAGAAGAAATGGAGTCACAGAAGTATATTGTCAAAAGGTAAATCCCCTAAGAACTCACCAAAAAAAACAATTTCCCACAATCAAAAATCAATTGATGAAAACGTTGAAACACTGATACAGAGTAGTGAATTAAGTCACTTGTCAGAGTTTGGTGTTACAGAAAAAGAGCATCAATCTATTGCTGCCCATAACCATCAGAGTGGTTTCAAGCATTTACCAGAAGAAAAAAATAGCTTTTTAAGCAATGTTATATCTACGTCCCAGAAAGATTTAGATCTTGACCTTAAAATTAATTTGCCAAGGACATCAATACAGCTGTCTGACAGCAGTAACCATGAAGATGTGCATTCCCTTTCCAGCAGTCCTGACCATCAGCTTTCCTTGGAAAGAGTCCACAGCTTGGATAATACAGGGTATTCAGATGATTTTACAAGTGTAGATTATACTGGAAGGTATTCCTCGGCTTTTGAAAGTAGTCCTGAACCAGGATTGGTTGATGTAAAAAATGACTTATCCCACAGTGATTCTGAAAATAGCAAGAACAGCTCTGTCAATCATTCTTTAACGCCAAGCCTTTCTGCTCCCGTTCCCATACTTTCAAATTCACCTCCTGTGCAAGTTTTCAAAAGAAGATCAGAGATAAATAAGAAACAGGAAAAAATAAGATTACCTATTGAAATTTCTAATTATGATATTTCCACTGAGGATTCAGGAAGGCAAGAAATATCACATACATGTTATGAAGTTTTTAGCAGTGAAGATCTACTTAGGAAAAGGAACAGCCCGGCAGTATCATTTGGAGATTCAGAAAATGGACGTAAATCTTGTGAAAAAAGTCTTTCAGTAATGACCTCACAAGTGAGCTCTTATTTACCTTCCAATATGTCCAACCTGGACATGAGTGCACTTGAAAGTACAACATCTGAGCATTTTAATGCAGAAACAACCAATGGGGCGAATACTTTTTACAATCAATACAAAAATGTATCAGAACTACAAGTAAACCAGCTGCTTGGTTACACTTTATAATTTGTAATACAGCAGAAGATTTTTGTTATGAAGCTGCATGGTATTTTTTTTTTAATACATAAAACTCAACAATATCATTTTGCAGAGTCCAGATTTGTTTTTTTTTATTTAAATATTTGAGAATTTAATCTCTACATTGCAGAACATTTGCATATAAAATAAATGTTTTACAAAAATAAACCAATATCGTGGAGACAGTCTGTAAAAAGGCTGTTAAGAATGTTTACCTTATCTCCTCTCCTCTGGCTGGTTATTCAGAATAGTTTAAAAGTGAGATCTAAATTCTACTGCCTCTCAGGGGCAATAGAAAACTTGTTTTTAGATTTAAATTACTGGTAAATGAAATAATAAAAAGCACATTTCAATGTGTTTTTGAGGTTTGTAATGTCCATTTAAAACAAATAAAGAATTACATCCACAATAAAGTTGGTAAATTAATAATATATAAACACTGTGCTAATAATTTATGATCCCATATCAAATTTTTGGACCTAGATAAGATTCTTTGTTAAGGTTTAAGGATCTGAAATACTGAGGGCTAGATTACAAGTGGAGCGCTCAGAAAATTAACCAGAGTTCCGATCTCTGGTTGATTTTTTTAAAAGTGTCCCAAATGCCTCAAAATAGAGGGCATTATAGTTTTTTAATTTAATTTTTTTTTAGCTTTTTTATTTAATTAAAGAAAACTGCACTAGGCAGTATTGAGGCCTTAAAGTTGGTGGGAGTGGGGGGTTAGAAAAAAAACCAGCACTGAAACGTGCATTTACATTGCGGTCTATGGGAATTGTGTGTTCTCGTAGACTGCAATATACATATATGCTTATATACATATATATTTATATGTTAAAATGTGTATATATATTCATATACATTTAAAAATGCTGCCCATCGCTGCACTACTTAACCCCTTTGCTGTGTGAGGTTCTGATGCCAGACGGCATCAGAACGAGGCTCCCATAAGAGTCTATGGAAGCTTGCTCTCGTATTGCGATTTACTTGTAATACCAGCACACATTATCGTGCTCTGGTATTACAAAGTGGAGTGCTTATATAGCTTAATCACAAGCCATATTTAGTGTTCCACTTATAATCTAGCCCTGAGTGTTGTATATGAAAGTCCAAGGAGAAAATGCTCTTACATGTTAAAGCATTTTATTATTGCACTATCTCTTTAATATAGCTATGTTAACCCCTGCACAAAAGCTAAACACATTGTTACAGTCAGCTCCAGAGCAACAATGGGACACAAAATCCCCAATTTTTCTTTAGTGAGTCAGACAGAGCATACAATTTTAAAACAGGTGTGGAAATTTAAAAAAAAAATCTGCTTTTTCAAGGGACTAAAGTCTCTCATGATAATCCACTTGCCTTACACTCATAATAATTCCAACAAAATTGTATTTAAATAAGGTCTTTATTAACAACAGCCTAGAGACAGACATAACGATAATTTAATTCTCATCAATAAATGCAAGTGATGAGTTTAAACTGAAAATATCTACAAAGATCTTACAATAAATAAAAATATTAAATAACACATTTTTAAATAAGAGACCAAAAAAACAACACAATGTGGTAGATTTACTATTTTGCGGATGGGCATGATCCGCTGTAGCGATAATGTCCGCTGCACATCGATAAATACCAACAGTATATGCTGTCGGCATTTATCATTCCACAAGCAAACTACTTGTGCAATGCGTCCTGTGCAGATTCGCAAGCAGGGGGTGTTATTCAACCTAATCGTATGCGATTGGGCGGATTGATGTCCGCCGCCTTAGAGGAGGTGTACGAGTTAAGGAGCAGCGAGACCGCTGCTTCATAACTCCTGTTTCTGGCAAGCCTGAAGGCTTGCGCGGAAACCGTTACATTTGCAGCAATACGGGGGTTGTTAAATCGGCCCCACTCTTGTGTGTATCTTGGGACATTTTTTCCCCAAAAAGTAATGCAGGTGCACAGCATCACTTTTCTTAAAATACAAATACAGTACATGCATCTGCATTATTTATTTTTTGAAATAAGGAAGCCATGTTACAATAATTGACTAATACAAAAAGATGGCTTATCTTTTTTACAAATGATGCAGGGGACAAGGAAGGTTAACCTACAGACTGTACAGAAGTTAAGAGTTTATAAGGCAACCTGCGTACATTTCTTTAAAACTGAACAGGAAAAAAAAAAGTTTTGCATTGTGATAAAGATGTATTATGTACATAAGCAAATAGGAACATCAAAATAATGCTCCAAACAAGTGTGCATACAGCATTTATATGCATATTATCTCCATTTACTCTATTCTCCAATACAGTGTATTCTGTAGTCCAATATACTATTTCAACAAGCAGCCAAATTATTACTTGTGTTTTTAACGTATTTTCTTTCCTGCATATTTTTAGTAGTGTTAAAAATTAAAAGTTAAGTTTTACAATTTGATATTTCGACTCTGTCACCTTTGAGATCGGAACATTAATCAATAACTAAGTCTTTATAACTAGTAAAAAAACTACATGATATTTAAATACAGCTCTTGAGTGCTATAGATGTACTCTTTCAGTGGTTCTTTTTTGAGCCACTAACAAACCTTCAAATTCCAAATAGTACATAGCACCCTTTGCTCTAATTTTTAACCTCTATATAATGGTTATATATAGAGACATTAAGAACATTTTCAAGTGCCATTGGCCCTCTTCTTTTTTGTAAATTAGCATTTATATGCAGTCTTCTCAAAGAAATCACTTAAGGGAGTTGACTGGTTTAATTTTAACACATATATAAAACTTAAAGTAAGGAAATATGGTTTCCATAAATATTATTAGAAGTTATGTGCTAATAAAAAGCTTTACATTAGTGCATATGAATTCCCAGAAGAATGGACCACATACTATATGGGTCCCAAATATGATTTGCTTCGCTTGGGAAATTCTTTTTAAGAAACATGCACACCATTCTTCCTATGGTAACAGTGCTGCACTTGACCGCCTTACTTGCCTGCCGTGTGCCAGCTCACCCTTCAACCACTAGGGAAACTGTCTGTGCTAGTTGACTTACCTGGGCCATGAGCAGAGGCGCACGGTGAAAAAGTTTGAAAACTTTGAAGCACAATTTTTTATGCCACCCTCCCTAAAACCGCTAGTGCAACTTTCAGTGCTGCACTATCTACGCGCTGAGGAAAATGGTTAAAAGCTTTGGAACACAGCATTTTTGTTGCCGCCTGCTTTAAAATCACTTGCACATCTGTTAGCACTGTACCTAGTGGGCTTTAATAGGATGGTGAAAGATTATAATGCTCAAGTGTCTGGGACCTCAAAGTGTAGTGCTGAGCTTATTTTTAGTAGATGGAATGGTGATTGCAGCCCTGCTTGTCCTTCAGGCTATTTAGAAAATAAATAACCTGTCACCCAGAACTTAATTTCCCTGGCTTGAGCGATACAATTCACACACCACTGTAAATAAAAGTTTCCAAGTTACTATTATCAAATTTACTTTGTTCTCATATTATTTTAATATTTTTATAAATGACTTGGAGCAAGGATTAAATAGCGTCATCTCTATTTTTGCAGATGATAATAAGTTAAATAATAAGTAAGATCATTAGGTCAGAGCAGGTAAATGGAAAATGAGATTTAATAGGGGAAAATGCAAGGTTCTACATTTTGGAAGTAAAAATAAGCAGGCAACATATTATTTAAATGGGACAAGACTTAGCCAAACAGAGGAAGAAAGGGATTTGGGAATAGTAATAGATTACAAGTTAAAGATGGGTGCACAATGCAGGGCAGCAGCTTCAAAGGCTAATAAGATACTAGCATGTATTAAAAGAGGCATTGATTCAAGGGAGGAAAGCATAATTCTGTCACTATATAAAGCCCTGGTAAGGCCTCACCTTGAGTATGGAGTGCAGATCTGGGGACCGATCGCAAAAAAAGATATTGTAGAACTAGAAAAAAATTCAGAGAAGGGCCACAAAGCTAATAAGGGGATTGGAGAATTTAAGATATGAGGAGAGGCTAGCCAAACTGGGTCTGTTTTCTTTAGAAAAAAGGCGCTTGAGAGGTGACATGATTACTTTATATAAATATATTCAAGGCCCATATACAGAGATGGCAGAATCTCTGTTTATTCCAAGAAAATTGTTTGTGACAAGAGGTCATAATTTAAGGTTGGAGGAAAAGAGATTTAGAGGCCTATTTATCATAGGTCTTGCGGACCTGATCCGACAGTGCGGATCAGGTCCACAAGACCTCGCTGAATGCGGAGAGCAATACGCTCTCCGTATTCAGCATTCCACCAGCAGCTCACAAGAGCTGCTGGTGCAACGCTGCCCCCTGCAGACTCGCGGCCAATCGGCCACCAGCAGGGGGTGTCAATCAACCCGATCGTACTCGATCGGGTTGAATTGCTTGCGGACAGGGTTATGGAGCAGCGGTCTTCAGACCGCTGCTACATAACTGCTGTTTCTGGCGAGCTTGTAGGCTCGCCAGAAACACGGGGCCTCAAGCTCCATTCGGAGCTTGATAGATAGGCCCCTTAATCTCCTGCAACGGAAACTTTTTTTCACTGTAAGAGCAATAAAATTGTGGTACTCATTACCAAAGGAGGTAGTGGATGCAAATACCCCAGATACATTTAAAAATTGTTTGGATACATTTCTGTCTATAATCAAAATTCATTGATATGATTGCTAGTATTAAATGGGTCACATTTTAGTGGGATTATTTAAGCTTAACTGGAGCTTTTTGTAAGTATTTTAGATTTGTGTAGGTTGAACTCGATGGACTTCGGTCTTTTTTCAACCTCATCTACTATGTTACAATGTTTGTTGAAGAGATACCTAGGTAGGTAGTTTACACATTTCTGGATCTGTATATGACAGGAAACAATATCGACGCCTCGTGTTCTTGCATATGTATAACAGCTATAAAACTGATGTCATATATTCTTCCAGTCAAATGCACGCTACACCTTCTTACCTTGTTTTCAACAATGGTTACCAATTAAAAGAGGTAAAAAAAATTTTTTTTTAAAGGGGCACTAAACACTTTACGATTTTAATAGAAAATGTTATGCATAGTAAAACAACTCTGTAATATACTTTCATTATTTATTTTGCCTAATTCTTTATGTTATTTAGCTTGGAAATTGTGGGTGTTCTAATTCTCACATCTGCAAATTCCCACTGCATAATTCATGGACAATCCTGCTACATATTTGTCCCTTTCTTTAACAGACAATAACTGCAAACCAATACTCTTTTTACTAAAGTAATGACCATGGCTAGCCTTGTTGTCTGCAGACTCAAGCTGGGATTGGCTCCTCCAAATAAGGCAAATGGTGTTTGCTATTAAAAAGCAACCGCAGCACACTTGGCTTATGTTATTCTGTAGTAACATACATGTAGTTACTAACTCTTTGATGTCCCTTTAAGTTGATGTACCTATAGGAATTCACCTTTCTGTGCATCCCATAAATTGGTCTCGCTCTTATTTTGTTCATTTTTGTTTATTTATTTTGAAAGTAGATCAAGCAGTCATTGCAATATCTAATTTAGAGACATTGGAGGATTACAAATTTTATCAAGGATTTGTATGCATGTGTAATTATGTTTTAAACTTTACTCATTATTATTAACACTATTACAAAACCATAGTAGTAGTGGACTTGCTTTGACTTATGTTTTTATGTGAAATATGGTTATACTCTTTCCTTGCTGTAATTTGTTTTCTTTTAAGCAATAGCATTTCTTATCATTTTAAAGGTTAAAGACCCTTTCTTTTTGTATTTAAACATTTATTTTGCCATGCATTGTAGGTTTTGAAAAATCTACATCACTGTCCTGAATTAAAGGGACAGTAAACACCAGAATTTTTGTTGTTTTAAAAAGATAGATAATCCCTTTATTACCCATTCCCCAATTTTGCATAACCAACACAGTTATAATAATATACTTTTTACCTCTGTGATTACCTTGTATCTATGCCTCTGCAAACTGCCCCCTTATTTCAGTTCTTTTGACAGACTTGCATTTTTAGCCAATCAGTGCTGACTCCTAGGAGCTTCACATGCCTGAGCTCAATGTTATCTATATGAAACACATGAACTAACGCCCTCTAGTGGTGAAAAACTGTCAAAATGCTTTTAGAATAGAGGCAGTCTTCAAGGTCTAAGAAATTAGCACATGAACCTCCTAGATTTAGCTTTCAACTAAGAATACCAAGAGGACAAAGCAAAATTGATAATAAAAGTAATTTGGAAAGTTGTTTAAAATGACATGCCCTATTTAAATCATGAAAGATTTTTTTTACTTTACTGTCCCTTTAAGGGGATATAAAGTGCAAAAAAGAAAAAAGTCTAATATGTTAAAACATTTTATTATTGCACAATTGCTTGTATCTAACTGTGCGTTTAATCCCTGCAAAGGGATTAAGCACACAGTTAAAGTCAGTTTCAGAGCAGCAATGCGCCACTGGGAGGTAGCTGAACTAGTAAGCCAATGATGAGACAATGTGTGTAGCCACCAATCAGCAGTTAGGTACCAGTAGTGCATTGCTACTGCTGTTCATGGGCCAGATTACAAGTGGAGAGCTAAATATCGCTTTCTAGAAAGTATTATTTGTTTTCCACTTTGTAATACCAGCACATGCTAATGTGCGCTGGTATTACAAGTTTGGTGCATTGAGCTCACGAGAGTGCTCTTCCATAGGCTCCAATGGGAGCCTCGTTCTGATGCCAGCAGAGACGGCACCATAACCTTGCACAGCGAAAAGGGTAAGTTGTGCAGCATTTATAAATGTATAATATATAAATATTATTATATACATATATACAGTATTTATGTGTTAACGTGTATATACACATATTAACACATTTTTACTGGGAACACACAGTTGTTTTTTTACTGGGAAGAAAGAAGACAATTTTTAGTGAATGTAGGTCTACAATTGTTACTGCCACAATTCCTATATCACTCACTTCTCTCTTCCATCCCGTCTGTGCCTCAGTCTTCCACACATTTCAGGATCATACAGGATAATACGAGCAGGGCCGGATTTCTCATTAGGCACAGTAGGCATGTGCCTACAGGCGCACTGCAGCGAGGGGCGCCACGCCGACCTGTATGAGAGATTTACTGTGTCAGTATTTTAATTAAAAATAAAAGCATATGCTGGCTGCAGTCAGTAACTTTTTTTAAATTAAAATACAAAGGCTGGCTCTGGCGCTTGGCTCAGCGCGACAGCGCCGTAACCGCCTGTTTTGCGGCGGGGACTCGGGTAGGGTCTGAGGCCAAGGGAGGAGAGGAGTACCCTGACTCCAGTCAGACAGTGATCTGTTCCTGATCTTGACGCACGCAGCGTCACGTTTGGTTTGCAGGGTTGAGAGGGGTGGCGCACCCACATCACAAGATGCTTGCCACCCTCAGAGTCAGAGTAGCGGGAAAGACTAGTGACTGACTGACAATGACATGAAGATTACTGAGTCTGAGTGACCGTAAGTAACTTAGAAAATATCTATATTTGTGTTAATACATTCCTAAAAATTATAAACATGACATCTATAATCCACTTAATCCGATTTAGAAAACATATCAGCAAACAACATACTGATTAAGCCCTATAAAGCAATAGAACATGCAGACAAATCATCTAATAAATAATGCATGATTTGAATAATAGTTCCTTAATATGGAATCGTTTATCTAATCCTGTATATTATTTTAGCAACAAATGCTGTATAAGGGCTTTTTATGTGCATCAATCTTGACAACTGCCAATAACATGTTTAATTAGTGGTTCAGTAACTTTTATTTGAGTTAACTGGGTAAGACTTGAGATATTCTTAATTCTATCTTTTTGGACCCTGGAGACTGCACTTGAAATCATTGGTCTAGCTGGTCTTGTTTATTTTTATGTTTTTTCCTTTTAATATTTCTTTTTCAAATGAATGTTGAATGAATGAATGGTCAATAATTTTTTTTTAAAAACATTTTTGCCCACTTTGATTGGGTTATACATTTTGATAAGGCTTTTTTGTTTTCCTACAAAATGGTACTGAGGTCTTATCTTCACTTTGAGACGTTTTGAATTAAAGGGACATGATACTTTATTATTCTGTGATCAAAAAAAGCAAAACCATTGTGTGTGGTATATATATATATATATATATATATATATATATATATATATATATATACATACATACACACACAAACTAGTAGCTGGGTGCGGGCAGTGTAAAATATTCTAATATTACATCATTTTCAGCTATCCAAAGCACAAATTATTTGCATATATTAACATAAATGCATTTAATAATATGTGCAATACAAATTAAACATTTAATATTAGCTAAATTTAGCTTAATACTGGATACAATTTTATCAGGGTGGTCAGTAAAATCAGCCGGATGGTGTCCCTTTAAAGGGACATTGTACAATAGATTTTTCTTTGCATAAATGTTTTTTAGATGATCCATTTATATAGGCCATCTGGGAGTGTTTTTGTAACAATGCAAATTTTTGCATATTTTAAATAACATTTTGTGCTGATTTTCAGACTCCTACCTTAAGCTTTAATATTTTACATCTAATATTTATTTTTAGTTGTCCTAAATAATAATAAAAATAAATCCTCAGTTTTTTCACTTCTTTTGTGAGGGGGGCCCGGGGGGGGGGGGGCGCTTCAGGTTTTTGTGCCTACAGGCACCTGAGATGTAAATCCGGCCCTGAATACGAGTCCTGCAGCTTTGATCAAGTTTCAATCAATTCTGCAAATCTGAAGTCCCATAGACTTAGTTGGGAGGAAATGGCCTTGTCAGGGATAAGTCAAAGATTCCAGGTCATTTGTGGAGAGAGAATAATTAGGTACACAACAGAAGTGGCAAACATACGTTTCCAAAAGTTATTGCAATGCCAAGTAAAATGCATCTATTATAAATGTCACCCAATCGTGATAGATCACACAGTTATTCTGTAGGTTGAAGGGACATGAAACCCCAAAATTTTCTTTGATGATTTAGATAGATCATATAATTTAAAACAACTTTCCAATTTACTTCTATTATCTAATGTGCTTTATTCTCTTGGTATCCTTTGTTGATGGAGCCGCAAGGCACTACTGGGAGTAAGCTGAAAGCCAATTGCAAGGTGCATATATAGTCACTGGCCAATTTATTAGGTATACCTGTTCAATTGCTTGGTAACATAAATTGCTAATCAGCCAATCACATGGCAACAACTTAAGGCATCTAGACGGGGTAAAGACGACTTGTTGAAGTTCAAACTGAGCATCAGAATGGGGAAAAAAGGGAATTTAAGTGACTTTGAACGTGGCATGGTTGTTGGTGCCAGACGGGCTGGTCTGAGTATTTCAAAAACTGCGGATCTACTAAGATTTTCACGCACAACCATCTCTAGGGTTTACAGAGAATGGTCCGAAAAAGAGAAAATATTCAGTGAGCGGCAGTTGTGTGGACGACAATGCCTTGAGGTTAGAGGAGAATGGTCAGACTGGTTTGAGATGATAAATAGGCAACAGTAACTCAAATAACCACTCGATACTACCAAGGTATGCAGAATATCATCTCTGAACACACAACACATCAAACCTTGAAGCAGATATCTAAAATTGCCTGCTCTATCTGAATCATGAAAGAATAAATGTGGGTTTCATGTCCCTTTAAGATTTGTAAGGAAGGAGCAAGGATTTTTTAAAAATCTTTATCAGTATTTCACAGACCCATCCACATTTAGGGATATGGAGAGGCAGTGAGCAGACTATTGGAAACAGAAATCCTCAGTCAGTCTTGCGTCTCAAGTTGGCTTCCGCCTAGAAGAAACACCAATTATATTGGGGTCGATCCGATATAAATCGTCGCCCGCAAAAGCTGGCGACGCCAATATTTGCGCGGGTTTGGTATCACATATACGGCGTAACCTAGAAGTTACGCCCGTATATTTCTGCCGTCGCCCGCAGTTTTTTGGGCCATAGGCAGGTATACCAAACCCGCGCAGTTTGGTATCCAATCTGGGGCGCGATCCGATATCGATCGCAGTTTGCGGCGCAAGCCAGGGAACCGGCGTCGCCCGCAGTTTCAGCTCGCAACTCGAGCCATCCCATATAAGTCGCCGTCAGATGCTAACGTGCCGTAAGTCTCACAAACCAGCGATGTCCAGAAATCTGCGTAAGTACAAATTTCTGGCGTCGCCAGTGACTTGCGGCACGTTAGAAACTGCCGGCGCCTATAAAACCTGACTAAAGTTTAAAACACCCGCACTGTCTAACACGCCTCCCTAACATAGCCCGACACGTCTAACACGCCTCCCTAACATAGCCCGCACTGTCTAACACGCCTCCCTAACATAGCCCGACACGTCTAACACGCCTCCCTAACATAGCCCGCACTGTCTAACCCTCTATCCGCTATCCCCCCTCACTAGCCTAACAATAAAAAAGCTATTAACCCCTAAACCACCGCTCCTTTACCCCGCCGCAACCTAATAAAGTTATTAACCCCTAAACCGCCGCTCCCGTACCCCGCCGCCAGCTATATTATATCTATAACCCCCTAAAGTGAGCCCCTAACACCGCCGCCATCTATATTAAAATTATTAACCCCTAATGTAAGCCCCTTACACCGCCGCCATCTCTATTAAAATGATTAACCCCTAATTTAATCTACCTACCCCGCCGCCAGCTATATTATCTATATTAACCCTAAGTATATTATAGTTAATATAGGTATTACATTATATATATTAACTATATTAACCCTAATTATATTAGGGTTAATATAGTTAATATAGTTACTATAGTATTTATATAAACTATATTAACTCTATCTAACCCTAACTAAATTTATATTAAATTAATCTAATTCATTTATAAACTAAAATATTCCTATTTAAATCTAAATACTTACCTATAAAATAAACCCTAAGATAGCTACAATATAATTAATAATTACATTGTAGCTATGTTAGGGTTAATATTTATTTTACAGGTAAATTGTTAATTATTTTAACTAGGTATAATAGATATTAAATAGTTATTAACTATTTAATATCTACCTAGTTAAAATAATTACCCAATTACCTGTAAAATAAATCCTAACCTAAGTTACAAATACACCTACACTATCAATAAATTTAATAAACTACAAACATCTATCTAAAAATACAATTAAATTAACTAAACTAAATTACAAAAAAAAACAAACACTAAATTACAAAAAATAAAAAAAAGATTACAAGATATTTAAGCTAATTACACCTATTCTAACCCCCCTAATAAAATAATAAACCCCCAAAATAAAAAAAATTCCCTGCCCTATTCTAAATTCAACAAATTTCAAAGCTCTTTACCTTACCAGCCCTTAAAAGGGCCTTTTGTGGGGCATGCCCCAAAGAATTCAGCTCTTTTGCATACAACAAATACAATACCCCCCCCCCATTACAACCCACCACCCACATACCCCTATTCTAAACCCACCCAAACCCCCCTTAAAAAAGCCTAACACTACCCCCCTGAAGATCTCCCTACCTTGTCTTCACCACACCGGGCCGAACTCCTGATCCGATCCGGGCGATGTCTTCCTCCAAGCGGCAAAGAAGAATTCTTCCTCCGGCGATGTCATCCTCCAAGCGGCAAAAAAGAATTCTTCCTCCGGCGACGTCTTCCTCCAAGCGGCAGCAAAGTCTTCATTCTTCCGGCGGCATCTTCAATCTTCTTTCTTCGCTCCGCCGCCGCGGAGCATCCATCCCGGCCGACTGCTGAACTTGGAATGAGGTACCTTTAAATGACGTCATCCAAGATGGCGTCCGCCGAATTCCGATTGGCTGATAGGATTCTATCAGCCAATCGGAATTAAGTTAAAAAAATCTGATTGGCTGATTGAATCAGCCAATCAGATTCAAGTTCAATCCGATTGGCTGATCCAATCAGCCAATCAGATTGAGCTCGCATTCTATTGGCTGTTCCGATCAGCCAATAGAATGCGAGCTCAATCTGATTGGCTGATTGGATCAGCCAATCGGATTGAACTTGAATCTGATTGGCTGATTCAATCAGCCAATCAGATTTTTTTAACTTAATTCCGATTGGCTGATAGAATCCTATCAGCCAATCGGAATTCGGCGGACGCCATCTTGGATGACGTCATTTAAAGGTACCTCATTCCAAGTTCAGCAGTCGGCCGGGATGGATGCTCCGCGGCGGCGGAGCGAAGAAAGAAGATTGAAGATGCCGCCGGAAGAATGAAGACTTTGCTGCCGCTTGGAGGAAGACGTCGCCGGAGGAAGAATTCTTCTTTGCCGCTTGGAGGATGACATCGCCGGAGGAAGAATTCTTCTTTGCCGCTTGGAGGAAGACATCGCCCGGATCGGATCAGGAGTTCGGCCCGGTGTGGTGAAGACAAGGTAGGGAGATCTTCAGGGGGGTAGTGTTAGGCTTTTTTAAGGGGGGTTTGGGTGGGTTTAGAATAGGGGTATGTGGGTGGTGGGTTGTAATGGGGGGGGGGGTATTGTATTTGTTGTATGCAAAAGAGCTGAATTCTTTGGGGCATGCCCCACAAAAGGCCCTTTTAAGGGCTGGTAAGGTAAAGAGCTTTGAAATTTGTTGAATTTAGAATAGGGCAGGGAATTTTTTTTATTTTGGGGGTTTATTATTTTATTAGGGGGCTTAGAATAGGTGCAATTAGCTTAAATATCTTGTAATCTTTTTTTTATTTTTTGTAATTTAGTGTTTTTTTTTTTTTGTAATTTAGTTTAGTTAATTTAATTGTATTTTTAGATAGATGTTTGTAGTTTATTAAATTTATTGATAGTGTAGGTGTATTTGTAACTTAGGTTAGGATTTATTTTACAGGTAATTGGGTAATTATTTTAACTAGGTAGATATTAAATAGTTAATAACTATTTAATATCTATTATACCTAGTTAAAATAATTAACAATTTACCTGTAAAATAAATATTAACCCTAACATAGCTACAATGTAATTATTAATTATATTGTAGCTATCTTAGGGTTTATTTTATAGGTAAGTATTTAGATTTAAATAGGAATATTTTAGTTTATAAATGAATTAGATTAATTTAATATAAATTTAGTTAGGGTTAGATAGAGTTAATATAGTTAATATAAATACTATAGTAACTATATTAACTATATTAACCCTAATATAATTAGGGTTAATATAGTTAATATATATAATGTAATACCTATATTAACTATAATATACTTAGGGTTAATATAGATAATATAGCTGGCGGCGGGGTAGGTAGATTAAATTAGGGGTTAATCATTTTAATAGAGATGGCGGCGGTGTAAGGGGCTTACATTAGGGGTTAATAATTTTTATATAGGTGGCGGCGGTGTTAGGTGCTCACTTTAGGGGGTTATAGATATAATATAGCTGGCGGCGGGGTACGGGAGCGGCGGTTTAGGGGTTAATAACTTTATTAGGTTGCGGCGGGGTAAAGGAGCGGCGGTTTAGGGGTTAATAGCTTTTTTATTGTTAGGCTAGTGAGGGGGGATAGCGGATAGAGGGTTAGACAGTGCGGGCTATGTTAGGGAGGCGTGTTAGACAGTGCGGGCTATGTTAGGGAGGCGTGTTAGACAGTGCGGGTGTTTTAAACTTTAGTCAGGTTTTATAGGCGCCGGCAGTTTCTAACGTGCCGCAAGTCACTGGCGACGCCAGAAATTTGTACTTACGCAGATTTCTGGACATCGCTGGTTTGTCAGACTTACGGCACGTTAGCATCTGACGGCGACCTATATGGGATAGCTCGAGTTGCGAGCTGAAACTGCGGGCGACGCCGGTTCCCTCGCTTGCGCCGCAAACTGCGATCGATATCGGATCGCGCCCATTATATTTTGTTTCCTCAATATCTTTACCACTCCACCCAAATTACTAAGAAAATGTTGTACCCTCAACGTGTAGTATAGTTTAAGAACACTGCCACATTTTGTTTATAGGTGGCAGATTATTTAAAGATTGGTAGTTGCATATAAACCCCCAGCAGGATTCCAGTTTGTTTGTGGAAAAAAGATGTCTTTTAGGACTTGGTGTGAATATATATATTTTTATGATGATTATATTTCACCAATACATTATGCAGCACTGAAAAATGACAGCGATATGGAACCCAATTTTTTTCTTTCATGATTTAAATAGAGCATACAATTTTAAGCAGCTTTATAATTTACTCCCATTATCAATTTGTATTCGTTCTCTTGGTATCTTTATTTGAAAAACATAAATGTAAATGCCCATTTTTTGTTCAGCACCTGGGTACCACTTGCTGATCGGTGGCTAAATGTAGCCACTAATCAGCAAGCACTACCCAGGTGCTGAACCAAAAATGAGCCGACTCCTAAGCTTACATTCCTGCCTTTTCAAATAAAGCACAAAGAAAAATTGATACTAGGAGTCAATTAGAAAGTATTTAAAATTGCATGCTCTATCTGAATAATGAAAGAAGAAATGTTGGTTTCATATCCCTTTATATAGTTGAGGAGTACAATAATCATAATATATTTACATGAATCATAAAGGGTATAGGGTTTTGCCCTTGAGTCATTGTGAGATGTAAACCATCTTTACATAAGGTGGTCAACACAACAAGTCGACTTGTAAGCTTACATTCCTTTTAAAGGGACGTTATACACTAGATTTTTCCTTGCATAAATGTTTTGTAGATGATCCACTTATATAGCCCATCTGGGTGTGTTTTTGTAAAAATTTATAGTTTTTCTTATTTTTAAATAACGTGCTGATTTTCAGACTCCTAACCAAGCCCCCAATTTTTAGATGCATACTAATGTATACAGACTTCAGACTGCTTCAGTTTGTATAATGGTTCTTTTCATGCAGGGGAGGGGGAGGTTCTGTTATCAGCCACTTTCAGGGGGTGTCCTATGCTAATCTCATCAACAGTGCTAAATTGGGAGCTTTAAAGTAAGTTTTTTTTTTTTTTTTTTTTATTATTTTTAATAACAAAATGAAAAAGGTAGACAAAAACAGAAAGGAAAAATCAAGGTACAACAATAATGAATGTTTCAAAATGACATTCGTATACAATAAAGGTTCAACATTATAATGAATTCTCCTTGTGTGTCCATAATATGAGGATATTTCCGGGCGAGATGCACAGAGTCCTAATAATTAGTCAATCTCGTGGATAGGAGATTATTCAAATCATAGTTAAATACAGCTTAGAAAAACGCAGCAATCAAATAACGTGTAATAGCTCTAACAGGATTGGTAAATTATACAGAATTATAATTAAGCCATTAGGGTAATCCTCTAGTTCTAAATCAGTTAATGTCTGGCAAACTTATCTCACTTGAAACAGGTGTTTACATCAGTTGAAACGGCCCGGCACTCTCAGTCTCTGGTGTTACCGAATTTATTCTTGGTTACAGTCCTCTGGTCCCTGTCTAGTTAACAGTTATCTGTGGTTTGGGGCATCTAGAAACCGGGTACTAATACTTTGTAGCGTGATTATGGTAGATGTGGCGGATGATCACCTAGGTATTCTTGCCATAGAAACCTGGCGTTTAGTATGGTGTCTGTTTTATTACGACAAAGGTAGCCGTATTTTTCCAGGGTAAATTGCTCCTCCACTTCCTCTACCCACATAGTTCTACTCAGAGTTCTAGGTGTTTTCCAATGGCGGGCTATCAATTTTCGTGCGCTATTGAGGCCAACCTGCAGAACTAGCAGTTTTAGGCGGCAGGATAACTTGGGCAAGTCATTTAATAAGGCTATATTTGGGGTCAATACAAAATCATTTGTGATACCTTTTTTATAATATGATTCTACTGCTTCCCATAATGGGCGGACCTTAGGGCAGTGCCACCACATGTGAATCAAAGTGCCATGCATCCCACAGCCTCTCCAGCACAAACTAGACGTGTTAGGGTATATGCTAGCCAACCTCGATGGGGTTAAGTACCACCGAAGGAGGATTTTAAAATTTAACTCCAGAATCTCTGGGGAAGTAGAGGATTTTTTAACTGAACTAAAAATTTTGTACCATATTTCTGTTTCTATGTGTTCAGGAAGATCTGTATTCCATTTAGTTGTGTAAGTTGGTAAGGTGTCTACTGAGGTGCTTATTAGTAGCTTGCGGGAAATGGATAGTGTTCCTCTTGGCATAACGCCACAAAAGCACATTTGTTCAAAGGCTGTGGGCTTTCTCAGCAGATCTGATTTAAATGGTGACGTATGTATATAATGGTGTAATTGGGCATATTTTAGCCATTTGGTAAATTTCCCATCTGCCAATCCCTCTAGTTTGTCTCGCTCTAATAACTTGCCTGCTTCTGTGAATTTAAGTAATGGAATGGTATAATCCCATTCTGTTAATCGTTGGAAACCTTTGTCTAGGCCTCCCACCATTTCTATGTTTAACACAATTGGGAAGAGGGGGGATCTATAAGTAGAAATGTGTGGTTTGGTGGCGATTATATGATCCCAACTCTTGAACAACTGTTTATGGATTTCAAGGTGTCGACATTGGGGGGGTCTAAGGTCTTTGGACACCCAGCATAAGGGGTGTACTAGAGGGGCCTTGAGAATGTGTGAGTCTAATGTAACCCATGCCTTACGTTCTTGAGTCTTGTGCCAATCTAATACTCTTTGTAGAGTCACTGCCTGGTAATACTCCTCAATCTTAGGCAAACCCAGTCCCCCATTTATGTTTGATCTATACATTGTGTTTTTATTAATTCTTGGTCTGCATTTACCCCATACAAATGTATTAAGGCATTTCTGTAACCTGTTGAGGTACCATTGTGGGAGATGAAGTGGGAGAGTTTGTAGAATGTATAAGATTCTGGGCAATGTAGTCATTTTTATGGCTTGAACCCTTCCCCACCAGGATAGTGGTTTGTTCGTCCATGTCTTAAGGTCGCGTTGGGTGTTAAGTAGCAATGTGTTGTAATTTTTGTCAAACAGTGTAGTCTGTCCGGGAGAGAGGTGGATCCCCAAATATCTGATTGAGTCTGTTTTTAACCGGAGCGGGCAAATCGACGATAATGAATTGAATTTAGTGATGGGTAGAGTAATATTTAGGATCTCAGATTTTTGCTTATTGACGAGGAAGTTAGAAAAGCTTCCGAATATGTCTAGTTCTACAAGAATTTCTGGAATAGTTGAGGACGGAGACGAGACAGTAAATAGTATGTCATCCGCATACAATGCAATTTTATAATCTTGTTGGCCTATTGTAATCCCTTTGATGTTTTGATTCTGGCGTATCCTAGATGCAAATACTTCCATCATTAAGATGAAAAGAATCGGGATAGGGGGCACCCTTGTCGTGTACCATTGTTAATATGAAACGCTTCTGATAGAATCCCATTCACCTTTATCCTGGCGCTTGGTTGAGTATATAAGCTAAAAATTCTGTTTATTATTTTTGGGCCGAATCCTATGTTTTTTAGGGTTAATTTTAGAAATTGCCAATTTGTTCGGTCGAATGCCTTTTCGGCGTCTATGGCCATCAGCACTGACTCAATGTTATGGTGTTTTGTGTACTCTATGAGTGTTAAAGCTCTAAGGGTGTTATCCCTCGCCTCGCGGCCAGGGACAAAGCCCACCTGATCCGTATGCACAATATCATTCAGGACCAAATTCAAACGATTTGCTATAACTTTACCTAGTATCTTTATGTCAACATTAAGGAGTGATATTGGTCGGTAGCTGGCCGGTTCGTCTTGTGGTTTGTCAGGTTTTAGAATCACCGATATATGTGCTGCTAAGGAGTCAATAGTGAAATGGGAATTCTCGTCTAGAGCATTAAAATGTTTCAATAGGTGAGGGGCAATAATGGTTCTAAATGTTTTATAGTATAAGTTCGTGAGGCCGTCAGGTCCTGGGCTTTTCCCTGCTGGTAAGTCTTTAATGACTTTCAATATCTCTGACAAAGTTATAGGTCTCTCCAAATCTAATGTTTGTGCTTCTATTAATTTATTTAGGTTAGCTGAGTTTATGTAATCCACCATTTTTTGTGTGTGTGCCGGAGAGGTATTAGTATCAAGATTATACAGTTGGAGATAAAAGTTCTGGAAATGCGCAGCTATTGCCTTACTGTCGTGTATAAAATTGCCATGTGGGGTTCTCAATTTATAGATATGAGTTTGGTAATTTCTATCTTTAAGATTGTACGCCAGTGTTCTGCCTGCACGATTCCCTTCATAAAAATATTTCTTTCTGAGTTGTAGAGCTTTTCTCTGGGCCTCAGAGTAAAGTAGTGTTTTCAGTTCATTTCTAGCGGTTGTTAAAGCTCGGAGGGTGATGTGGTCAGAGGGTGAGAGTTTGTGTTGTGACTCTAGTGTGTGTATTTTGGATATCAGTGAGTTTAGTTGTGAGTCATGTTGTTTTTTGAGGTGTGCTTTGTGCTTAATGCATTCTCCTCGGAACGTCGTCTTATGGGCTTCCCAAACGTAAAGGGGTTGAGTCTCAGGAATAGCGTTGAGGTTAAAGTATTCTGATAGTGTAGACGTGAGTTTTTGTGTTATCGGTGGGTGATGTAAGAGGTATGCATCTAGTTTCCAAACAAAAGGGTGAATCGGGGAGTCTGGCCAATCTATTTTCATAATGATCATGGAATGATCTGACCATGCTGTTGGGATAATGTCAGAATCTTTTAACAGAGAAAGACTTGCCTGGTCTAAATAGAGGTGGTCTATTCTGGAGTACATTGCCCAGGGATAGGAATAGAAGGTAAAGTTTTGTTGTGTAGGGTGTTGTGTTCTCCATGTATCCACTAGTCCCAGGTGTTTAATGCAGTTAAGTACAGAGTTAGGGGGGCGAGGCGGCATCCTGGTGTTATTGGATGTAGTGTCCAGGGATGGATCGAGTGTAGTGTTGAGGTCTCCCCCCAAAATTATAGGACCCTTACGTATTTCTTGAGTCATTGTTTTCAACTTATTAAAGAACCTGGTCCTACGTGTACTGGGGGCATATACGTTGATTAATGTGATGGGTCTATTGTGTATAAGGCCTACTAGTATAAGGATCCTGCCTTCTGTATCATGAGTGGAGTGGAGAAGTTTAAAAGGGAGAGAACGGTGGATAAGAATCCCAACCCCATTTTTCTTCTTTTCGTGAGAGTTAAAGAAACCAAGTGGGAAATTTTTGTTATGGAATTTAGGCTCGTTTGCTTTAGGGAAGTGAGTTTCTTGTATAAATGCCACTGAGCTCCTTTGTTTGGTAAACCATTGTAACGCTACTGACCTCTTTGTGGGAGAATTGAGACCCTTAGCGTTTTGTGAAGTTATTAGTATTGATCTATGTGTCATTTGTATTTTTATTCTTTATCAAGTGTTTTGTAAATACAATATGTAGCGTATTTCTTACCCTGGGGTGCTGCCTTATCCTGTCTGAAGGACCTGCCATTACGTTATGTTGTAAATACCTTATAGAGCGTAGAGATGTGCCGGTTTTGCCGTTGGTGAAGGAAGTGAGCTTGTGATATAGTTTGAACCTTAAGAGGATGCTGTAATGAAACAACAAACAGTAAAATGAACAATACAACAAATAATGAACAAGGTTAACTAATATTAGAAATATAAATTAAAATTAGATCTAGGAATGGGAAATATTTTCCGTATCCTAACAATAAAGTATTCGAGGAGAGGTAGTAGTAAGGGTTTACTACTAACATTCCCCCTTAGCTAATGCAAGGTGAGTTCAATGAAGGGGGGCCCCCTTATTATGGGGGAATCTTGTATATAAACAAGATTGTTAAATATGTTAAAGTAAGGGTGAGCCGGTAGTTATAGCACTTATTCTTTTAAGTTGGCCGGCTAATGCTTAATCTATAAACCATTGGGGCAGAGGTCAACTTTGCTCAAAACCAGAGTGTTCCTGCTATTCCAATTCTGGACTATATAAATAGTAATGACCAGTAAGTTGGTCTAGTCTCTCAAGGTGGTTCTATGGTCGGTGCCTGTGAAGTGCCTGGAGTGGGGGATGTTGTTTTACGTTTCCTGTTAACAGTGGTCCACTTTTGGCGTTGTGACTTGGACAGAAAAGATTCTGTAGATTGACTCTCTTCTGTTTGGTCTGATGACTGTGGAATTTGCTTCGGTAATGGAATGTTCAGTTGAGAGCAAAAAGGGATCAAATCTTCCAGATCCTTATATATAAATTCTTTATTCTCTCTGACCACTCTCAGGGCAAAGGGAAACCCCCATCGATAGGGAATGTTGTGCTCCTGTAAGTGTGTAGTGAGGAATTTGACTTCTCTTCTCCTAGAAAGGGTTAACGGACTTAAGTCTGCGAATATTTGTATTGTATCGCCATCTTTGTGTATTGGTGCTTTCTTTCTGGCCGCGGCCAGTATTTGTTCTTTGTCTTTGAAGTTATGACAGCGAAGTATAATGTCCCTTGGGGGTGCTTTGGCCGAGGGTTTGGGTCTCAATACCCTGTGCATTCTATCTATGGATATGTTGGTCTCCTCCTTAGTGTTCAGGAGAAAACCAAAGAGGGCCTGTATGTATTGTGGTAGTGCAGCAGTTAGGATATTTTCGGACACTCCTCTTATCCTTAAATTTTGGCGTCTGCCGCGGTTATCTAAATCTTCTATTTGCATTTGCCTAATTTCACTACTTTGATGTTGAAGTTGCATGCTATGCAGGTTAATTGGTTCAGAGATTTCTTCTGCATGCTCTTCTAGTTGCAGTACCCTGTTACCCAGGTCTGTGACATCTTTCTTGACCTCTGTTAAGCTTTCTTTTATAAGGTGACTGACCTGGTTCATGAAGGTAGCAAAGTCCTCTTTTGTGGGGAGAGCTTTCAAATCTGCTCTTGTAATAGGGAGGTTAGGGTCAGGTAAAATAGTGTCAGTATCTTCTTCCTGCATGTCACTGTTTAATTGTGGTGTGTCCAGTGAGTTAGTGGAATTTGTGTCAACAGCTCTGAAATAGGAGTTCAATTTAGAAGTTGTAGCTGTAGTAGGCTTGCTGGTTTTATCCCCTTTAGGGGGGCGTCTGGATGCCATTAACGATCTACTACAAAGTTAGGTGCTTATGCAAAGTATGAGGGTAATCAGTGATAAACCTGTTCTTTATGTCTTTTACTAATATTACACAGGCAAGTGGGTATGATGAACAGTCTGTTTGCTATAGTCTGTGCAAATGTGATGAAAGATGATTCGGATTTAGTAAGATGCCTGGTGTTCTTCTTTTCTGATCTGCAAATAAGCTTTTATAAGGCAGAGTCTCTCTTTGGTTACTAACGCCTATTTGTGATTAAGATCAGCTTGGAAGTGTGTCTTTTGCACTGACCCCTATACGTGTGATATGCAATATAGGTATAAGGCCCTCTGCCTCCGGTGCGCCTATTGTCTGTTCCCCTCGCTTTAGTTTGGGCCTATAGTGGAAGCACCTCCTATATTCTCACCGGAGACTAGTATGTGTGTCCGGTTTTATTTATTTTCTGTTTATTACCTCAGTGGTGTTCCGACCTGAGTATTTTGTTGTGTGCTCCTCCGTTAGCTGGGCTGAATCTCTTAACCGCTCTGTGTCGCAGTTGTTTGGGGATAAGATGGCGGCGCCTCCTTCACTCTGACTCTGGTAGGAATTATTGCGGTCCTTATTTCATCCGCGACACCAACTCCCGGTGTCCGAATCTTTCTGTGTCGGCTCTCTGAGTGTTAAGCCGCTTGTGGGTGTAGTACCGGCTCCCTTTTCCTGTCTTTAGCCCTTCATTAGTGTTTTAAGGGGGAAAGCTGCACGGAGCTTCACAATTTTGCAGCCATGCTGGTTCCCGGCTGGCTCCGCCTCCTCTTAAAGTAAGTTTTTAAAAGGTTTAATACTGGATTTTTTTATCAGCATCTGTGCATATTAGTCTTGATAGTAATGTCTATTACATGCAGTTACATGAAAATTGGTGTATACTGCCCCTTTAAGTACATGGGGATGTGGAGGGAGAGGGAGCAGACGCAGGAGATAAATCTTAATGTAAGTTGTATGCATCCATGAACAGATATGTTTTTAAGGAACACTGGAAGCTTTGGAGGCTAAAACAAGTCTGATTGAGCGAGGCAAGGAGTTCCATATAATAAGTGCAGTTCTGGAAAAGTCTTGCAGATAAGAGTGAGAGGAAGTAATGAGAGCTGAGGAGAGAAGTAGTCATAGTAGGGGGGGGGCAGGTTGTGGAGTATTTGCAGATAAGGGCAAAAATATATGAGGGCGCAGTGTTGGTGAGGGCTCTGTATGTTAGGGTAAAACATTAGAATTTTATTCTTGAGGCTAAGAGAAGCCAATGGAGGTATTAGCAGGAAGGTGCAGCAATGCTTAAGGTAGATGCACCGTGCAGTGGCATTTAAGATGGATTGCAGTGAGGACAGATGGCAGCTTGGGAGACTAGAGAGGACAGTTGTCATGGCAGGATAAGAATATTAGTTTTGTCTTCACTGAGACAGATATTTGTAAGGTGGAAGTTAGCTAACGACTTAATATGGGGTGCAAAGGAGAGTTCTGAGTCAAAGACTTAGCCTGAGTGGGGAGACACCAAGTGACAGAATTATCCACAATAAGTGAGGTTTAGGGAGGGGGGGTTCTAGAAGGATGAAAAACATGTGCTAAATTTTAGAGATGTTAAGCTATAGGTAGTGACAAGATATCCTGGATTAGATACTAGATAGGCAGCTAGTGACATGCCAGGTGAAAAAAGATAGAATTGAGTGTCATCAGCATAAAAACCCACATGACTTGATTATGGAGCCTAGAGATGATGTGTAGCCTGAAAAAAGAAGGGAACCTAGATCTGAGCCTTGAGGTAACCCAAAGGAGTGGGGTAGATGGGAGGAGGAAGAGCCAGAGAAGCATATACTGAAGGTATGGATAGAAAGGTAGGGAGAACGCCACAGTAGATCTGTTTTACAAATACCCAATGATTAACAGGTTTGGAGCAGCAGTGTATGGTCAAAAGTATGGTCAACAGAATCAAAGGCTGAAGATAGGTCTATAATGATTAGCATGGAGTAATGCTCTTAAGACTTTGCAGTGAGCATGCCACTTGTCACCTTGGTAATAGCAGTTTCAGTAGAGTGTTGATTGAGAGAAGATGGTTAGACAATTGTGATAAGCATTTATTAACAATCTGCTAGAGAAGTTTAAGGGGAAAAAGAGAGAATGGACGGTAGTTGCAAGGAGATGTTGGAATGAGTGAAGGCTTCTTAAGAGTAGGTGTAATTGCAGCATGTTTAAGAGATGATGTAAATGTACCAATTTTAATGGAGCGATTGAATATGTATGTGAGGATGGATGTAAGAGTAGGGGAAAGGAAGGGAGCAGTTGTGAAGAAATAGGATGAAGGCAATAGATAGGAAAATGAAATGAGGGCCTCTTCATCAGTAACAGGAGAATGTTTTTCGGTAGGCTGAGCTGGAAAGTTTGTAGTGATTTGTGAGGAGTGGATAGTGTTGTGGTGGGAGGTTATTTCATAAGTGATATACTCAATTTTTGTTGTGTGCTGTAATAGAATTAGTAAAGGGAGGAGAGGGTGGGCACAAGAGGGTATCAGAGTTTATTTGGAAAGGGAAGAGTTGTAGAAGTGTAGAGGATTGAGATTTCCTCCAGTGCAGATACATTTTTGCAAGTGACGTGTCAGCTGTGTATGCCATGGTTGGGGTTGCTTCCATAGGGTGTGAGCTTTAGAAGGAGGGGCTATTTTGTCAAAAAACAGAGGTTCATATCTTGAATAAGAGTAGAATTTAGGGAGAATAATATTTAGAGAGTAATTTGCCGTGTGTGTTGAAACGTATAGATAAGAGAGGAAGGATGCAAACACCACATTCTTGCTTGTTTGCAGGTCTGGGTGTTTAGCTGAAGTGAAGCCGCCCGTATTAAAGAGCAGCAGAGGAAGCTGTGTCTGAAATAAATGGAGTGTAAGCTTTTGAGAGAGATTGAATGGAGATTAAGGTTTCTGTAAGGTGTGCATAACTTGGTAAGAGTGGGAATGAAGGAGGGTCCAGGATTAGAATAGATGTTCCCTGATGCTAAAATCAGCAAGATGGAAAAGGAGATTCGTAATGGTATGAATATTTTTGTGAGGTAGTAGCAAAGATTTTAGAACATATGGGACTCCTGGAGAAAGATAAAATGAACAATATAATTATACAAAATAATATCCTTAGAAACACTGATTTTATCTTCCTGTTTTCCCGAAGTCTTGTAAGATTGAGCTATCACTTTTATATTTGACTGCTTTATCAATAAAACAATTACCTAACCCATTTAATTTATTAGACATGGTTTCCCCTTAGAACCCTTCATAGATCATCAACCTAAAACTACTCCAGTACTTCCTCTGTTAATATAATGTTAGGTTCCTAAATTGTTTTTTCCTATACTTACCATGTAGCTTATAAAAGTTTTTTGTTTATCGATCTAGTATTTTTTTTTTTATTAAGTTCTTGCTATATTCTATGGAACGCTACTAGAAAGATGAAATGAGGTACCACAGTCTTCTTTTCTCTTACAAACTAAATACAGGTATTCCTCTACTGTATATCAAGTTTTCCATTACATCTGGTGTTATGATATTTTATTATTTCTACAAAATTATGTACCATGACTGTTTAATTTCTTAGGTTTAAATTTATCATTGTGTTACTGTAACTGTTTATATGTCTACCTCAGTAAAAAGAAAATTGATAAAAAAAAAAAAAAGATTTTAGAAGAAAAAGTAATTCATGAGAGCTAAGGTTGAGACAAGAGAAGAAGAACCTTTTAAAACTGCATGTGGTGAAGAATAAGGTATGAATGAGTAGACATTATTGCGAAATATTCTCGAGGCAGTAAAAAGGAAACAGTTGAGATAACATATCAAAACAGTAAATGCAGGCCTGTAGTAGACCAAATTGAGAGATTAATCTATTTAGCAAATTTTGCAGATTAAAGAATTACACATGCTGTGAATATGTTACTACACACGAACAAAGGCACCACAAGGGCTGTTTCCCTGTTATTATATAATTCTAAACTTAATGTTTATTGGTTAATAAAGCTTATATTATATAGGGAATGGTGCTAAATGCATAAACAATAATATTCCAAAAAACTGAGAAGACTCACACAAAGATGTGGATATCTCCTGTAAGTATGCACGTGTAAGCACTCTTAGCCTAGACTGTGAGGCAGTTATTCCATACCGGGTTGAAATAAAATATAACTTTTATTATAAATTGCTCTTAAAATAAGGGTAACACACAAATTAAAATCGACACTAGCACTATCATGTAATCTGACAATATATATTCACTTGGTGGAGGACTGTAGTATCAGTGGCCTATAGTGAATGTTTATGTGCCCCCTGAGTAGTGCTATAATTACTTAGCTATACTTAGAATAGTGGGTCCCAAATGCTGTGTATGTATAATCAGTCTATGTCATACACCCTCTATAAGGATATTTGGATACCTTGTGGTCCTAGTATATTTAATGTAAGCCAGGAATTTTTCCACTCTATCCCTGCATACTTTTAACAAATAGTGGCTGCTATTCAGTCTTGTTTGGGCAACCTGTCCTCTCTTGTTATGTAATATGTATGTATTTGTTAGAGAGCAATATTTATATGGTATTCTAGAGTTGCCTCTGTGTGACTGTTTAGTGTCACGATCTATTGTGTGATTGAACGTTATAATTAAAGAAGATTTGGTTCATACGCAACTCTGGTATTATGTATCGTCTTTAACGGCTGTCAGTGTGAAAAAAGACTACTCGCCACAATTGTTTAGTACATTTCAAAACCGGGTAAACGGTACAATTCAGTATTATTCTGTTTGTACAGTATATTCTCTGTGTCCCTCCACTTCATATATACATGAGGGCTGCCAAAGGACTTGCGTACGCTACCAATAATAATCTGTTAATGATACATGTAACTCAAAATTACAATGTTTTTATTAGGAGACAACACTTTCTCTGTGTTTCCAATATAAGTCACAATTTCAGTTTTGCTTTGTGTGCGCTACAAACATACAACCTTAATGCCAGTATCTTTGTTTAAAGACAACATTATCTCTGTGTTGCCAGTATCTATATAAATTATATTTGGCTATGTATGCGCTACAGACATATAACCCCCTATTAGGCAGTGTCTTAATTGGAAGAAAACATAATCTCTGTGTTGCCACTATATATCACAGTTATGTTTGGCTCCGTTTACGCTACAAACAAAGCCTATAGTTCTGTAAATTTAGGTTACTGGTACCACTTTTTATATATTTATAATTGCGCTTTATAAGAGCTTAATGCAGCGAATATTCTCTTATATCTGGCACGGTCAAATAGTGGATACATTTGTAAATACCTTTGTTATTATAACATTAACTCTGGCTAAGTCTGGCACAACCCAGACTATTCAACAAATTAACTGAGTATAGCTATTATTGTCTTTATGTCTAGATTAGCATATAGTGCTAGGCTGTTAAAAACTGAGCGCCCAACCGCTCACGATGACTCCTGACTAGTTTCGCCACTCCGGGCTTTGTCAAAGGCGGCGAGCCACCGATTGTTTGGGGGTATATACCGGTTAAACCGGAAGTCCCGCCTTACTCCGTTTGTAATTGTTTAACAATTGGACAAAATCAGTAGATTGACAGCTTCGGGTTCCAATCAGTTGATACTATTGTTAGTATCTATCTAATGCTGGGGTTTCGTGAGCTGTTACAACATTGAATGTCAGATTCTCACAAGGCTCTCTAGAGTTTCTTAGACTGATTATCTGAGTTCATATTTCATAGTGCTTTACGTATTAATACTGGTCAAGTTGTTTCAAGGGGTATTTCTTCTTATGACTCAAAATTCTATCAATTGTGAATCTGACTTTATGTTCTTAACTTGCTTGACTACCTTTATTATGTTGTATTAGATAGTAAATAATAAGACATCTAGGTACACTGTTATGATGTATTTGGTGGGTACGCAAAGAAAATATATATATAAACGTGGTATTTTAATCTAAATGTGAATGATCTTGGATCACTGTGAGTGTATTAGTGACACATAAAAAATCCCAATTACTCCTGTGTGTGACTTTCATTATTTATTAAACAGAACCATTGTGTTGAGTGTGAATTAATTTATTAGTGATGATTGTATTCTTACTATAATCTAAAAATTCTTGCTATTACAAATGTAGCAGGTTTTTGTTTTAGCTAACATTCTGTCAGTGCTATTTAGACGTGTATTTAAAGTTATTTTTTAAAATGAATTGGAGTGTTTTAAAAAATCCTAAAACTGTTTGGTGACCATGTGACTTTGAATGAATTTAGTGCCTCTAGAATCTTTGTGAAAAAATTTTTGGTGGGAAAGGGTGAAAGTTACTTGTTAAATAAAATGACTAGTTTAGTGTCTTCTTAATACTGTCGTTCATTATTTTTTATTTTTTATTTATTATGTTATGTGTCAGGCTTTCAAGTTATGATATGTTTATAATAGTTCTTCAGTCATGTGGATTGTACCCCTACTTGTTATACAGAGTTTCTATATCACTCTATGTTGTTATACCTATACTGTTTACAGAAAAATATAATAGTTATTCTGTTCATTTAGCCCGTGTGGTTGAACTGTGTTCAATAGATAAATCCACCGGCTTTCAGCTTTCAGTAAAGCTGTTTCCAAGTTTCCTCCTCTCATTCCTAAACTCACTTTTTCTATACCCCAGCATTGTAGATCATTTTGATTCGAATTATGGAATTTTAAGAAATGTGCAGCTACACTAGTTATGGATTTCATTTCTTCCTTATCTTTCTCTGCGTTTTTAATATTTCTTAAATGTTCCATTAATCTCAGATGCAGTTTCCTCGAGGTCATTCCTACATAGTACAAATTGCATGTACAGTATAATACATAAATTGCACTCTCTGGGCTCCATGTACGAAGCAGAGAAAGCTGCTCCGGAGCCTTTGCGGGGCAGGTTCGCATATGCGAGCCTGCTTCCCGCAATGTAAGAAGCAGCGGTCATTAGACCGCTGCTTCCTACACCCTACGCCACCTCTTAGGTGGCGAAGCAAAATCACCGAGAGCTCGCTCGCTCTCGGTGATTGACAGCCCCTTCAGTCGCGTGATTGGTCGCGCGACTGAAGGGGCGGGCATTACACACTCCGCTGAGTGTGTAATGGTACATACGGGCAAGCGGATCAATAGATCCGCTGCCCGTGTGTAGCGGAGGCGGGCGGACAGCTTCGCGAGTTAAGAAGCTGTCCGCCCGCCTCTTAGTACATGGAGCCTTCTGTATTACAACTTATGTATCTTTTGATGTTGTGTTTCTTGCCAAACCTATCTGTGATAGTATCAGTGCTGCGCATGTATTTGCATGTGCTGCAGTTGCCACATTTGTGTGCTCCTGGTTTGAATGCTGTTATGGTTTTCTTTTTTTGAAAATGACTACTAGTTACAAGGTCTTTTACGTTTTTTGTCCTTCTGTATCCAACTGAGGGCCTATCTCCTAAGATGGTCTTTAATGTCGGATCCATCATTAAGATATTCCAGTGTTTCTGTATGATGTTCAGAATTTGTGGTGTTTGGCTGTTGTATGTCATAATCAGCCTAGGTATATTCAAGCTATTTTTGTATTTTTTGAAAAGGAGGTCATGTCTTGGAGTATGTAAAGCTCTATATTTGGCTTTTTTGGTACTTCTTTTGCTGTACCCTCTTCTCCATAGTCTCTCCTCCAATTCTTTTGCCCTGTTGTTGAATACCTGCTCATCTGAGCAATTTCTGCGTAGTCTTAAAAACTCTCCTGTAGGTAGACTTTTCATTGTGCTTGGAGCATGTGCACTTGGATATAACAATTAACAAGAAGAGTGATGGTAATGTGACCACCGACCTGTACAGGAAGCCTACAGCTGCAAACAGTTTGCTACATAGCACAAGTGCACATGCTCCAAGCACAATGAAAAGTCTACCTACAGGAGAGTTTTTAAGGCTACGTAGAAATTGCTCAGATGAGCAGGTATTCAACAACAGGGCAAAAGAATTGGAGGAGAGACTATGGAGAAGAGGGTACAGCAAAAGAAGTACCAAAAAAGCCAAATATAGAGCTTTACATACTCCAAGACATGACCTCCTTTTCAAAAAATACAAAAATAGCTTGAATATACCTAGGCTGATTATGACATACAACAGCCAAACACCACAAATTCTGAACATCATACAGAAACACTGGAATATCTTAATGATGGATCCGACATTAAAGACCATCTTAGGAGATAGGCCCTCAGTTGGATACAGAAGGACAAAAAACGTAAAAGACCTTGTAACTAGTAGTCATTTTCAAAAAAAGAAAACCATAACAGCATTCAAACCAGGAGCACACAAATGTGGCAACTGCAGCACATGCAAATACATGCGCAGCACTGATACTATCACAGATAGGTTCGGCAAGAAACACAACATCAAAAGATACATAAGTTGTAATACAGAGAGTGTAATTTATGTATTATACTGTACATGCAATTTGTACTATGTAGGAATGACCTCGAGGAAACTGCATCTGAGATTAATGGAACATTTAAGAAATATTAAAAACGCAGAGAAAGATAAGGAAGAAATGAAATCCATAACTAGTGTAGCTGCACATTTCTTAAAATTCCATAATTCGAATCAAAATGATCTACAATGCTGGGGTATAGAAAAAGTGAGTTTAGGAATGAGAGGAGGAAACTTGGAAACAGCTTTACTGAAAGCTGAAAGCCGGTGGATTTATCTATTGAACACAGTTCAACCACACGGGCTAAATGAACAGAATAACTATTATATTTTTCTGTAAACAGTATAGGTATAACAACATAGAGTGATATAGAAACTCTGTATAACAAGTAGGGGTACAATCCACATGACTGAAGAACTATTATAAACATATCATAACTTGAAAGCCTGACACATAACATAATAAATAAAAAATAAAAAATAATGAACGACAGTATTAAGAAGACACTAAACTAGTCATTTTATTTAACAAGTAACTTTCACCCTTTCCCACCAAAATTTTTTTCACAAAGATTCTAGAGGCACTAAATTCATTCAAAGTCACATGGTCACCAAACAGTTTTAGGATTTTTTAAAACACTCCAATTCATTTTAAAAAATAACTTTAAATACACGTCTAAATAGCACTGACAGAATGTTAGCTAAAACAAAAACCTGCTACATTTGTAATAGCAAGAATTTTTAGATTATAGTAAGAATACAATCATCACTAATAAATTAATTCACACTCAACACAATGGTTCTGTTTAATAAATAATGAAAGTCACACACAGGAGTAATTGGGATTTTTATGTGTCACTAATACACTCACAGTGATCCAAGATCATTCACATTTAGATTAAAATACCACGTTTATATATTTTTTCTTTGAGTACCCACCAAATACATCATAACAGTGTACCTAGATGTCTTATTATTTACTATCTAATACAACATAATAAAGGTAGTCAAGCAAGTTAAGAACATAAAGTCAGATTCACAATTGATAGAATTTTGAGTCATAAGAAGAAATACCCCTTGAAACAACTTGACCAGTATTAATACGTAAAGCACTATGAAATATGAACTCAGATAATCAGTCTAAGAAACTCTAGAGAGCCTTGTGAGAATCTGACATTCAATGTTGTAACAGCTCACGAAACCCCAGCATTAGATAGATACTAACAATAGTATCAACTGATTGGAACCCGAAGCTGTCAATCTACTGATTTTGTCCATTCGTTAAACAATTACAAACGGAGTAAGGCGGGACTTCCAGTTTAACCAGTATATACCCCCAAACAATCGGCGGCTCGCCGCCTTTGACAAAGCCCGGAGGGGCGAAACTAGTCAGGAGTCATCGTGAGCGGTTGGGCGCTCAGTTTTTAACAGCCTAGCACTATATGCTAATCTAGACATAAAGACAATAATAGCTATACTCAGTTAATTTGTTGAATAGTCTGGGTTGTGCCAGACTTAGCCAGAGTTAATGTTATAATAACAAAGGTATTTACAAATGTATCCACTATTTGACCGTGCCAGATATAAGAGAATATTCGCTGCATTAAGCTCTTATAAAGCGCAATTATAAATATATAAACAGTGGTACCAGTAACCTAAATTTACAGAACTATAGGCTTTGTTTGTAGCGTAAACAGAGCCAAACATAACTGTGATATATAGTGGCAACACAGAGATTATGTTTTCTTCCAATTAAGACACTGCCTAATAGGGGGTTATATGTCTGTAGCGCATACATAGCCAAATATAATTTATATAGATACTAGCAACACAGAGATAATGTTGTCTTTAAACAAAGATACTGGCATTAAGGTTGTATGTTTGTAGCGCACACAAAGCAAAACTGAAATTGTGACTTATATTGGAAACACAGAGAAAGTGTTGTCTCCTAATAAAAACATTGTAATTTTGAGTTACATGTATCATTAACAGATTATTATTTGTAGCGTACGCAAGTCCTTTGGCAGCCCTCATGTATATATGAAGTGGAGGGACACAGAGAATATACTGTACAAACAGAATAATACTGAATTGTACCGTTTACCCGGTTTTGAAATGTACTAAACAATTGTGGCGAGTAGTCTTTTTTCACACTGACAGCCGTTAAAGACGATACATAATACCAGAGTTGCGTATGAACCAAATCTTCTTTAATTATAACGTTCAATCACACAATAGATCGTGACACTAAACAGTCACACAGAGGCAACTCTAGAATACCATATAAATATTGCTCTCTAACAAATACATACATATTACATAACAAGAGAGGACAGGTTGTCCAAACAAGACTGAATAGCAGCCACTATTTGTTAAAAGTATGCAGGGATAGAGTGGAAAAATTCCTGGCTTACATTAAATATACTAGGACCACAAGGTATCCAAATATCCTTATAGAGGGTGTATGACATAGACTGATTATACATACACAGCATTTGGGACCCACTATTCTAAGTATAGCTAAGTAATTATAGCACTACTCAGGGGGCACATAAACATTCACTATAGGCCACTGATACTACAGTCCTCCACCAAGTGAATATATATTGTCAGATTACATGATAGTGCTAGTGTCGATTTTAATTTGTGTGTTACCCTTATTTTAAGAGCAATTTATAATAAAAGTTATATTTTATTTCAACCCGGTTTGGAATAACTGCCTCACAGTTTACACATGCATACTTACAGGAGATATCCACATCTTTGTGTGAGTCTTCTCAGTTTTTTGGAATGCTGTGAATATGGTTTGAGCACCAAACAAATTATATATAAATATGTGGATATTAGGAATGGGTTTGCCAAGTTCCAAATGTATTTATGAAATTATATTTGGTTTAACTGATTGTGTGATAAAAACATGGAAGTGGCAGACTGTATTTTTTATAAATAAATCAGGATTCAGTTATGTTTGAAAATGATGGTATTAATATGGATGTTTTATGACATATTTGGGTTTGGGCAATTATGTGCTATATTTGCATTCAAATGGAAAATCACACATAGAAAAAACAGCATCTGACAGCATAGTATCCAAGAAATGTATCATAGTGACTGTATACATACTATACATGAATACAGCAGTATCCTGTTAAATTTTGTTTTACATTTATTATAGATCAGGTAGTGTCTGGGAATTCAGAGTAAATATAACATTATGGGCTAGATTACAAGTGGATCACTTATTTATTGTGCACCCATAAACTGAAAATTCGTCCATTTGCGGGTGCGCGATAAATAACCAGCCATTACAAGTGGTTGGTTATTGCTACTGCGAGCTTGCGGTAGCAGTTAGCGCTCCGAAAATTAACCAGAAATCAGATCTCTGGTTAATTTTCCAAAATTACCCCGATTGGCCCCAAATTTAAGAATATTGTTGTTTTTTTATATATAATTTTTTTTAGCTTTATTTAAATAAAAAAATAACTGCATGAAGTTGGTGGGTGTTAGGAAAAAAAACCGGTACTGAAAAGTGCCTTAACATTGCGATCTATGGAGACTGTGTTATCCCTGTAAATATATATGATATGTTTATATACATATATATTTATGTGTTAATATGTGTATATACATACACATATTATATAAATATAGATATATATTTACACTTTGTTGCCCATTGCTGCTTGACTTTAGCTGCGCTAGGTTGTCAGCCGTGTCTGATGGCATGAGAACGATGGCTATGGAAGCATACTCTTGTGAGCACAAGGCTTCAAGGCAATGCGAATGCGAGGTTGCATTTGCAGTGCGCTCAACTTGTAATACCAGATGACATTTACGTGCGCTGGTATTGCTGAGTGGAGTGCAAATATCGCGCTCACGAAGGTCATATTTTGCTCTCCACTCATAATGTAAAGAAAGTCACACATTACAAGAAAATATGAGAATGCATTCTTACCTGATAAATTAATTCCTGCAGTGAGTTTTTTTAATTGGTTTTAGAGAACATTATTTTAATATTTCTTTGGTATACTTGGATTTTTAAAGTATTTTTTGGTTTCGGTACGTACCTAGTGAAGCCTACATTTTTTTCATAAGATGTTTAGAGTCCAGTCCTACAGGGGGAGGCAAAACACCCCACACAACAGAGCTGTATGCCCTTACCCTGTACATTGCTGATCTTTCTATGTGGTTTATGTAGTGTTTTTAAATCCGGGTGATTTAGAAATATATCTGACACAGAGTCCATTTATACAGCAACTAACTCTACACATTTTATTTCCTGGTTCCTCACTCTAACAACACTGTCCCCGCCCCTGCTTCTTTGCAACAATTATATACATTTACAAGTCAGAGCACAAACTAGGAAGAAAGCATTATATATTATAATATCACAACAGATACCATATCTCTCCCTTACTTTAGATTAGAAACATAACAATTAAATTAAACATAAATATAACTATATCTATACTATGCTTAATATCTAGAAATAAGACCAACTATATTTCACATAAAAGAGTTGCATGATGACATTATAATACATTACATGAAAACACATATTATTTTTCATAGTCTTTAAGGTATTCAGGCGGTCTTTTGTTTTCTCTGAGAGTGTATTTTCAATTAGTATCTAAGGACTGATCATGTGCTATGTTTTCTTCCCCCTCACTGCTCTCTGTGTTATCCATATTATCATCATGTTCTTGAAATAATTTGGGTGTATCAGAATCATCATCTTCTGCATCAGATAATTCAGTGTCCTGTTCTTTGTGTAGTTTCTTGAAGAAAGAAGAATTCTGAGTAATTGTATGTCCATTTCTTACTGCAGTGATCATTGATCCTTGAATTCTTGCAACTGTATATGGGACAACATCATATAAAGTATCCAACTTGTGTCGTCTATCTTGCTGTCTCCAACAGCAAAAGAGCAGATTTGGTATGATAGTATTTATCCGAATAAGCTTTCATCTTGGCTTTGGCATGGCTGTCTTTTTGTATCAAGTCCTTGTTGAGTGTCTCTGTTAGTGAATCATTTATATTCAGAATTTTGATCCGAAGTTTGTGATTGAATAACAGCTCTGCAGGTGATCTGCCAGTAGTACAATGGGGAGTTGATCGATAGTCTCTCAGAAAAGAGTATACATTTTGTTTCCATGGCCTACCTTGCGCTGTAGTTGCCCTTAGACATTTCCCCATAGAACGCATGAATCTTTCAGCTTCTGCATTAGCTTGTGGCCACAAAGGAGTAATGCGCCTATGTTTAAATCCAAGATATGAAGCAAATTTATTAAACTGAGTACTGTTAAACGGGGGACCATTATCTGTTTTAACAATTTTAGGAATTCCCAATAAAGAGAAAACTTTGTCTAAAACAGGATAAACAGTGACTGAAGATGTTGAGCTGATAACTTCTACTACCGGGTATCTTGAATATTCGTCTATAACCACCATCAAGTAATCTCTAGTAGGTAATGGGCCATAAAAATCTATACTCACATTACACCATGGTGCTTCAGGCAATGCAGACATTTTTAAAGGTTCTTTGTGAGCTCCTGGAGTTGTGGCTTGACACACAATACAATTTCTCACCAACTTTTCTGCTTGTTGATCTATTGATGGAAACCACACTTTTTCTCGTAATAAACATTTCATTTTAACTTTTCCTTGGTGACCTTCATTACCATAGTTTACATTACTAATAGCAGCAAGACCGCACTATTTCTGGTTACCAAAAGGGAGGGTGGAAGGTATAATAGATTGTGGCGGGACCCACGCTATTATAACAAGGAAACAGTTAATGACCAGTGACGTGCATGGTTAATCCCTCGCACTTTCCTATGATTTCTAAGCCATACATATGGCCAAGAGAAAGGAGACAATAAGAAAAGCAGGAAAGGAAACGCAGAGTAAAAGAAGTGCAAACTGGTACTGCCACCAACTGTTATGATAAAACTCTCATTATCATGAAAGAAATTAATTTGTTAGGTAAGCATACATTTTGTTTTCTTTAAAAAGCTGTGTAAGGCATGTAGAGGTACTAAACAGGCATTTTGGCCTGCAGAGCTTCCTACCAAAATAGCCTTAGAAGACGCAAACGTTTCTAATAATGGTAGAATTTTGTAACGCAATTCAAAGATAACCAAGTAGCTGCCTTGAAAATCTGTTCAAAGGAAGCTTAATTTGTAAAAACGGTGGCGACTGCTCTGGTAGAATTTGTTCAGGGGGAGACTTCCCCATACTCGATATGCAATGCAAATCAAAGCTTTAAGCCAAGCTGCCAAGGTAATTGCAGTAGCTTTCTGTCCCTTGTTGGGACTGGAGAAATGTATAAACAAGAAAGAAGAATGTCTGAATTCTTTAGTGGCTTGGTGATAAAGTGTCAAGGCCCTTAGTACATTCAAGTCTCAAAATCTTTTTGTGATAAACCTGAAAGGGCAGGCCTTTAAAGGAATAGTCTAGTCAAAATTAAACTTTCATGATTCAGATAGAGCAGGCAAGTTTAAGCAACATTCTAATTTACTCCTATTATAATTTTTTCTTGTTATCTTTATTTGAAAAAGCAGGAATGTAAGCATAGGTGCCGGCCCATTTTTGGTTCAGTGCCTGGGTAGCGCTTTCTGATTGGTGTCTAAATGTAGTCACCAATCATCAAGTGCTACCCAGGTGTTAAACCAAAATTAAGGCCGGCTCTTGAGCTTACATTTAAATAAAGATACCAAGAGAACGAAGAAAAATTGATAATAGGAGTTAGAAAGTTGCTTAAAATGGCTGCTTTATTCTAGCCAGACCCAGACCAATCATTGCAAAGTTCCTGAATTATCAGGACAAAATGATGTTTCTTCAATCCTACCGAAAATATCAACCCATTTTTCACAATGGGAATAAAATTTTGTTATTTCAAGATTTTTCCATAGAAACCTCCACAAAGAGGAGGGAGCTCTCCTCAGTTTGCGGTAGGATGTTGAAATTGGGCTGGCAAGCCACGGTTATTTTCCCAGCTAAACTTAAACTTACACATGATGGTCAAACGTTTTTTTTTGATTCAGCAGCTGATGCTGAAAAAAAGATAGTGGAACATGGGGTTAACTGTTAAAATTAATGTAAGGAACAGGGACTGCACCAAATCTATTTTTGACGGTAAAGGGACGTTTTTTTTTTTTCTTTTTTTTTTTTCTTTCTCCTTTCTCTTTTTCTATATTTTCTTTTTTGCTCCTCCCTCCCCCCCCTCGCCACGAGCCCCAGATGGCATAGGAATACAGGAGTTACTCTTATATAACTATTTCCCCTTAGAGATATATGAACAATCTTAGGATTAAAGATATTAAAATCACCTCATGGAATATTGGCGGGATCACATCACCTATCAAACGAAAAATAATTTTGACACACTTGCAGAAAACTAAGTCCCTCATAGCATTACTCCAGGAAACACACCTTAACGCAGAAGAATCGCTTAAACTGAAAGCATCCTGGGTGGCAGAAAGTATTTTTGCACCCTCAGTAAGGGAGTTGCAATCTTGATTGGGAAGGAACTGAGATATGAAAAATTAGACACAGTGATTGACCCAGATAGCAGATTTATAATTATAAAGTTGAAAATTGTAAACTCAATATTCACTATATGTAATCTCTATGCACCAAATATAATTGAGTATGGGTTTTGGGACTCTCTTCAAGCAAAAATTCTGCAAATAGTTTGCGATTTTCCCTTTATCACCTAGATCAGTGGCTGGCTGGATTCTCACTGAGACGATACTGCACGTTTGACTCAATTCTAACCCCTGACAACAAATGTCTTATAGTTTAAGTGAACAGTTCTCAAGCTAACAGTCATATTTTCCTCAACAAATGATGGCAATAGGGATTGATGTTGTTGATTCTCTTTTTCCCATATAATCTCGCATTTATGTGGCTTTTACATATCTAGGAGTAACATGTTAACCCTGCAGGACACTTTACAGGCCTAAAGTCCTAGTAATAACGGCAAATATTATATCATTTAATATTGGAGCTACATCCTTAACCCTGGCCTGCTTTCTAGAATATTGTTTCCTCATGCTATAATTAAACAGTTTGGCACAGTACTACATCCTATAAGTGCATAGGCACTTGGGGCTATGGCCCTGGGATGGTTAATTATTCCATTATGTTAATTGCTCTTATTAGCTAGCAGTTAAGAAAGTCGGGGCCTATCCGGTAACACTAAGTAATATTTTTACTTCTGTCCACCTATTTAACCTGGAATCCTATATATTCTCAACAAGCCATTATGAACCTCTATTTGTTTACTATTACAAGTGTATATAGTGGGTAAAGCTTTGTAGCTGCCGTATAAGCTTAGAGATAGATTTTACTGCTCCTACTTCTAGTGGAAGTTACAGAAATAATTCCTAGGGGAAGAGGTTGATCGCCCTATTGTATATAGCCACAGGCACATGGCAAGTTACAATCCCATATATATTTTAGCTTATCCATGTTTGATTTTCAATAGCTACTGTATGTGTATATAACTCCATAGTTTCTCTCTCTAGCATGTTATACACATAACATAATAAAAGATATCATATCATTTCAGTTCCTAGGCCCGAGAGTGGCCTATTTATTATTTTCTTCCCTCCTTAAAGGCCCCCATTATATCTATATGGCAGTTCAGGAGGTCCAAGAGAGGCCTCGTTATTTTTCTTTGGGGGGGAATAGTTTAACTTTGTATCATATACTATTATATCTTAGGAGGTATCAGATAACTGAGGTTTATTGTTCAATGTGTACTTTCAATTTCAAGCAATATGTAAGTTAATGGACGATGCTATGTGGCGATTATTTAATTGTCAATTTTTTGTTTGCGTGATGTTTTGTATAATCACCTGCTTGTATTATTTTTCTTAAAACCTCAATAAAAAAATTTATAAAAAAAAAAAAAAAAAAAAAAATTCTGCAAATAGCGGAAGGTCATATAGTTATAGCAGGGGACTTTAACATGACCCCTCATGCTCCAATAGACAGATTGAGACATGGAGTGAAGCAGAAGATAAATAAAAAGGACAAATTGGAAAATAAACTATTCAAATCCATTACGCGAAACCTGGCAGTCAGAGACATTTGGAGGGTTCAGAATCCCGATAGTAGAAATTATACATGTTGCTCTAAAACATCTAAATCCCTATCGAGAATTGATCTTATGCTAATTAATGACAGCCTCTATCATAGGGGGGCCAAAGCACATATACCCGAAATCTTATTATCAGACCTTGCACCAATTACATTAAACATCCCAGCCTCAAAGATTGGGACTAAAAGACATGCGTTTTACTATCCCAAATATCTTGACAAGAACGCAAAATTTAGAGAGTGGCTTGGGGAAAGGTGGGGGGATTATTTTCGGAACAACAAAGACTCAGTGGCTAGCCCTCTGACCCTGTGGGAAACAGCAAAAGCGGTATTGAGAAGGGATATAATTGCATATATGGCAAATATCAAAAAAGAAACTCGCCGAAGGGAAAGACAAGTAATTGACACGGTAATCAATGCTTACAACAGGTACATAAATATATCCTCCAATGAGAATTGGAGAAAATACATTAAAGCTAAAGAAGAAAGAGATACTCTCTTACTTCTTAACGCAACACAAGCAGACTTAAGATACCAATCCAATTTCTACAAATTCGGTAATAAATCGGGCAAATTACCGGCTAAACTGGTAAAGAATTCAAGATCTTCAAAAACAGTGGAAACCATATGAATTAATAATACATTGCTCACCTCACCGGAGGAAATATCTGAATCTTTTTTTTCATACTATAAAGCAATTTATGCGGCGAATCCAGTAAATACGGATATAAGAGAGAGTTTCTGGAAAGATATCTCTCCCACGAAAATATCTTCCGAATTTAAGCTAGGATTGAATGCCCCGATAACAGAGCTGGAAGTAAGCCAAGCAATACAAAGCTTGAAAAAAGACAAAGCGCCGGGTCCCGATTCATTGCCAAATGAATTTTATAAAAGTCTAGGTAAAGCGATCACTCCACAGTTGACCACTCTTTTTAACTATCTCTTTCAACAGAACAATCAAATACCTCCCAGCTTCTTAGCATCTCACACCATACTAATACCCAAAGCTGATAAAGATCCACAGTGCAGAGAGTCGTATAGACCTATTGCATTATTGAACACGGATTACAAAATATTCGCTTCAATTTTGGCAAAGAGAATGCAAAAAGGCTTAGGGGAAGTAATTCATAAAGATCAGGTTGGGTTTCTCGTAAAAAGGAGCTCATTATCTAAAATCAGACAACTTCTCTTATCCATTGACTATTTTAAGAATAGTGAAAGGAAGCTAATGGAAAGCTTACCTGATGCAGCGATTATAGCGATCGACGCTGAGAAGGCGTTTGATCGAGTCAGCCACGATCATATTCTTACTACATTGAAACAATTTGGATTTCAAGATAAATTTCTGAACCTAGTAAATAACTTGTGCAAACAGGCAACATCAAAATTAGTCATGCACGGGCAGGAGTCACAGAGCATATCTTTAGAGCAGGGTACAAGACAGGGTTGCCCGCTTTCTCCTTTGCTATTTGACTTGGCGATTGAACCCCTAGCTATAAAAATCAGAAACCACATTGAAGGCATTAGGATTAATAAACACGAGCTAAAAGTGTCTCTATATGCGGACGACCTGCTGGTTTACGTTTCTAATACCTCCTTGAATATTCCAATAATTCTCAACACAATTGAACAATTTGGCCAATTCGCAGGGTATAAAATGAATAAACAAAAAACTGAAATACTATGGTTAAGGAAGACCGATACATCATATTTAAATAACCCATTTAAGACGGTTCTGAAATCGCTTAGATATCTGGGGATTCTTGTCTCTGCAGATCCCCGGGAATGGTACTCCTTAAATTTCACCCCAATCTTTGCACATGCCATCTCACTTATGAGAGATTGGCAGAATTTACCTCTCTCCCTCTCGGGGCGTGTTGCTTTATATAAAATGGTAATCTTGCCAAAAATATCATACATTCTCCAAAACCTTCCGCTTTTTATAAAAACGCAAGACATTAAGAAACTTAATATGGCACTTCGGAAATTTATATGGCAGTCAAGGGAACCCAGAGTTGCCCTGCAAAGACTATATCTGGCAAGGCAATTTGCTGGGCTGGCTCTGCCAAATTTGTATCTCTATAATTTGGTATTTTTGGGTCGCACTGTGGCAGATTGGGTGGCAGAAGCTGACTACTTTACGGATAACGAACTAGAGAATAGCTTAATCTTCCCTCTAAAGCCACTGTCGCTCTTACATACGCCGCTCCATTTAGTGCCCAAGCTAGTGAGAAATTTTAAAACCATACATGTAATAATTCAGGCATGGAAAAAGATAGGCACAATACTGGGAATAAATACCAACATTCCCAGGTATCAAACCTTTATAGGCAATATTGAATTCCAAGAAGGATCCCAAGCCCTGCACTTGAGAAAGTGGCAGGAGCAGGGGCTTAGCCAGGTTGCACAGCTCCACCATGCAGAATCAGGAACTATTAAATCTTTCCAAGAACTGAAAGTGGAATTTAATCTTAGTAATCAAGATTTCTTTGCCTATCTTCAAGCCAGGCACTACACTTCTCAGCTGCTTGCGCAATATGATTGGAAATGGACATGGGGGAGACTGGAGACATGGCCGGCCCTGATCAAGGCTGGCCGTGCCTCCATCTCTCCATGGTATACCCTTCTGAACTCGCAGAGGGGTAACGGTAATGTTGAAAAACTAGCCCAAAAATGGTCAGACCACCTGTCTATGAATATAGATAAGGATATACATATTGTGAGATCCTTCACGCTATTACGTAATACTACGATATCTGAAACTTGGAGAGAGTCTCATACAAAGCTCATATATCAGATTTATTACACACCAGATAAAGCATTTAGGTGGAATAATGTTGATTTTAGGAAATGTCCAAAATGTAGTTTACTAGTGGCTGACCTATTGCACATGGTGTGGCTATGTCCGAAAATAGAACAATTCTGGCACAAATTAGAGTTCTGGCTAGTGAAAGTGGTAAAAATTAAACCCCTCAAACTTACTCTGTCAAATATAATTTTTCTGTCCAATAATAAGGAGGATTTCAGAGATGCCAAGATATTAAATCTAGTAGTTCTTGCCGCAAGGAATCTGATTTTTAAAAAATGGAAAACGAGATTTATACCGACAGTGAACGAAGTTAAAAACTATCTCAAAAAGCAATACAAGGTAGAACAACTGGCCACAGACCTAAACTCAGAAGGCGAGATTGTAACATTTTTTAGCAAGTGGTCAAAATTCATTAAAAGCTTCTCGCCAACAGAAATAGAGGTTATGATAAACCCATTTCAAAATTCCGAAATAGTTCTTTTAGGCATTTGGTAGAGTGGGCCTGGCGCAGAGGGGGAGGGGAGGAAAAGGCTTAGCAAGTTGGGGGTTGTGTCTCCTTCTTCGATATATATATATATATATATAATTTTTTTTTTCATTTTTTTTTTCTCTCTCTTCCTTCTCTTTGTTTTGTCTTGTTTTGTTGTTTTTTTTTAATTATCATTTTTTACATGTTCATTTTTTGATTAAGTCGAAATTAAGGTGCAGCGAAACCCCTTAAGCACCTTATATACTAGAATATATGCCAAGAAATTATGCTATGTAACTATTCCAGATGCATTAGAATAGACTCATGTAGCATTTACAGTAGATAATATTACTTTGAAGTATTACAATATGCATTGAGTTATTTATTGTTTATGTATTAGATTACGGGTTACTGTCTCAGCTGTTTGGATGTTGATACTGTCTATATGCTCATATTGATTAGGCTAAAATTAAGGTGCTGCGAAATTCCTTAAATACCTTACACATTAGAATATATGTTAAGAAATTATGCCACGTAATCAATTCAGCTGTTTTAGAATAGACCCACTCAGCATATACAGCAGATAATATTATAAGGAAATAGTATATTATGTATTGAGTTATTTATTGTTTATGTATCAGATTATGGGTTATTGTTGTATTTGGTTGGACGACGATGTTGTTAAAAAAGTAAAAACCCAATAAAAATTATATTTAAAAAAAAAATAATGGCTGCTTTATATGAATTATGAAAGTTTAATTTTGACTTGACTATCCCTTTAAGGGAACTGGCTGATATAACTCTTAACTTTCCAGATTTTGTGATAAATATGTCTTGTAACAGACTTTCTGGCCTGAATCAAAGTGTCTAACAAATGATTTGAAAAAACCTATGTGAGACAAAATTGACAGATTTGAGGTTTTGATGTAAGAAGAGACCTTGGGGCCGATTTACCAAATGGCGGGCAGACATGATTCACTGTAGCAGCATACGCTGTTGGCTTTTAACATTGCACAAGCAGTTCTGGTGAATCTGCAGGGGGCGGATCATGGACATCTTCAGCCCCCCGCTTGGGCTTGGATCAGGACATCGGAGGAGCTCTTCAGGACGGATCGGTGAACCTGGTATGGTGAAGATAAGGTAGGAAGATCTTCAGGGGCTTAGTGTTAGGTTTATTTAAGGGGGGTTTGGGTTAGATTAGGGGTATGTGGGTGGTGGGTTTCTGGTGAAATGCTTGTGCAATGTTAAATGCTGACAGCGTATACTGTCGGCATTTAGCGATGTCGGGCGGGTCTGACATTTAGTAAATCGGTCCCATAGGCTGTTCCATGTTTTGCTAAACTTGTGGCTAGTTTCAGAGTGGCAAGCTTATTTTAGCATCTACATATATAATATATTTATATTTATGAATTTTTTTTAGAGTTAATTAAGGCACTTCACTCACATTTTTGTTATTGAGCTACTGATTTATTAACTTATTGATATTATATGAGATTTTCCATTTTTTTATTGAGAACCTAAAATTAAACAGATTTTTAAGAAAATAATGGACACTTTTATGAAAGACTATAACAATGAAGTACAAATTTGGATCTGGTAATACACATTTAGAACATTTTCTTTAATTTTCTTTTTGATAATGCTTAGTTAAATGTAGTTTATAATTACGATTATCCTAATTTGTGAAGGAATAATCTAGATTTTATTAAAGACACAGAGACAAGTATTTTGCTATCTCTTTCTTTACTGTTCAATGCAGCCTTTAAAAGTTAATAACATATAACATCAATAAATACAGAAAATTTTAAATAACAGAGAAACAAGTTACATTTTTTGAAATTTAAACAGTATGACCAGTAGAGCAAAGGAGAGACTGGCCAATAAGGATACAAGTGACAATCACCAACTGACCAATACAAAATATAACGTCCTCATTCTTGCCGATGCTGGTGAATTGGAGGAAAAAGGAGCAAATTTCGAAAATGCTCAAAAAACAACAACAATAGAACAAAATCCAGAAAAAGAGTCTCAAAAACAGGAAAACAACTCTTGATGGAAGAAATTCGTTCAGACGAAGCCAAGAAGAAACTTTTCTCATCAAATTTATTTCGTAAAACATCTTCATTGATTTGGAGCTATAAGAAAAAATAAAGGTAAGTAATAACATATGGGAGGGTATATCAATAAGGGAGGGAAATATTAGTATCTGTGTCTTTAATAAAATCTAGATTATTCCTTCACAAATTAGGATAATCAGAATTTTATTACAAGCACAGAGACTTCATATTTTGCTAGTTTAAAGCTTATTAAGAAAATAAATTTAATGAGGAGTGTTGAATGGGTTTTAAATAAAACAGTTTAGAAATAGAGTCAGATGACCAATCAGCAGCGTTTAAAATTTGTTGAAGAGAGGCAGATTTAAAAATGCTTTAGAAGCCGTTGAACCTCTGACTGAATGTGCTGAAAAAGACATGTCAATATCAGCTTCTTTCATTATCCATTTAACCCACCTTGCAATAGAAGTAACAGGAGAAAAAGGGGAAACAAAAGAGATTTAACAATTGAGAGGAAGAAGAGAGTCTAAAGGATGAAGTTCTAGATTCATATTCTTTCAAACATTTAACCACACAGAAAGCAGGTTCAGAAGGAAGATAAGCATAGAAAATAGATGAAGAAAAGGTTTTATTTCTACGAGAAAGAATAAAAGTGACTCCTTCAGGAGAAAAACGTTTAGAATTAAAATCTAAAGCTTTAACGTAAGAAACTCTACGAAAAGTAATAATACATAAAAGTGTAGCAAGCTTAGCTGATCATTGTTTTAAAGATAAAGAACCATTAGAAGGCCATTTCTTAAACAGAGAATATATTAAATCAATGTCCCAAAATAAATTATATTTAGGAGTTGGAGGATGTTGAAGTCTTATTGCTTTTAATAATTTACAGATTAAAGGATGTTGACCTATAGGAGAATTGTTAACCAAAGAATGGAATGCAGAAATTGCCGTATGAGAAACATTAATAGAACGGTAAGCTAAACCGGAGTCAAAAAGAGAAGAAAGAAAATTAATTACTTGATTGACATTAGCTGAAAAGGGATCCATGTCCCTTTGAAGACACCAGCTAGACCATTTAGACCATGCTTCACGGTAGCATTTCATAGTACCTGGTGCGATGGAATTCTGAATGAGGAGTTTAGCTCCCTCCGAAAGTCTGTCGAGACAATAGGAATCCCTGATATCGTCCAGGCTACGAGAGTTAGAGTTTGGGATATAATGAGATCGTGAAAGTTCCCATCGGGATCTGTAAGAAGGTCCTGAGAGTGAGGTAGAAGGAGAGGAGGAAAGTAAGACATTTCTAGAAGGGAAAGATACCAGGGTTGAGTTGGCCAAAGGGGAGTTATTATCAGTAATGATAGTTAATCCCTCCGAATAATTGAAATGGTTCTCGCAAGGAAGGCATCTGTCACTTTGGCCTCTGGATCTGGACGCCAACTGAAAAATGGGAGCAATTGGAAGTTCAAACGAGAGGCAAATAAATCCATAGAAAAAGGACCCCTCAAATTTTGTAGAGAAAGAAAAATATTTAGATTCAATTTCTAATCGCTCGCATCCTTCAGAAAACGAGATCCCCAATCTGCCGAAGTGTTGGAAAGGCCTGGAATATATTCCTCTCTGAGTGATATATTCTTGTCTAAGCAGAGGTGAATAAATTCCTTGGTGATGTTTGAAAGATCTCTGGATTTGGTACCTCCCAGGTGATTTAAATAACAAACTGCAGATACGTTGTCCATACGAAGGAGAATGGATATTGGGGCAGAAATATTTGATTTTTCCCCAAGAGACCATTTTCCTCCGGTGATACAAGGTCCGCAAACGAGCACCCCAATCGGAACCGCTTGCATCTGATTCTATTACTATATCTGGAGAACTCCCGAAAATTGGTCTTCTATTCCAGGCTTCTATGTTTTCTAGCCACCATAGAAGTTCTTCTTTTGCTTCCGATGATAGGGGAATATAATGATTGTAAGAAAGACATTTCTGCAAATGAAAGATTTTTAAACGTTGGAGTTCTCGATAATGTAAAGGAGCAGGAAAAATAGCCTGAATAGAGGATGATAGTAACCTCACTATTCTGGCTATTGACCTGATGGAGACTAATTGTTTTATTAATAATTTTGATATTTCTTTTTTGATGTTTTTCAATTTTTGAATTGGAAGACTGAGGGTTGATTCCAAGGTATTTATTTGGAAACCCAAAAAGATAAGGGGATTTGAGGGGAGCAGAACTGATTTTTCCCTGTTGATTAAAAATCCTAAGTTCTCTAAGAGTGAAACAGTTATGTTTAGTTCTTTTAAAAGAACTGGATTTTGGTTCATGATAAGAATGTCGTCCAGATAAATAATGATCCAAACACCTCTCATTTTTAACCAAGCAACTACCGGTTTTTGGAGTTTGGTGAATATCCAAGGTGCAGAGGAAAGGCCAAAAGGAAGGCAGGTAAAACTCCAAAATTGGTCTTTCCAACTGAAAGTTAGATATTTCCAGTGGAATTGATTTATTGGAAAGGTAAGGTAAGCATCTGAAAGGTCTAATCTTATTAACCAATCGTTGTCTATTAAACATTCCCTGAGAAGATGGATTCCCTCCATTTTGTAATGATGATAAACAACAAAAGAGTTTAAGGTTTTTAAATTTATCACTGGACGAAATTGACGTTTTTTTTTTTTTTACTAGAAGCAAATTGCTTATAAAAAGATCTGGGGGGAAGGGAACCTGGATTATAGCTTTTTTATTTGCTAAATTTATTATTTCTTTTTGAATAAGATTCCTGTCCTGAATTGAAAAATAGATTGGATTTGGGTAAGGGAGGTCGTGAGAATGAACTATGGAAAATGACCTCTACTTCTCCCGGCCCTGTCAGAGAAATTATTATTATTTTGAAAAATTTTCTTGAATGAAGATTTTACTTTACTAAGTGTGGTAAAGGTACTAGCATATTTATTTAGGTCTTTCAAAAAAGAATCTCCAAAAAGGAGACCATCTTCATCAGAATTTAGTTAATTAGTGGCCGAATAATCTATCATTTTAACATCTATTTTCCTAAGGATGTTTTTGCGTCTTTCAATAGTCATTGAAACATTTGCATTGCCAACCAAACATAAAATCCTATACACCCATTCCCTAACTGTGGCAGGATCAATTAGTTCATTATCAGTAACAGCGTTATCTGATAATTCTAATAATTTAGAAATGGAACCAATAGAATCTAATAATTTATCCTGGCAGGATTTCCAGGACTTATCCATCCCTTTTTTTAAGTTTGTAGCCAAGGGTACCAATAAATTTAAGAATTTTTGTGTCAATTTCTGGGGTTAGATTGCTACTTTTTGGTAATAAAGGTCTAGGGCATTGTGCCCTAATTTTCTTCCTTGATTTCGGTTTCATAGAAACTCGAATATGATGTTCCACAAACTTTGCCATATCCAAATCTGGCCCCCATTCAGCTGATCTGGGGTGGTGTAATGAATCTGGATCAAACCTAATATTGCCAAGGGCATCTTTAAAAATAGGCTCATCCTCCTCTAAATGTTTTAATTTTTGTAAGTATTTCCTTGGTTTCTTATTTATAGGGGAATTATCAGAAGAAACCGAGTTATATTCATTATCTGAATCATTAGAAGACATATCAGAATAAGAGGATGAGAAATCTTTAATCATAAGCTGTTTAGGCTTTGAAACTCCCAATTTTGCCCTTTTGGGATTAAGGGTCTTTTTGACACATATTTTGCTTCCCCTGCCCGTGGGAAGGTTAGATTCATACAATCTTTGCTTAGATTTAGAAATTATTCTTTTACTAGCTTGTATAGCAGATGTATGTCTTCTTTTTTACTGCTCTTTTAGAACTGTTAGTTTTGTCTGATAAAAGATCAGTTATCTTAGACATCCATTTAGACATGGATGAATCAATCATGGATTGAACTTTTTTTTTAAAATAATTTTTTATTGAAGTCGTAAACAAATACAGAATATAGGGTATGCCCCAAAACATTTACAAGTCAATGTATACACAGCATAGTTGGGAGAGTATTGCATTCTAGCATCTCAAATATTACCAGAAAATGTGGGCTATCACATAGAAAGACTTCAGTTTTGTTTTAGAGTGTCATAAACGTGATACAAGCAAAAAAAAGGTCCTCTCCTAGCTATGTACAAAAAAGAGTAAGGTATCTATTCAGATAAGGGTGAGACTAGGGAGGAGGTAACTCTATAGATTTATGGGGGAGGGGGATGCAGCGGGCAAGAGCCGCTCAAAATGTAATAGGGGGGAGGGTGGAGGGGGGGGTGGAGGGCGGAGCCAGCTAGAATGTCAGCCCCAGAAGCAAGTTTAGTTGGAACTAAAGGATTATTACTCAATATAAACATTACCATACTCATCCAATCCTTTATACTCCTATAGAGGGAGCCTTAAAACATATATATACAAGCTAAAACCATGAGTGTAATTTGAGGGTGGTTAAGTTGCACTCTACAAAGTTGTATAGTGTGGAGGGGGGATATTAGATTATTTGGGGCCTAGGGGATCTCAGGGTGAGCCCCTCACCTAGGGGAGTGCCACCTATAGGCAGTGCGGGAAAAAGGAGGAGGGATATGACTCGCAGGCAACAAGTACCAGCGGGAAAGGGAGGAAAGAGGTTCAACCGGAACAAATAATGTGTATTAATAATGTGGGCATGACCATAGAGAAACTAGGGATGATATACAAACAGCCGTAAACAATGATAACATATAACATATAGAATAAAAATAACACAACCTTTAGGCAACCAAAAGAGATACCTATACAACTGAATGTGTCAGAATGTAAAGTAGATAATACTCAGATAGAAGGGGCAATGAAGCATATTAAAACATGCAAATATAATAAGTAGCAACAAACTATTGTTAGTTATGACCAAAAAGAGGTAATAGTATTAGCTAGAGTTATGGGATTAAAAACATTCCCCTAAAGCATAGGTTTGTTGCTCATCTTAACATAATAGCAGAGGTATAAAAGAGGCTATTCTGCAAAGGCTTAGTTTAAATGAGCTATTAAATGTTATATAAATTATTAGGTGACGTCCAGTATGTGGGCACCATAAGGTCAACACGCAATACAACATTTTACCACGAGCACTATGTAGAAGTTAGATATATGTAGACATTGCACTGATCCTGAAATTTTTCTTTTTTTTTACAGGGTAAAATAAACAGAAGCTGGCCTATACCCAAGTGATCACTAATAAGGCACATCAGTCAGTGCGTAATGTAAATACCAGCTTACATCAGTGTTACTTTGTCTGAGATGTATACTCTGGCGATATAAGGCTGGACCTTGAAAAGTGACAAAGGAGGTAGATTAAAAGTGATGTAACTACTGCATTTTATCACAAAGTTAATTAAATAAGTAGATACTGTATAATCTCACACACTAATGCACAAAAGGCCTGGTGTAAAATACAATACAACAACAGCACTCTCACTCTTAAATTTTTAAATAGAGATCCTGACAGCCACATAAACTGTTACAGTGTGATAAGAGAAAGATGTGATTTCTTATTTTATAACTGCAATAATAAAAAGAAAAAACGTTTTATAGAACATTTAAGGCCCAATAAGTAAAGGAGAATGAGTATGTGACGCTGCTAGTTACATTCTATCTAGCGACTATTGTAAACTTTAAGGATATGTAACACACAAAAAAAAAACAAAAAGGGAAAAGCAATTAAAGAAATAAGGTGACAATGAAGCCCTGATGACTTTGCAGGAGTAGACTCACTATCATGGCAATCTCCTCATCCCAGAGTTATACCACGCTAGGGAGTCAAGTCCAAAGTATAAGTCAAATCAGCCCACACCAATGGTAGGAGCTGCAAAAGAGGGTACATGATCCATTCGCAGCAAGGCCTTGCACATAGAAGAGCAGTAAATGCTTGCCTGCTCTGACAGTCCCAGTGTCCAGTTCATAAAGAGCAAAACTGTACCAGCCGTTGTGTGTTCTATGAAATCCGGGTTTGCGGTCCATCTATGCCTGTGTGAACTCTTCGCTTGGCTGAGACATGTTCTGTGTAAGCGTGCTGCCTGTGAGTTAAGTGGCGCAGGGGGGAAGCAGTATAACTTCGAGCTGCTCTCATTCTTAATTATATAGGCAAACCCTCCTCGATCTCCCAGCGTGGAAGCTTTAGGGCAATTGTGAAAATCAAGAGCTTCTAGGCAACCCTCACCTTTAAGTCGGGCTGTCTTAAATGCCAAGTGAAAGGTCCCCTCTCGCAGTACATGGCAGTTTCCTGCAGTAGCTGGTGCCTGAAGTATGCTAGGTGTTGATACTCTTTGTAAGTTCGGGCGAGGAGATAGAGATAGCAGTGCGTGTTGCGCATCCATGTTCTGGGAAAGTCCCACTGATCTTGCCGCAACGGCTCCCTCAGTTCAGTAGCGTCTGGCTGTATGAGGTCGTTGCTTAGTTTGTCAGGCAAGACATTAGTCGAGTCCTGTTTGGGTAGTTTTTCTTGCGGTAGCTCAAAAGGGTGTTGAGCCGGTAAGAAGCCCTCCATTCGATCAGCCACATGTGTAATGTAGCTGGGTAGGCAGACGGCGCCATCTTGGCTGTGTAGCTCCACTAGGGTAGATCTTAGGCTGCAAAAATAGTTGTCGGCTTTAATAGATAGGTCTTTCAAAATAGAAATGAGGTGTGCCGCAGATTCCTCCATCTCGAGAGCCCAAAAAGCAAGATATAGAGGTTCCCAAAGCACTACAAATAAACAGGTCTTAGGAATCAGGCTTCAGGAGCTCTGCAGCAGCACGTCTTCTCTCTGCGATAGCTGGCTCCGCCCCCATGGATTGAACTTTAATCTCATCAAGTACTATATTTTCTGGTTTCTGTGACATATTTTTAAAAATATATGTATTCAAAATTAAGGAGTTAAAATTAAATAAATAAAACAAACTTCTCTGACAGGAAAAATATATAGACAATTTAAAATGTGATATAAGTAAATATTGCAAATATCAGGCAAAGTTATATTGAGTACTGAATAGATAATAAAATAAGAAAATAATATGAACACTAGATGTCAGACAAAGTCCTATTAACCATAAGTATAACAAATATAACCTAAAACAGAAACAACTTAGTATAGGTATTATAATGTAGCAGAAGAAATTGTTGCAACAATGTTTTTAACAAGGATGGATGCGGATGAAAGGCGGGTAAACGGAGGCGCATGACGTTGCAAGACACTCCCACAAAATGGCGGTGGTAATGTGAGCGGACAAGACAGTGTAAAATATGGAGGACACCGGAAACAATAACAAAACCAAAATAAATTGGCATAAAGCGCAGTGAAATGAGTTAATAGCCCAAGCGGAAGAAACATGTAAGACGAAGAAGAGGTAAAACGAAAGTGAAGGAAAAAACAAAAGTAAATACTTGTTAGGAGAGACGAAAAAAGGAATGAAAGTTAGAAATTGACAAAGGAATAGAGGATAAAGTCCAAAAAACAATAAGAAGAGGGTTGTGGACTTCCGGTGGGCGGCTCTACAAGATGGCTGCAAGCTTCATCAGCTCTGAAGAAAACTACTCCTAATTCTAATATTGCTGCCACTTACCCACGCCATCTGCATCTCCCTTGACAGGCAAGCTGTCCGGGAATACCCAGCAGATAGAAGGAATAACAGCTCTTCTACCCCGGAATGTCATTTTAAAGAATAAAGCCATAGGGCACTGTGGCGGGACTACTACTGCCACACTGTACATACATCTAACAAGTTTTCTCTCTCCTTGCTATGGATCTACCCATCGCCAGAGAATGCTCTGCTGGCTCCTACATTTTAGCAGAACTACAAACTATATTCTTGACCAAGCTGGAGAGACTCTTGCATTCCTGCACTGATTTATGTGCAATGCTGTCAACAGAGAAACAACCTGGTAAACAAGGAAGGCCAGCTACCGAGCCCACTACAAGAACCGTCACACTCATGTCTGTTAATGACAGCCCCCCGCCCCCAACCTATCGGTAAACAAAACAGTTTCTCCCGATATTTACCTAGTGGGGTCCGTTGGGGAGCTGGGAACCGAGCCAGAGGAGAGCCTGCTGACACCTCTGTTAACCCGCCCACAGTTGGCCTCGGCTCAAGAACTTGATATACAAGCAATCTGGTCGGGTCGTGCCATAGAGCCAATTGGGTATCCAAAGTACAGCTTACCGTTCCTCTATATGGTCCGTCTAACTACTGCCTCGGCTTCAGTCACGGATTGTAACCCAGGCTTCGGAAAAGATACTGCCTATAACCTCGCTTACTCTGCTGCTACTGCAGACGTGTTTTCTACCGCTCCGTGTACTCTCATCACTGCACACGAGGAGCGACATGATCGCTACAAATACGGACTGGAAATCATGCTCGCTACACATTTGACCTCCAGCCTGGGAGATAATATGCCTGACATTGTGGATGAGAGTTCTGTGGGATGGTGGAGACAGTGTAAGAACTGCATAGTTACAGGTGTTGGCTGACTCTTACTCTTTTTTTACTCATGCGATAGGGATCTCTGGACTCAATGAGACTGGCTTATATTTTTTACTCTCTTATCTTATCATCAAATCCATCAGATTGTTGCTGCTATATGGCCAGGTTACAAATCTGCTCTATTTTAAGTGTACTGTCATCTGCCATGTTAGAGATTTCCTTAAATTTTTTAAGGTTGGTTCTGAGTTACAGCCCTGCTGGCTATTGGTTTTATTTTGGTGTAATGTTATGGGACCACGTATATAGAGGACTAGCACTGAAGAGGCCGCTGGACAACACCCAGAACAGCAGCGGCGGACATTGCCAGTTGATATGCTGCTTGTGTGTGTCTAGCTACTTCTGCTTTACATACAAGTACTTTAGTCGAGGTCAATGCCCCGCACTTTCAGCTCACTATGAATAACCTATAAGAATCAATACATTGCTGTATTTCTATACATGTTGAAACTTCTCCCTTTGTAGTACCGTGTTTAATCTATCTCGCACACGCACACAAACATCACCATAGGCACAAAGGGGGTTAACTCATGATGATATCGAAGGCTACTATTCACATTAATTTTAAACAATTAGACCGCACAATGCTCTCATGCTGATGGAGACACCACAGCTCTCAAAGCACCTGCTACAAAGCTGTGTTTATTCAAACATCCTAGCCCAGACATGCTGGATTTCTCTTACGCGCATATAAGCATCCCCATGGGTACAAGGGGGGGGTGGTAATTCAAACAGGATATTGAATACTGTCATTTACACTAATCTTAGACTGCACAATTCTTCCGTTATACGTGGATATCGCAGCTCCCATAACATCTATCGCAAAGCTGTGTTTATCCAGACATCCTATCTGCGCGTGAAACAACTTGTAGGCTATTTCTTATGTACGCAAATAGTTCTTAGTTACAGGTGCCATAGTTATTTAAGCTCCTCACGGCTTACTTACAATAGGTTAAAATGGAACCGTGGTTGGTCTTTAATCACTGTTGTAACCAATATTTCTTTAGAACGTTGGGAACATATGATAAAATGCTGCACAGCCAAGGTCTTAGATAGTTCTGAACTAACGGGTATAACCTATAGCCGGGCGCAGAATACAGAATATGAAATTAGGCATATATAAATTCCAAAGGTTTTGTAATCAATCTTCTATGTAAAGTATTGTTAGTTTCTTGAGAGGCATACTTGTCCCACTCTATAAGCTCCCATTTCATACTCAACATTCACTATTCCGGAGAGTGGTATAGTGCTCACATTCTTTTCTAGACTTCTTATATAGAGCTAAGCGTATGATTACCCCACCTCACTCTTTCCCTTTCTTCATTAAAGGTATAACCCATAGCCTGTCGTGAGCCAACCTACTGTTTAGTTTTATTAATGTTAGTTCTAGAGTTAGGTTTATTTTATTTTATTGTTATTTAGGATGTTTAGTTGTATTAGTTTATAAAATAACAAAAACCCCAACGTCAAGGTACATATGCATATCACTTGGATGTCATTCAAATCTGTTGAACATGCTTACAATTCTCACTATAATTGTGATTATCACATTCTAATGTATCTGATAAGGTATTTATCAATCTTGTAAACTCTTTGCACACCCTGTGTGGTGTATTATTGGATTTGCTTTATCGTTGTACCTTGTGTTGGCAATAAATACAATTTAAAAAAAAGAATAATAACAAATAATAGGAAAATAAGACAAAAATAAATATGTGGTTTATTAAATAACAAATTAAATCCAAATAAAAAATAAAATGAGGAGCATTGAAATTTGTGTACTTATCTGTTCAACAGCAGCAAAAGAAAGAGGACGTTATATTTTGTATTGGTTAGTTAGTGATTGTCACTTGTATCCTTATTGGCCAGTCTCTCCTTTGCTCTACTGGTCATACTGTTTAAATTTAAAAAAAAATTAACTTGTTTCTCTGTTATTTAAAATTTTCTATATTTATTGATGTTATATGTTATGAACTTTTAAAAGCTGCATTGAACAGTAAAGAAAGAGATAGCAAAATATGAAGTCTCTGTGCTTGTAATAAAATTACAATGCATTACACAATAAAGTAGCACACTTATTACAGGTTGAAGTGAGCGCAATTGAATTGAAAGCACGTTGGAATAGTGTGGCTTCAGAGCTCAGGTTAACTGTTACGCTCGACTAAAAAGTGAAAAAAAAACCCCATCAAAAATACATTGAATAGTACAGTTACAATTATAATAACATTGATAAAAAAATTATTAAAAATTACTGCATATGGGGACTTCCGGGAGGCGGCCATCTTACTGGTCAAATAGAGCTCCAGCTCCTGAGTCTCTACTGATAATCTCACAATATAATGCAGTGATTCAGCTATATCGTGTACACTTTGCTGGAAATACACTGCTGAATGCACCTAGATCCTGTATTTTGCCCTCAATCCCGGACTTTTTTTCTTGGGGCCTTTCCCCCCTATACAAGGAACCCCATCATCTACCGAACTCCTCGACACGCTGTATATGTACAATCACTATTTTTTAACACCTTTACATTCCCATATTAACTTCCATAAATACTCCACATTGGCGACCTTCTGGAATTTCTACAATCCTTACGCAATGACTACAGAGTCAAATTTGCTGTGGACCTCAGTGATGCAATTAAATTAAGCCACCACTACTGTCTCTCTTATTATCCCCTCTCCTTCACGCCATGGAGTCTGATAAGTTACTCCCTGCTCTTCATGGCCCTATAGCTAACTTGAAAATACAGGAGACAGATAGAAAAGAAAAGAATCAAGGAAATGCAGCATCTCCAGTCAAAAAGTCTGCAGCTACCCGTGCCTACTGGACTCTTGATATTGCAAACTCTGCTAATCTCCTTGAAGGATTGGGAAGCAAGAAAATAACAGAAGTTAGTTAAACTTAATAGTTTTAAGATAGTTAATATTATGTTTAGTGCCAAAGCTAATATGATTGGTTTAATTTTATACTACTTCAAGGGGCCAATTTACCAATGCCTGGCGGACATGATACGTTGTAGTGTATCATGTCCACCAGACATCGCTGAATACCGACAGTATACGCTGTCGGCTTTTAACATTGCACAAGCAGTTCTGGTGAACTGCTTGTGCCATGCTGCCCCCTGCAGATTCACGGCCAATCGGCCACTAGAAGGGCAATTGGGCAACTAGAAGTGTCAATCAACCTGATCGTATCTGATCGGTTGATTGCTGTCTGCAGCCTCAGAGGTGGCGGACTAGTTAAAGACTGCTGCTTCTTAACTGCTGTTTCCGGTGAGCCTGAAGGCTTGCGCGTAAACAGGGGCCATTCAGTCCTTGATAAATTGGCCCCCTAGAGAGAGAAGACACCACAGGAGGACATTTGTAAAAAAATTATAGAAGTTGCAGCACTACATGGAAATCTTCCTTTATTGACACATAGTGGAGATCCAAAAAACAAATCACTTTTTGGGTGAACCCCTTAATTATGCAATAAGAGCAGACATCGGGGTCGATTTACTAAGCAGTCAATTCTGCTTATGCCGTGCGAGCCTTTAGGATCGCCGGAATCAGGAGTTAAGAAGCAGCGGTCGTAAGACCGCTGCTCCTTAACTTGTCCGACACCTCTGAGGCGGCAGACAGCAATATGATCGGGAAGAATCTGCAGGGGGCGGCATTGAACAAGCATTTCACCAGAAATGCTTGTGCAATGTTAAATGCTACAGCGGATCATGTCCATCTGACATTTAGTAAATCGGCCCCATAGGCTGTTCCATGTTTTGCTAAACTTGTGTGTTAGATTCAGAGGGGTTTATCGCTGCTCTTTGCATGTGTCAGAAGTAGCGTACTTATTACAGGTTGAAGTGAGCGCAATTGAATTGAAAGCGCATCGGAATAGTGTGACTTTGGAGCTCAAGTTAACTGTTACGCTCAACTAAAAAGTGAAACCCCCCCATCAAAAATACATTTGACAGTACAGTTACAATTATAATAACATTGATAAAAAAATTAATAAAAATGATTGCATATGGGGACTTCCAGGAGGCGGCCATCTTACTGGTCACATAGAGCTCCAGCTCCTGAGTCTCTACTGATAATCTCACAATATAATGCAGTGATTCAGCTATATTGTGTACACTTTGCTGGAAATACACTGCTGAATGCACCTAGATCCTGGATATAGGGCTCTCAATCTTGGTGAGGCTATTTTGCCCTCAATCCCGGACTTTTTTTCTTGGGGCCTTTCCCTATACAAGAAACCCCATCATCTACCGAACTCCTCGACGCGCTGTATATGTACAATCACTATTTTTTAACACCTTTACATTCCCATATTAACTTCCATAAATACTCCACATTGGCGACCAGACATAATATAGGGACTAACCTTCTGGAATTTCTACAATCCTTACGCAGTGACTACAGAGTCAAATTTGCTGTGGACCTCAGTGATGCAATTAAATGAAGCCACCACTACTGTCTCTCTTATTACCCCCTCTCCTTCACGCCACGCAAGCGATACTGCTCTGGAGTCTGATAAGTTACTCCCTGCTCTTCATGGCCCTACAGCTAACTTGAAAATACAGGAGACAGATAGAAAAGAAAATAATCAAGGAAATGCAGCATCTCCAGTCAAGAAGTCTGCATCAAGAGTCCTACTGGACTCTTGATATTGCAAACTCTGCTAATCTCCTTGAAGGATGGGGAAGCAAGAAAATAACAGATAAAGTCGGGGTCAAAGAAGCTATCTTGCATATTTTCCCACAGAACCCATGTAGTGTGCAGATAAAAAGTGACCCTGTAGAACTGAGGTCTGAATTACGAGTAATGCGCTTGGTTGATTTTTCCTACTCATGCAGAAATACCTTCTGAAGCTTCAAGAAGGGGATAGCGTTTTATAAGGGTATTGATCTGTGACTGGATAAACGCTAGAACTGCTCTTTGAGACTTAACCCCTTTGAGCACAGTATGATTTACTTATAAGTCTCCTGCATGCAGACTGAGGTTTGGGTTATTTTACTTTATTATTGCCTGAAATTTTAATTGATCTTACAGGGAGTGCAGAATTAATAGGCAATTTGTATTTTTGAGGATTAATTTTATTATTGAACAACAACCATGTTCTTAATGAACCCAAAAAACTCATTAATATCAAAGCTGAATAGTTTTGGAAGTAGTTTTTAGTTTGTTTTTAGTTTTAGCTATTTTAGGGGGATATCTGTGTGTGCAGGTGACTATTACTGTGCATAATTATTAGGCAACTTAACAAAAAACAAATATATACCCATTTCAATTATTTATTTTTACCAGTGAAACCAATATAACATCTCAACATTCACAAATATACATTTCTGACATTCAAAAACAAAACAAAAACAAATCAGTGACCAATATAGCCACCTTTCTTTGCAAGGACACTCAAAAGCCTGCCATCCATGGATTCTGTCAGTGTTTTGATCTGTTCACCATCAACATTGCGTGCAGCAGCAACCACAGCCTCCCAGACACTGTTCAGAGAGGTGTACTGTTTTCCCTCCTTGTAAATCTCACATTTGATGATGGACCACAGGTTCTCAATGGGGTTCAGATCAGGTGAACAAGGAGGCCATGTCATTAGATTTTCTTCTTTTATACCCTTTCTTGCCAGCCACGCTGTGGAGTACTTGGACGCGTGTGATGGAGCATTGTCCTGCATGAAAATCATGTTTTTCTTGAAGGATGCAGACTTCTTCCTGTACCACTGCTTGAAGAAGGTGTCTTCCAGAAACTGGCAGTAGGACTGGGAGTTGAGCTTGACTCCATCCTCAACCCGAAAAGGCCCCACAAGCTCATCTTTGATGATACCAGCCCAAACCAGTACTCCACCTCCACCTTGCTGGCGTCTGAGTCGGACTGGAGCTCCCTGCCCTTTACCAATCCAGCCACGGGCCCATCCATCTGGCCCATCAAGACTCACTCTCATTTCATCAGTCCATAAAACCTTAGAAAAATCAGTCTTGAGATATTTCTTGGCCCAGTCTTGACCTTTCAGCTTGTGTGTCTTGTTCAGTGGTGGTCGTCTTTCAGCCTTTCTTACCTTGGCCATGTCTCTGAGTATTGCACACCTTGTGCTTTTGGGCACTCCAGTGATGTTGCAGCTCTGAAATATGGCCAAACTGGTGGCAAGTGGCATCTTGGCAGCTGCACGCTTGACTTTTCTCAGTTCATGGGCAGTTATTTTGCGCCTTGGTTTTTCCACACGCTTCTTGCGACCCTGTTGACTATTTTGAATGAAATGCTTGATTGTTCGATGATCATGCTTCAGAAGCTTTGCAATTTTAAGAGTGCTGCATCCCTCTGCAAGATATCTCACTATTTTTGACTTTTCTGAGCCTGTCAAGTCCTTCTTTTGACCCATTTTGCCAAAGGAAAGGAAGTTGCCTAATAATTATGCACACCTGATATAGGGTGTTGATGTCATTAGACCACACCCCTTCTCATTACAGAGATGCACATCACCTAATATGCTTAATTGGTAGTAGGCTTTCGAGCCTATACAGCTTGGAGTAAGACAACATGCATAAAGAGGATGATGTGGTCAAAATACTCATTTGCCTAATAATTCTGCACTCCCTGTATTATGCATGATTAAGAAGTTAGTTAAACTTAATAGTTTTAAGATAGTTAATATTATGTTTAGTGCCAAAGCTCATATGATTGGTTTAATGTTATACTACTTCAAGGGGCCGCTGTAGTGTATCGTGTCCCCCAGACATCTCTGAATGCTGACAGCATACGCTGTCGGCATTTAACATTGCACAATGCAGGGGGTGTCAATCAACCCATTTGTATAGGATCGGGCAGATTGATGTCCGCAGCCTCAGAGCAGGGGGACGAGTTAAGGAGCAGCGGTCTTAAGACCGCTGCTTCTTAACTGCTGTTTGCGGTTTTTGTTTTTTACTAATATTAGTATGCTAAATATCGTGCCTGATATAGTTATTAATCTATATCTCACAGAGTATGCTTATGTCTTATATAACAAAAATGTTCAAGTCTATTTCTAGTTATATATCACCATATACAGACCATTGTAGTATTGGAGCATTTTGTTTTCTATTTGTTTAAACTGTATACTATTGCAACCATATATTGTATATTGATGTTTTTTAGTTTAGAGGAAAAGATAGTATACCACAAGGTTACGTATATTAATAATTCTGTAACCAGATGCAATCCCAAGATACTCATTGTATTCATATTCTGTATATATATGAATAGCTGTATATTTTACCAAAATACCATCAGTTCTATATAGAAATATGTATTTATGAATAAATAGAATATATTAGCACACTTAAGAAAATCCGATCGGGTTTGCATGTGAGTAAGTGTTAGGTTTTTTCCACTTTTCACACTCCATTGAAGTTTAGGGGGGATACTTAAACCTGTTTGCAATATTTGGACTTCAGGTACCCAACACGCATAAAAATCTTACTTCTAGTAGAGTTAATAAGCGGGAGCAATAACTAGTTCACAATAAAGTTTTTTAATGTACACAAATATTTGTTTTAGAATTCATGCTTTATGAGAACCACTTTAATGTTGTTTTTTGTTCTAAAAATAAGTTCTGCATTTTCAGAAATGTTCCTTATCATCTAAGAGCCTGCTGAGAATGAGGACCAGAGTTTGGTATGTGTACTAAAAAATTTAATGAGACAGTACCTCAATTTTACTAAATGTTTAAAAGTGACTCAAAGTGCCTTCAACTGTGTGTAGTGTTATCTGCTATATGTAGCTACGTGAAATAGAGTATAAGAACATACCAGGAAGTGACTCAAGGGATCAAGGGAAAAGAAAAGGGAATAAACATTTAGGTATTATTCCCTGGATGACCAAAACTATTTAGTTATCAAAGTGCAGTGCCAGATGCATAAATATTAAGTAGAAGAACAAAAAAGAAAGAAGAAAAAGACGTTTCAATGCAACTTATTGATGTGAGGGTGAATTCATTGTGGAGCCTCGTTGTTCTGAACTGATTAATTAGGAGCGATTATGATTTATATCTATTAAATCTATAATTATTATTGATGATTTTGCTAAGTATAGTACAGGGACACCCATTATTTTTTTTATTTTTTATATTTAAACGTTTTATTGAGGATTAAGCATCAAAGCAAATGTTACAGCATAGATGACCAGTAAGTTCACAGGGATATGTACATTACTTAGTTGTCATTACACATTGAGTACAGATATTGGTGGTGATGCAGAGCATATAAAATGTATATATCAAATAGAAATAAAATACAATATTAAATATCAACTATGTAAACCTCATTTTCTGTTTTTTGTTGTTGTTGCAAATGATGAAGTTCCCTATTGATAAGTAAAAGGGCAGCTCTTGGACCTGTATACACAGATGGATATGCTTTTGTGATATTTAGCAAATGGAATGATACAACCACGTTATCTTCGTCAATCTGCTGATTACATAAAAATATGAAAGCCCAGAAACTAAACAGCTGTTAGTGTTCTGGAGTGTACTATTAATTAATTAAACAATTACCTGCAGTGGGAAGTAAGTTGTGATGCAGCAAATATAGAGGTAATGATATGAGGTTGGGGAAGAGGAAGCTAGTCTTGTTGCTAATTACATTGTAGCATGACCAAATCTATCTGATGTGAATATGCTGCCATCTAGTGTTCTTAAGAGTAAATAAATTTAAATTATGTTGAGACATGCAATGGCTCTGTCTGCTCAGTGTATGTTATTTCAACCCTCTCACTGCCCCGGCCGCAAGCTGTGACTAATGGGCTCTAGCCCATTAAACATTTAAGCCATTTTAAGTGCTTAAAATTATTTATAAATGTCTCCTAGTGCCATCCATTATAATAAATTAAAGGGTATAAGTTGTACAAAATAGTGGTATATAGCGGGAAAGTAATAACAAATCTACTGCCTCCCAGCGTAGCTACAAGATCTGTGGGAGATGCATAATAACTTAACAATTAAGAGTAAACATGCAATGGTACTGCAATCCCCTGAACCCCCTTAGCATGTAAGCCTAAAAGTCCAGCTGTTTGTAGATCACCTTCTTAAGAGCTGACTACAACAGTGAAACTCTTGGCAGGCCCCTCTACCCTATAATTGTTTTGTTGTACTCCCCCTTTGTTTACAGCGCTGCAGAATCTGTTGGCGCTCTACAAATAACTGATAATAATAATAATAATGGTATATAACACTGAGTAAACATAACAACACACAACTGGACAAATCCAAGTAATCATCACTACCCACAGTTTAGGAGTGATAACGGGTACAATTCTATGTGTGCTCAATCTGCCCCCAAACACTAATATTATTAATATATTTTTCAAGAGCTGAAGGTGTCAATAATGTGAGAGCATTTGTAGTGCGTTTTGCGGTATAAATTTAACATTATAAGATAACAAACAATAAATGAGTGAGAAACACAGTGAACATATCCTACATGTTGAAATGCCATATTTTTAAAGCATACAAGACTAGTGATATCAGGTCGGGGTTCTCTTCAGCCTGTGTTAAGTCTTATGGATAATTGGATTTTTACTGCAGAAAAGTGAGGAAGGTACCGTAGAGTTGTGGTTGTTATACCATTGATAGAATTTGTTGGTATAGTTATCTCAGTCTCACAGGGTGCTGATGGTGGATCACTTAAAAAGGATGATTCTTCCCAAATGTTTACAGATGCAATTCTGAGTGCTGATAGTCCATTGCCACTAGTGAGTGTGTAGCCATAGGCTTCTGTAGCAAGGTTTCCCCCCAGCAGGGGAGGTTGTGCTGTGCTCTTCAAGCCCTGTATTGTGATTTTAAGGAGATTTTCCTCTGCACCCGCTGTTGATACTGTTAGGCTATATTGCGCCAGGACGGATGACCTGCTCATGTGTGAAACAGAAGGCTCCAGATTATTGTCCATGTGGACAGCTTAACATTATCGTTGTGCTGGTCATTTTGAGGTTCTTTGGGTAGCACACATGTCTTTAATTCAACTGTGGGAAAGCTTAGGAAGCAAGTTTTTTATTCTACAAGATGCTGCATCTTCCGCTCATTTTTTTAGAGAGTCCTGTTCCAGTTCCTCCCCACGTAAACGCTCTGGTGGCTATTCGTAGCATTCTATGAAGTCTCTGGGCAGGGATCTCTGGTAGAGTTTATCCAGCAGGATCTCTAGTTTGGCAAAGCATTGCTCTAGATCACTCTCCCACGTATTCGCCATCTTGGAGTATGCTTCAAACGGCTATGTTAAACGTTGCAAATTTGTTAGGCTGTGCAGATGTGAATAGTATATCGTACCATCCGGTGTTGAGAAAAAAGCTCAGTAAGACAGGTATCAGCAGTCAGCACTGTTAACCCGGTGAGACCGGGGGGGGGGGGGAGTCGCTGCCTAGTGGTAGACCTCCGTCTTAGGCCGATCTGTGGCTCTGGTTCCATGAATACAGCAACTATAAGCTGGAATGTAGCCACAGGCTTTTATGTAGCTACTATTTGATGGTTGATGAAGAAAGATGTGCTGTTTGAGCTCAATAATCAGTGGATTAGAGAGGATACTGTTAGAGCTCACAGAGAATGCATCCTGTCAGGTACGCCGTTCGGATATGCCATTATTTTTAAATAATTGGCGCAGATGTACGGCAACAGGTTAGATAGTAGCCATTTACTTTGGGAGTTAACAGTTACTTATCAGTGTTATATTAGGAACCTTTTCTACTTTGCCGTATGTGCTCCAATGGGAATATTCACCCATTTTGTACTAGTTTTTTTATATTATTTGACTGGAGATCATTATTGCCATTATAGGCTTTGTTCACCTTACATTAGCAGTTGCTCATAGATTTTATTTATGTTTTACTGAATCAGGAGGTCTTCTATAATCCTGGAATTCAATCAGGCCCCAGCAGCTGCGTCCAAGATGGCGGAGTCCCACCCCAGACAAGGATCGAGCGGGAGGCAGGAAAGGAGTCACAGCCTCAGGTGGGCACCACAGGGTACCTTGAAGAGTCCTCAGCTCCAATGACTGGAGCTCACAGAAGCCCAAACTTTATTCCTAAGAGCTGTCCACCCCTCAGACACACTTGACTCACACTAGCTGCTCAGACACACTTGGCTCACACGAGCCAATCAAGCTGAATGATGATCCTCTTCAAAGCTCAAGGTATATTTTGTCTCCCCACTGCTGAATTGAAAAATGTATGGGTTACAGCAATCAAAAGTATTACTAAGTGCTCCAAAGCTCAGTCTCAATGAGTCTTCCCTCTCTGATCGTTAGCTCTGCCCTGGGATAATTTTTTAATTTATATGAAAAAACGGCCTATGCAGAATATGTACAACACAAAGCTTAGATTTATTGTATATGTAGATGTTGATGCTAAAATACATTTACCAAATTGCTAAAAATGGAGATATCAGTCAGCAAGGTCCAGGATAAGACTTATTTACAATTCTGATATTTCACTTGAAAGGCTACAATAAATGTATAACTTCTACACACGATTTCTGATCAGTGCACCTTTAAAGTGAATGCCAGTGAAATGAGGATTGTTAATTTATCCCGGCTCTTGCTGATTGTTAATCACTATTCTTAGGAAATAAAGGTTAGCTTTAAAACTTATATATTTTAGCATCTACATATATAATAAATCTATATTTCTGGAGAAAAAAAAATTGGAGTTAATTAAGGCACTTCACTCACATTTTTGTTATTGAGCTACTGATTTATTTACTTATTGATATTATATGAACTTTTCCATTTTTTATATTGAGAACCTAAAACTAAACAGAATTTTAAGAAAATAATGGACACTTTTATGAAATACTATAACAATGAAGTACAAATTTGGATCTGGTAATACACATTTAGAACATTTTCTTTATTTTTCCTTATGATAATGCTTAGTTAGATGTAGTTTATAATTACAATGCATTACAAAATATAATGAATACACCAGTTTTACATATTACTATTCAAGCTGCATATGTTGAGATAAAGCATTTATTTTCATTTCAAAAGCACATCTGTGCACACATACGCACAAAAGCTGTTCTATAAGTATATACAATATATTTTTTCTAAATGTTCAATAGCAGGAAAGAAGTACTAATTTTCTTTTCTTACAAATGAATAATTTGTTAAGCTTAATGTCCTAATTTATTAAAAATAGATTTTTTTAGTCAGATTAAAGATGTGACAGTATAATATTAAAAGCAGAAACTGTTGTGTTAATGTGATAAATGAAAAAAAAGATTATTAATAAAATCCTTACAATTAAAATAACTCCTATTTGTAGAGGGATGGGATGCTAATTATACTTTAATAGCACTAAATTACAAGTGAGGTGCAAACGATTGCGCTAGCTTTATCGTGATTGTTTGCACCCCCTTTCCATTGTGCTTGCATTACAAGTGGAGCAATTTTCTTTTTTTTTTACATTGTTTACACCCTGTATAACAATCTTTCTGCCTTGTTTCCTATTTATGAACTATTGCTGCCTGTTTCATAATACCTAATTCCCACCTGCCATCTGTATCATTGTAATTCCAGTTGGGGTCGTTAGTTAGAACTATCTGGGCTAACCTGAAGATAGAGGTGTGATGGTTATGCTCAGGAGGGTCAAGGGTTTCCAAGGCACTTCCAGTCTTTTGCCATCTGACATCAGTGATTTGAGGAGGACATGTGTGTATGAAATATAGTTTGGAAAGTTTTTCTAGCGCCCTTTGGGTCATTTTGGGGTGATATCATGAGGTCACTAGTAGTGAATGTTACATGAACATGATGCTCGGTTATACCCCCTGTACCTGGAAAGGGAACTACAGGTAGGGGAGCCTGCATTTTTGTTTCTTCTTCTGTTTTCAGTTGGCTACATAAGGCATATCTCTGTTGTTCATTCTGGGGTAAAGGTTTAACTGCTGTGTTATATTTTTTGTTTTTTTTGCCCTTTGGGTGAGACTCCAGTTCCAGGTGCTCAGACCCCCGCTCTGCCTTCTCCTGAAGTTCTTCTCCTCCTACGTTATCAAACTATCTAAATAGAATGAGCTTCTGGAGGGGAATGAGGAGGCACCGGGAGACCGATGCTTCTGGAACTGGGGACCGTTGAGATTGTCATCTAAGGTCACAGCAGCTGCTAAAGCTTCGGGTGCGGAGGCTCCGGAAGCTACATCAGGTGCAGAAGGCTTGGGTTCAAGTGTTCCCAAGTAGGTTGGACTGGGTATGCCTGGAGGAGATAATGGTGGTGGGTGTGTGTGTCTGTATGAGTGATGTGGTCGAAATAAGTTTGGTGCCAGTACCTAAACTTGGGGATTCATGGGCAGTATAGGTGGTGGCAACGATGGAGGCAATGGATAACCGAGACCTAAAAGGTCATCAGGTTCCACATATGCCAGAGGTGGATGGTGTAATGGCACTTGAGTTTTGACGTCCGCAACCCTACTATTCTCAAAAAGGTAATAGTAGTCCATTTGTCCGTGGCGAACATTGGCCAAAAGTTAAGAGAGTTTTCCCCAATTTGTGTACAGTGAAACATGAGGAAAATCCTTCTCTATTTGCTTTGACAGTAGTGACCCCATTATTATGGTCCTGTTCCTTAATCCCTAATCAAGTCCCTGCAATTACTATAGGACAATACCTCAACATCCCTAACTAGCGGGAGAGATTAGTCCTATGATCTCTTGGGTCAAAGTGTGTCCTGGATCACAACTGGATCACAAAGTGTGTCCTGGGTATTTAACTGCCAGACAGGTGTCCCGGTGATTTAAGGATGTTCCAGTATATCAATTATAATGCATAAGAGCAGCAACACAGTAAAGAGCTTAAAGGGACATGAAACCCAAATTTTTCTTTCATGATTCAGATAGAGAATACAATTTTAAACAACTTTCCAATTTACTTCTATTATTTCATTTGCTTCCTTCTCTTGTTATCATTTGCTGAAAGGATTATCTAGGCAAGTTCATGAACAGCAGAGAAACTAGGTTCTAGCTGTTGATTGGTATATATATTGAATGTGATTGGCTCACCCATGTGTTCAGTTAGAAACTAGTAGTGCATTGCTGCTCCTTCAACAAATGATACCAAGAGAATAAAACAGATTAGATAATAGAAGTAAATTAGAAAGTTGTTTAAAATTGTATTCTCTATCTGAATTATGAAAGAAAAATTTTGGGTTTCATGTACAGTTAAGTGTACATATAACCAGTGTGTGCAAGTGAATGCATAAAATATATATGAAATATATATATATATATAAATATACATACACCGTATATATATATATATATTGTACAATTAATTGGGATCCCTTTGATTGTTTTTATGAATGTATGTTTTTAAGAGAGTTTGCTTTTGTTTTTATGAAGATATAATTTTTGTACAATAAATATATATATATTTCATATGTAGTCACTTGCACACACTGGTTATATGTACACTTTAGCCCTTTATTGTGGCACTCCTCTTATGCAATATACTGTCTTTGTATTAGACTAGGAGATCTCAGAGGAACTTGTGGGTTTTTTGATGTCTTGTTGGCGCTATAATATCTCCATCTAGATTCCAGTTTATCAATTAAACAGGGTAAAAGACCAACACCATATATCAGACAGACACAAACACAAAGATGTGGGGAAAGACACTCACGGATCGGTCCACATATGATAGATCATGTCCATTGTTTGCGGTCTGGTCCTCAGGACATACTTTCTTATCTCCTCCTCGGGGCTCCCCGACCAACAAGACAAGACCACACACAGGCAAGCAACTGACCTGAATTTGATGGATGCACGTAGATGATTGTTCCTGGCTGGGGAGTCACGGAAGGTCAACCTAAAGAACGTCCCACCAGAATCACCATCTAACTGTTGTGAGTGTGTTTGTCTCAGGTGGAGAAATTAGAGAACCTCAGGAGAGGCAATCTTTATTCACTATTGCATTAGAGTTTCACAGCAATGCCAGTAAGCCGGAACACCATTCCATAAACAGTTTATATACCCTCTTATGAAGCATATAAACGACTGACTGATATGTGTTGTTTTTGCTAGAAGCATGTGTAATACATTTTTGGAGTCTTACCAGGTACTTTTGGTCTAATTAGCGTATACAAGACAAGAAAGCTAACTGGGAAGGTACAGAAGGATACATGACAGGATGCAGGAGAGTAAGAGAGAGAAATTTTAGTATTAGAAAGAGAACAACATGGCGCAAACAGGAAGTAAGTCATACAGAAAATAGCAATTAGTAAATAAGTAAGCAGCAGCTTATTACACAAGTATACAAAGATGATACATCACAAGTTAACCATACATAGTCCTCCTCCCAAATCAAACCTTCAAATTTAGTTATAACTTCTAATGTATCCTTCAAATATACTCAAGTATTTTTGACCAAAGATTGAAAATAATGATCGACAAATAATGATTGATAACAGGTTGATAGGGTCCTTATGTACTTCAGGATAGACACTTTAAGGTTTACTTCAAGCAGGACTAAAACTCATCATTATTAGCAACATTATTCCCCTTAGCTTTACCTAAGAGTGCTTGTAATTCTCTATAGTTTAATCTGGTGCAATGCTATACAAATGGAAATCGTCTTTTTACCCTGTAAGTTTGCAAGGTTAACAAATCCCCATATTTGCAAAAATGGTGATGGAGGATATTAACAATTTGTTTGATTAAAAACAGAATAGGCATAATGATAACCTTAATTCTGGAACAAAAATCTCTCATGAAATTGATGGATAATGAAAATGTTGTGATAAGGGCCTCCGATAAAGGCGTTGGTATTGTTATATAAAATAGGATTATCTGAGAGAAGCATATAATCTGGGTGATAGGCAAACGCCAACATCCCTATATTAGTTTTTATTGATACTATCATAATATGTACTGTTTTTGGAATGGCTCTGTTCATTGGATGTTCATCTTATTTTCTTCTGTATTCATTTAGAATGTATAAACCTTGCCGTCTTTGAAATCCTGAATGTCTCTAGTTAGCTTCTGATATTTACAAATGTTTTTCTCGAATTTGCCAGTTCTAGTTTGTATACTTTTTTTTTTTTTTTTTTTTTAAGTTTCAAATTTTTTATTGATAAATAATATTCTCAATTACAGAGATAACATAATGAATGATTTTGGAGCACGCAGGCTCCTACAGGATGTATAAACAGAAAATTGAAACAATTTCAACATTTCAGGTTGGAATGTATTCATAAGATGGTAAGTGAGCGTGATATAGCTCTTATCATAAGAGGTAGGTTAGTTGGGATGGGGAAGGGGCTGGAGAGGAGAGGAAGGGTGATAGTAGGGTTAGAGGTAGAAGGAGAGTTCTTATTCAGAGGATAGGCATCAGAGGTCATCTAATGCGTGTTTACTCTAGTGTTCGGGGACCAAGTAGTGGTATAGCAGGATTGCCAATCCGCCCACACTAGTTCAAACAGGTCCGAATTATTTAGGGAGTAAAAGATAGGTTTCTCCATGTTGTAGATATATGCCATATAGTTTAGGATGCATGACCATTTTGGGGGCGTCTTGGTTTTCCATGCTTGGCTATAGTCGCTTTAGTAGCTGTTTAATGTAAGCGGAAATACTGGCGCTGAAAGCAGGGTAGTACACAAATACAATATACGGGTAACCTAAAAGGGTCTACCTTAGCAGAAATATAATCGTTATAAAAGTCAATAAATGGTAATAGCCTAATATATATCTTAGAAAATATATTTAATAGTGTAAAATTACAATACAATCAAGATTATAAAATCAGTGTTAATAAAATCAGTACATATATACTAAAAAGTAATTAATGGGGCCCTTTAAATTAGTTTGAAAAAACATACAGAAAGGGGAAAGATTAACCACAAATCTATATATATATATATATACACTATGATTGAGGATAGAAGAAAACTATACTCAAATAAATATAAGTATAAAGAGGGCAGAGATATTCAAACAGTATAAATAAAAACAAATAGCAATACAAACAGACTTAATAACTGGACGTCCAGCGTAAAAACCAGGGGTTAAAACAGTAATAATCTAGGGTTAAAACAGTATTAACCTGAAAGTGCACTATAGTGAACAAAAACACTCGTGACTAGATGATCATACTAATAGCATTGGATCAAGCTAATGGGCGAGTGAGGTACCTTGCGCTAATCTGTGGAGCACAGATTGAATATTGTTCGTCCTGTACCTCCTCCTGAGGTGGGTGTGTACTCCTAGAGTAGTTCACTTACATCACCCTTTCTGAAAATGTCCAGCTGATTTCGGGAGGAACAGAATGTAAACGATCTCTGGGGTAATAGCAATCCTTTAGATGATGGTAGATAGTAACTTCAAGGCACTCTTATTCTGTGGTGCTTAGTGCAGGTACTAGATCATCTGGCAGTATATTCAATTTGTAGACTGGTGCGCTCCCTCAGAGGGCTGTATTCAAATTCACAGGCCTTGGGGGTAGTGAGCCAGGCGTTGGTAGTTGTCCTGTGTGCTTTTTCAACACAATAGCGATCCTTTCGGCGGCTGTATCAAGTTCACAAGCCTTAAAGGAGTTCAGCTTAGCAGTAGTTCTTCTTGTAGGAAATGAGACACAGTCATCAACCGGTTTCTCCCCTCACTTGGGGCTTTTTCAAGATGTGACATCTTGAAAAAGCCCCAAGTGAGGGGAGAAACCGGTTGATGACTGTGTCTCATTTCCTACAAGAAGAACTACTGCTAAGCTGAACTCCTTTAAGGCTTGTGAACTTGATACAGCCGCCGAAAGGATCGCTATTGTGTTGAAAAAGCACACAGGACAACTACCAACGCCTGGCTCACTACCCCCAAGGCCTGTGAATTTGAATACAGCCCTCTGAGGGAGCGCACCAGTCTACAAATTGAATATACTGCCAGATGATCTAGTACCTGCACTAAGCACCACAGAATAAGAGTGCCTTGAAGTTACTATCTACCATCATCTAAAGGATTGCTATTACCCCAGAGATCGTTTACATTCTGTTCCTCCCGAAATCAGCTGGACATTTTCAGAAAGGGTGATGTAAGTGAACTACTCTAGGAGTACACACCCACCTCAGGAGGAGGTACAGGACGAACAATATTCAATCTGTGCTCCACAGATTAGCGCAAGGTACCTCACTCGCCCATTAGCTTGATCCAATGCTATTAGTATGATCATCTAGTCACGAGTGTTTTTGTTCACTATAGTGCACTTTCAGGTTAATACTGTTTTAACCCTAGATTATTACTGTTTTAACCCCTGGTTTTTACGCTGGACGTCCAGTTATTAAGTCTGTTTGTATTGCTATTTGTTTTTATTTATACTGTTTGAATATCTCTGCCCTCTTTATACTTATATTTATTTGAGTATAGTTTTCTTCTATCCTCAATCATAGTGTATATATATATATATATATAGATTTGTGGTTAATCTTTCCCCTTTCTGTATGTTTTTTCAAACTAATTTAAAGGGCCCCATTAATTACTTTTTAGTATATATGTACTGATTTTATTAACACTGATTTTATAATCTTGATTGTATTGTAATTTTACACTATTAAATATATTTTCTAAGATATATATTAGGCTATTACCATTTATTGACTTTTATAACGATTATATTTCTGCTAAGGTAGACCCTTTTAGGTTACCCGTATATTGTATTTGTGTACTACCCTGCTTTCAGCGCCAGTATTTCCGCTTACATTATTCTACTATCCTCCTCAGGGTTCTTAGAGAGAGACCCTTCTATACTTGGCATTAGGGTTGATATAAGCGCCAATTCTCACCTATCCGCTTTAGTAGCTGTTAACAAATAAATTGCCAGGTATGCTTGGTGCTTAGGTAGTTTAAGAATGCCTATGTGTAAAAGGGCATTGGAAGGAGTTGTGGGAAGTGCTATACCTAGTCCCGCTAGCGTACGGAAACAAGTATTCCATAAGGGTCTCAACTTGGGACATTCCCACCATATGTGTAAGGAATCTCCTTTCCTTTTTTACCACAATTACGCCAACATAGAGGAGATGCAGAGTCAAACATTTTGTTTAGTCTAGCAGGGGTGAGGTACCAATGCGTTAAGAGTTTGTAATAAGTTTCGAAGAGTGTAACACAGTGTAGTGCTTTTTTGGTGAGGGAGATTACATGTTGCCATGCCTGTGGGGGTACGGTCACGTTCAGAAACGATTCCCATTTGAGTAAGTGAGGGAGCTTGTTCTCAGAGTCTGAGTTTCCTATTAAGGTGTAGTGTATTGATAGGGGCCTATGTAGTTTGCTACCTTGTTGCCAAGTCATTTCCCAGAGTGTTCGGGGTCTGTGCAATTCAGGTTGGAAGCCCCAACTGAGAAGAAAGCTCTTTAGTCTTGTATATTCAAATGTCATATGTCTGGGTAAGTTGAAGCCAGCCTGTATTTCTGATAGTGTCATGAAGTGCGGAGCTGGTGAAGTGACCCAAAAGTCAGCTACTGTCTGTATTCCTACTCGTGTCCAGCTGTGAGGGTGAGAGTCAGGTAGGCCTCGGAGGAGACCCGTCATGGAAGTGATAGGTGAGGGATGCGGGGCGATATATGGATAATGTCTCAGCTTATCCCACATGGCGAGGCATTCTCGTATTATAGTGTTACTAATGTCTGTGGTCCGTCGTGTGTGGGTAGGGATCCAAATCAAGTCAGGTAGAAATATGTGGTTTGGGAGCGAGGCTTGTTCTATGGTTTTCCATTTACTAGGAGAGTCCTTCGCACCCCATTGCGAAATGTGAGTGAGCATGGCTCCTTCATAATACCTTGTTATCGAAGGGGAGGCTATGCCTCCTCTACTAAGGGGGCTTTGGAGAATTTTATGCGCCACTCTAGGGGGTTTATGCTGCCATATATATTTTGTGAATTCGCTCTGAAATTGATGGAGGAGATACCCCGGAATACGGAAAGGAAGGCATCTAAATAGATACGTTATTTTGGGTAGGAATGACATCTTGAGGGCCGTGAGTCTGCCTATCCATGATAGATAAGTGTAATCCCATTTGTCCTTCAGAGTGCGCAGTTCGGCTAAAAGGGGCCAATAATTGTCTTTGATCATCTGAGGGATATTGTTTGATATCTTGACCCCTAAGTGTGAGATGAAGTTGTTGGCGCAGTGTACTCTATATTGGGTCATTAGGGTGTCAGCTGTGTCTTGGGGAAAGCCCCAGGTGAAAATCTCTGTTTTATCTAAATTTAATTTGTAAAGGGACATGTATCCAAAGGAGTCTAAGATTTCCTTCAGCCTCAGGAATGAAGATAGAGGATCTGAAGAGAATATTGTTATGTCGTCGGCAAAGAGCGCTATTTTATGGCTAGTGCCATGCAGACGTACGCCATCTATTTTCTTATCTTGTCTGATTTGCTCCGCTAATGGTTCGATTGCAAGGGCAAAAAGAAGAGGTGAAAGTGGGCACCCTTGTCTGGTACCATTGGAAATTGAAAAGGGGGGCGAGACGAAGCCTAGTCCTCTGACTACTGCCGAGGGGGTAGAGTAAAGAGCCTGTATCGCCTTGATAATTTGGTCTGGGAAGCCAAAGGTTTTGAGGACTTCCCATAGGTAAGACCATCGAACGCTGTCAAAAGCCTTCTCTGCATCTAACGAGATTACAGAGAATGGCCTATTAAGTCTGGTGGATTCAGTGCAGATATTTAGCAAGCGCCTAGTATTGTCAGGGCCTTCACGATGGGGAATGAATCCTACTTGGTCTAAGTTTATAAGTTGCGGGAGTAATTTAGAAATGCGAGTAGCAAATAGTTTGGCATAAATTTTAACATCTAAATTAATCAGGGAAATTGGCCTGTAATTGGAACAAAGAGATGGATCTTTTTGTGGTTTAGGAATAGTTATCACCGTGGCTTCCAAGAATTCCTTACTGAAACTTCCCTGTACTCTAGCGTAATTAAAGAATCTTAGGAGTAGTGGGGTTAGCTCATTTGTGTATACTTTGTAAAAAGCTGCGGAGTAGCCATCTGGGCCTGGGGCTTTGAAAGGTTTTAAGCGTGTTATTACGTGTTTAATTTCCCTAGGGGTAAAGGGGGATGAGAGTGTTTCTTGGTCATCAGGTGACAATGAGGGGAGATTTAGGCTGCTAAGGAAGGAGCAAATACTGTCAGCAGGGGTTAGTTTGTAACCTGCATTTTTTTCTAAATTATATAGATTTGAGTAGAATTTTTCAAAACATGCACCAATTTCTGAAGGTTTATTGAATCTGGTGAATTCTTGAGGTGCTCGCTCTGTTTTTAAGCTTATTAGCTAGTAGTGTGTCTGCTTTGTTACTCTTGTGGTAGGTAATCTGTTTCAATTTGAATAAATTAGCTTGGGTACGTTTTAGTTCTAACTGATTGATATGATTTTTGATCTTTACAATTTGAGCTATGACACTGTCTGAGGGTGTGTGTCTATTGAGGAGTTCTAGTCGGCGTAGTTCAATATGAGATTTAGAAAGGGGTAGGCCAGATAGTTTTTTAAGGTGTGCTTGTCTCTTGAGTATAAGACCTCTAAAGGTGGCCTTTGCCGCACCCCAGAGTGTGTCGTCTCTAACCTGGTTATTATCATTGGTTTGGCAGTAAAATATGATATCTTTTCTAAGAGTTTCTTTAAATGCAGCATCCTGTAAGATATCATGTGGGAGGCGCCAGGAGGGCCTCACATTGTGTCGTTCTGTTGAGCGGAAAGTTACTGAGACTAGGTCGTGGTCAGACCATGGGCACAGGGAGATGTTAGAGTGTTTGACTTGGTCAAGAGTTTCTGCTGAGCAAAAGACATAATCGAGTCTGGAGTACGTTTTATGAGGATGTGAGAAGTGAGTGTAGTCTCTGTCCCTAGTGTGGAGTGATCGCCATATATCATAATAGCAAAACTGGGTAATAATTTGTCTGAACTTGTGGGAGAGCTGAGCAGAAGGGGTAGCGTGTTTTGTACGGGTGGTTTTTTTCCTGTCTAACATCAGGTCCCAAGTCATGTTGAAGTCCCCTGCTAGTAAGACTCTGCCTATTTTTATCCGGTCAACTGTATGTAGAATCCGTTTAAGATATCTGGGTTGGTGTGAGTTAGGGAGATAGATAGAGACTAAAGTGTGGTCAGTATGGTCCAGCTTACATGTTAGAATAAGAAATCTAGATTGTGGGTCTTTTAGAACTTGGATTGGTTCATAAGCTATTCTTTTGTGAATTAAGATTGCTGTGCCTCTGGCTTTCTTTGAAAAGGAGGTGTATTCAAGAACAGTATAGTCTTTAGATATTATACAAGGAGGGTTGTCTAGCGACCAATGTGTCTCCTGAAGGAAGGCTACATCGGGGTTATGGAATTTGAGCGATCTAGCCAAAAGGCTACGCTTGTGTGGAGAGTTTAGGCCTCTTACATTGTGGGTTAGGAGTTTAAGAGGAGGCATAGAGAACTATAAGGGGTAGATCAGGTCTGTTAGTAGGAGTTAGTTTAGGTAGGGTGGATGGGGGAGGGGAACAGACAACAGGTAAAGGGAGATAGAGTTAGCGAAAATAGTTCGCTGTGATGGAGCCCTAGCGTGGGCTACCTGTGAGGGGGAGAGAAGCAAACAGAAACAGGGGTCAGCAGGGGAACCCTGCTCCGCAGTAATCACTATAATCTAAATTATAACTACAAGTGTGCAATTCTTAAATTGATAAAACAACATTGAAATAGTGATCAAACATACAACATAATTGTAAAAGATATTTGTAAACTTTTAAACTTTAACTTAACCTCAGTCATGGGCTGTTGGAGACAATTCAAACTTCCAGGTTTAGTGGAGTCCAGGTAGGTTCCAACAGAGGCCACCAGACACGTTTTTACGGTGGATTAGTTTTAGGTTTCTTAGCTCTTTGTTCTTTAATGGACCATTCGGGAGCCGAAGCTCTCAGCTTTGGGTAGGTAGGCTACAATGCTGGAGGTTGTTCCGAATGTAGGCCCCAGGTGGTCAGCAGGGCCATGCCCTGTGGTATGGTAGTTATTGTGTGGGTTTGGTTGTTTCTGGTAACCACAAGGTTTGTGGGATGTCCCCACCTGTACTTAATGTTAGCTTTCCTAAGAGTTAAGGTAATTTGTTGAAAAGTTTTACGGTACTGGAGTGTATGAGTCGAGAGGTCAGGTAGGAGTTGAATATCCTTGAATTTCTCTGGCATAGATGGTCTTTTAAATGCTGCTTGCATGAGCTTATCTTTGTATATGTAACTGTGAAAGCAGACAATTACATCTCTCGGTTTGTCGGCAGGGGTGGATCGTGATCTTAGGGCTCTGTGGGCTCTTTCCATTGTATCAATTAACCCCTCTGGAGTGCCCACGAGTACTGCGTACAATTCCCTCAGGAATGGTTGAAGTTCAGCATTCTCTACGGTTTCTGGGATGCCTCTAAACCTAATATTAGTCCTGCGAGACCTGTCCTCTATATCTGCCATTTTAAATTCCAGTTGAATCATCTGGTCTGCCAGGGTTTCAGAATAGGTGAGCAGGTTTGTGTGGTCTACCACTAAATCATCTTGTTTCCGCTCGAGTACTTCAACTCTCTCACCTATCTCTGAGATTTCTTTTTTCAGTTCCGCAGATGAGCGCTGAATTTCCTGTGTAATAGAGCGTGTCTGATTGGCCAGCATATGTTGTAGACTTGCCTTTGTAATATAATGATGTGATGGTGCTTCTGAGTGCACACTCGAGTGGGATTCAGCCTCCAATGACTCAGGATCGCTGAGCTCCTCATTGGGGACAAGATTAGGTTCCTTTCCAGATTGAGTGAAGTGGTCGTAAACAGTTTTTTTAGTGTTGGTGGGGGGTTTTCCCCAATCGCCTGGAGCCATGAGGCATGGTGAAGAGGTTGTTAGGTATTTCTGTAAATCAAAAGTTAGGAACAAACTTTTTCCCTCAATATAAGACACTTCTAGACTGACTCTAAAGACCTAAAGTACCGTGTAGCAAAGTTTACCAGATATACTACATATATTCAGACTGCGGAGCAGGGACTCTCAACATCTCCTGTGTTTATGGCATTCTGTTAAAACATCACATAGCAGACAGTAATTGTGCCTTTCAACATTAGAATACAAGCTAAAATGAATAGGTCCCCAGCACCTCAGGGAGAAACGGGATACGACTTTGCAGAAGGGGAAAAGGAAAGGGGAAGTGACCAGTCCAGACTAGCTGGACCGGAAAGGGAGAGGTGCCAGGGTAAGCCTGCTACTAGTATAAGTCGAGAGAGCACTGGATGTGTGTTAACAGGTTACCCTATTAGTGAGATATTGAGAGGGGAAGTGTAATGCAACAAGTGGACCAGGAATATAAATGTTTGTATTAGTTTTCAGGATCTGATGTTTCTCTTAAGTCACGTGGGTGAGGGATGAGGGTAAGTTACGTTCTGTAATAATAAAAGTGTAGTATGGTGTAACCTAGGTGTGCGTGATGAGTGTGTGTCAGTATATGGAAGGTTAAAGGTAAGTTCTATATGAATGTACAGTAGAGGGGAGTGTTCTGGTTCTAGTCTGGCTTAAATGTGTTGGCCAGGGGTATGTTGTGCTGGTGTGATGGGTGAACCTGAGAGGTTGTCAGTGTGTTATACCAATCCTGAGAGGTATCTTGGTGTCTAGAAAAGGCAAAGGTAAGTAGTGTGACTATCCTATATGATCAGGACGCATAAACCCAGGAACAACACATACAAATAGCAATACAGTGAAAATAAATGCACTCCACTCTGTTTGCAACAGAGAACATTTGGCTGACGCAGCAGCTAGGTAGAAAACAGAGGGTAAAGCACTTGGTGTCCTAAGTTGTTACTCTGAGCATAGGATTGACTTAGATTGCTGTCAGGTAAGGGCTAGTGCTATCAGACACCACCCTGAGGAGTGCATTACCAGGTAAAGAGGGATTGTTCAGACTGTCTGAGTAAGGTGTCTATGAGATAACTATGTAAGAAAATTTTCTGTCTCCAGAGACTCAGATGAGGAAAGTAATCTATACTTTTAAATTAGTTCTTCTGTCTCCATGAGTGTTACCTAGGAGAAGGCTACAGGACCTTGTATATTGCAGGGTGTTTGTGACTTTAATCTCAGGTATTTAGTTTCAAGATCCTTTCTGAGAGACTGTTAGGGGTAATTCCTTTTAAGTCCCTCACAATTATAATGACAGTTCAGTGGCTACCGGCAAGTGTGAGTTTTTTGCCTAATGCCAGACGGGCCTCAGCCTCTCAGTAGGGGACTCCTTATGATTCCAATGAACTGGGCCTCACAGCACATTTATCATGCCAAGCTTTATATGTTGCTTTCCCCAAGTTATGAATAGGGCTGCTATGTGCGGCTAGGCTTAAAGGTTAGGCTGTTTATACCAGGTCTGTCCCCCTTAGCCCCCTCGACTTTCAACTCAGTCCCTCTTACCTCAGAGTATGGAAGGGCCTCCGGTGTCAGGCGACAGGTTCCCCAAGACTGCTGCCCTCTTCTTCCTGTGTCAAATAGCCGGTTCTTTCCGGGCAGCCAGTGTGTTCCCAGCGGGGTATACTAGCGGTCTGTCTGAGCGGCCTCTTGCCGCGCTTGCGTGGGGGAGGTGAGGCGCCTGGAAATATGGCGGAGCTTCGCGCCAAAATCTGCCGGGAGGAAAGGAGTCCAGGTCCCGTCCAGAGGAGTTACCTGTGCCGTTCACCAGGGTAGCAGTCAAAGTTCTGTTGATCCGCCTGGAAGTGGGTCGATGTGCCTCCGGCTGCAGCTCTTAACCGGGTAAGCGGGTTGTTATGATGGAGAGCCGTAGCACCATGCGGCTTCTCAGGGTGGCGGTCCGATGTCGGCCTAGAAGGGCTATTTGCTCGTCGAGGGGGTGCTTGAGAGGCAGACAGTGTTCCAGTATTGGACCCCGGTCCTCCGCAGCAGTTCTGTGGTAGCTTCTCCAATGCGCTGGGGCACTCTTGGTCTGTCTGCTACCGGGAGTCTGCAAGTGTGTTAAAGTAATCAAATTTTAGTCAAATTCTGCTCTCACGCTCTAATTTAACTATTAGTATACTTTTTATGCCCACAAAGAGGGGAAAATATAGGCAAAAAAGCACTTTAACAGGGCACAATTGCAGGAGCTCCTCTGCAACACGTCCGTCTCTGTAAGCGGTTAACTCCGCCGTTTGTATACTTTTATTATGATTCTTCCATTTCTCTTCTCCCTTGGATTCGAATGATAACATCATTAATTTCATTTCTATTCTTTTTTCAATCTATGTTCTCTGTATTTAATCAATATTTTAATAAGTTTTATAGAATACTCATGATGGGCATACTGGGCGGCATGTTTGCTCACTAGTCAGTCATATTGACAGTTTTAATATTTTAGGAGGATTGTTTTTCTCAATATTTACATTTATTGATTTTTAAAGCACCATTTTCCAGCTTGGCATTATATGCATCTAAAGTTTATGGGTTTCTATTAGTAGGACTTTAAAAAAGTGGATTTTAACAGTTTTAAAATTCTAAAAAGTTAAAGCGCTTTATTATTGCTATATTGTAACAGCAAGATTTTCAAATTAGATTGCAACTTTGTGACCAGGTTTTTAAAAGAAAAAGCACCTGTATGACATTTATATTGTTTAGCAGTAATAAGGATAGATTTGGATTACAATAGGTTAATATCACTCTACACATGTAAATGATTACTGATCAAATTTGTTAATTTAAAAGAGCTTTATTGTAACCTTAAAGGGACATTAAACTGCTGTGCATAGCTACAAAAGTATAGTAACTACTCACTATCACCTAGATTACGAGTTTTGCGTTCGTGTTTTAACGCTGAAAAAATGGCCATTTCAGCGTTAAAACAGCAACGCAGCCATTACGAGTCTTGTCAGTATAGCTGTACCACAAGCCTTTTAGCCTGTAACTCAACGTCAGTCTCACACTCGAAAAAATGACGTTTTTCCATGGGATTTCCATAGCGCTGCCATTACAAGTTTTGCGATGAGGCTAAAAAGCTTGCGTTACAGCCTATACTGACACTATCCGTTTCGCATTCTGAGACCAGTAGTTATGAGTTTTACGCAACAAAACTGTTACACAAAACTCATAACTAAACTGTTACAAAGTACACTAACACCCATAAACTACCTATTAACCCTTAAACATCCCGCATCGCAAACAGTATTTTAAAGTTATTAACCCCTAATCTGCCGCTCCCGAAATTGCTGCCACTAATAAAATTTATTAACCCCTATTCAGCTGCTCCCCGACATCATTGCCACTATACTAAATTTATTAACCTTTATTACCCCGCACCCCTTCATCGTCCACACTATAATAAAGATATAAACCTCTATTCCACTGCTCCCCGACATCGCTGCCACTAAATAAAGTTATTAACCCCTAAACCTCTGGCCTCCCACATCACTACCACTAAATAAACCTATTAACCCCTAAACCGCCAGCCCCCAACATTGCCAAAAACAAAATTAAACTATTAACCCCTAAACCTAACAACCCCCTAACTTTAACCCTTTGAGTGCTAAGCACTTTCCCACCTGGGTGCTAAGATTTTTTAAGTTTTTTTTTATTTTTTTGAAAACATTTTTTTTACTTTTTTTTTTATTAGATCCCCAAGACTTAGGCGATTACCTTTCCAATGGTGGGTCTTGGGGGTCTGTAGCTGCTTAGATGCCTGAGATACAGGCTTCTAAGCAGCATGCCCCCTGCTCCTATACTTAACATTGTTAAGTATAAATAAAGTTGCGCGGTGACGTCATCACGTTATTGCGTGTGACGTCACCACACATAACGTGAAGCTCCGGCGATGCCTGTCACTATGCAGGCCCGATCGCCGGGGTAGGAGTGGGTGGGAGCCCCCAGATCTCCCTCAAGGTGGGAGAGTGCTAGTGACGGCTCTGAGCCGTCATTAGCACCAGAGTGGGAAACTCTGTGACGACTCAGAGCCGTCATTAGTGCTAAGGGGTTAAATTAAAATTACAATATCCCTATCTTAAAATAAATAAAAACTTACCTGGGAAATAAAAAAAAACTAAATTTAAACTGTAAATTAAACTAACAATACTATTAAACTAAAATTTAAATAACTACAAATTAAAAATTAAATTACACATTAAAAAACCTAACCCTACTAAATAAAATTATTCAAATCAGTCAATCGAATTTCAGTAGCTCTCATGCTATTGGCTGATTAGAACAGCCAATAGGATTTCAGTAGCTCTCATCCTATTGGCTGATTTCAATTTCCAAAATCAAATCGGCCAATAGGAATGCAAGGGATGCCATTTTGAAAAGGCTCTGTTAGATTGAAGATTCAGTATACGGCGGCGACCGTATGAAGAGGATGCTCCGCGCCGGATGTCTTCAGGATAGAGCCGTTTTACGCCGCCGGGATGAAGATAGAAGATGCGGTCTGGATGAAGATAGAAGATGCCACCTGGATGGAAGAAGCCCCCGCCGCCTAGATGGGCCATGATGCAATGTAACATTGTTGACTAGAAAATAAACTAGATGAAAACACTACCTCCTTAAAACTGATGAAGCCACTTTTGGACTTCCAATGTAGTTTACAAGTCGTATATAAGGAGGGTTACATTTTTATAAGGCCACTTTTGGACCTTTGAACATGTCAACTGTAAATACAACTAGCATATATGAACAATTATCAATTATGGGAATAGCTTTTATATATATATATATAAATATATATATATATATATATATATATATATATATATATATATATATATATATATATATATATACTGTATAAGTAACCAAGTCTAGCGAGAGCTAAGGCTACAACTTAAATAAGTGCACTTTACAGCCTAGAAGTGTCAACATTTTTTAGCTAATGAAAGGGCTAAGAGATCAATTCAGCTGGTAAGTTAAGCTCAACTTATCCTACGTTCGGAAGCATCTACAATACTTTCTAAGGTATTGGCAGAGGGTCTAGCTTGGGAGGGCCAACAGTAAAAGTAATGTGTGCCCACTGAGTTTTAGGGTGTCATATTTAGGTACAGTATATTCGCTCATAAAGTTTGGCGTATATGAACCAACATGAAGAGTGATATATAGCTTATACCTCCTAAAATAATACAGTTATTAAAAAAAAGCACTTTTAATATAATTACCCTATTTTCCTCACTTTAGGAAAGACAGAGTAATATATTAGTTGGGAAATAGCCCAAGTGGAGCCAAGCTGCTCCACTTGGTCTATTTCTAATAAGGATCTGGAATTTCGGGATAAAAACAATTTAATTAGAGTATGGTTAGGTAGTGTCTAGCATTAGCGTTGCCTCTAAGAGACGGTGTGACCAGGGGAATGAGTTAGCCATATCATATGGAAAATTATATTAGAAATGTAGCGTAGTGAAATTACAATCTAGTAATGTTTCTGTTGGGTAGTCTTTTCAGTAATCCCAAAGCCTTAAAGGTTAAAAAACAAAATAGAAAAAGAAAACAAAATCAACCATATTATAGTTATAAGGTCCTAGGTACTATAAGACATATACCATCATATTAGCTCAATAAACCTTCAGTATTTATAGGAATCTGCATACATAAAGTTGTCTCTATTTGTAAAACCCCTATGTTACAATACTTATATAAGTAAAGTTGTTCTGTCAGAGGTGTACTAACTTATTAGTTAATTAGATCCAAAGTAAATCAAAGTTATACATTATTTAGGGAATTAACTCTTTAAGCTGCTAATTGTACCATATAAGCTATCAAAGAAGCTAACTAAAGTAAAACTCTGGTATAGGTAGTATAAATGTAAAATAAAACAGCCACCAATAGAATAATCATAACCCCACAGTACCCCGATCTAAAATATAAACAACGAGTTGCCAAAAGGAATACTGTGTGTCTTGAAAGAGTCTCGAGTCGGTAACTTTTCAGTCCCAAGGGAACATCATTTGCCAACATGAGGGGCTTGATATCTCTGAAGTAAAAAAAAAAGCAAGTTGTCTAGCCTATACCCACTGCCTCTATTTTAGCTGAAGCGAACCGTCCATGACACACCTTGGAAATATGTCCACACGGTAAAGTCGGGTAAGCTGTATTACTTATGTTCCTTGTCGAAGATTGGAGACAAAAACTCCTAAACTGGATAGGGCTCTGTGCCCTTAGCTGCTGCTCAAACAGTCCCTGGGGTAAATGATGCAACTTATTAATTTCATAGACTAGGGACAGATTTCTTTCACCATTATAGGTACTCGTCAGGGCAGAATGAGCAGGGGAATGTCTCCTCATCTTACCAGGATTATCCCAGTATATCAGCTCCATTTCAAACCCTGTATAGGGGCATTGATCCACTGATACGTTTGCACTCCTAAACTGGATAGGGCTTTGTGCCCTTAGCTGCTGCTCAAACAGTCCCTGGGGTAAATGATGCAAGTTATTAATCTCATAGACTAGGGACAGATTTCTTTCACCATTATAGGTACTCGTCAGGGCAGAATGAGCAAGGGAATGTCTCCTCATCTTACCAGGATTATTCCAGTATATCATTTTCACTTGTCGGCTATTTTCTTCACATAGCGTTAGCGCTGTGTTGGAGTCTGTCTCTCTGCCGCCATTACCCTCATCATCTATTGTTACATAATGGGTTGCGTTGTGGATCACTATGCCCCTACTAGTTGAAGCAGGCAGCAATTTAGCCAGCTCAGTCTGCTCCATCTCACATGTAGGAAGGGGCTAATCAAAATCTTGCAGATTATTATCTGGCTTCAGACCATATTCAATGTCAGGCAGTGGGGTATGGACTTAATGCTGAAGGAATATCCCAAGCATATGTTCCTTAAGCTTGTTAAAGTGGATAATAAGTAGGCTCTCAATACTTTTCAGTTTGTAGGCTCCGTAGTCAACATAGTTTTAAGTTTTTCTCCTATATTATAGTAGTGCAGCACTGTTCGCTGCTAATGATCTTACGATCGTAAGGGGGAAGCGTGCCCTAACAACTTGAGGGAACAAAATCACAGTGTAAGTCTCCATGCTACGTGGCCAGTCTACAAGTAGTTGAGCTGTGGAACATAGGAAGATCCACATTCATGAAGGTACTCACAGAGTAGAGCACCCCACAAACATGTCCATCCGCAACAGCTATAGGCTCCGCCCCCTTTGCTGCATATTTTAAAACAATTTTCAATTATTCTTATTTACAGAATTCTTAACGCTCACTTTGATTATGATTTCTGCGTCATACTTTCTATACAGTTTTTAGTCTGTAATTTTGTTGGGCATCATATTGTAATATATATGTCTCTTTCACACATATATATATATATATATATATATATATATATATATATATATATATATATATATATATATATATATATATATATATATATATATATATATGTAGGTTATGCCCTATAGTGATATACACAACTAACAAAGTAAAGGGGTGGGGGTGGTAGAAGTTTACATTTGAAATGATTTTGGTTCTAGTCCTTTTCCTGGTTCTGTTCTGTTCCTTTCTCTGTTCCAGTTCTTGTTTTGTTACTGGTTTAGGTCCTGGTTATGTTCCTGCTTTTGGTTTTAGTTATTTTCTTGTTTTTTCCCTTTTACTTGTTTTGTTCCTGTTTCTGATTCTGCCTTCTTCTGGTACTGTTTTAGATTTTGGTTCTGGTCCACTTCTTCATTCTAATGCAGGTAAATGTGTCTGGTTCTGATTTGTATATTTCGTTATTGCACTGGTTCTTGTTCTTTTCCCCTTGAAAATATTTTGTCCTGCAAACCTAACTTGAATGTAAATTCAATGGAAAAACTTTAGGTAAAATATTAAACAATTTACATTCTCAATCCATCATTAATAGGCATGGAAATTCAGAAATGAAACTCTCCCACCAAAGATTTTATTATATTTTTTAAGGGTAAAGTTTAATTTGGGAATTGCCATGCTTTTTATTTTTAACTGAATTTTCTAGGTTTATTAATGTAAAATGTATGTGTTCTTGTCTTTGTGTGTATGTGTGCCTGTGTCACAATAGAGTATTGCTAGAAATGACATCAGAGTGGAGTGTAGCTATTCATGCCATCACAATGGAGTGGCTATAAAACTATGCCACCACCTTCCAGACTCTGAGGGTTTTGAGAGGAGAGTATTAGTGGAAGTGCTTACTGGTAAACACTTTTTAGAGAGTGATGAAGAAAACAGACCTGCTTGGTGTTTGTGGAAAGCCTATGGCTGACCCTACTCAACAGGATGTTATCTCCAACCTTGACAACAATGGCAATCCTGTAATAGTTGCCACAACTTCAAATGCGGATGAGGAGATGTCAGTTATTCATGACTCATTGGAGCTGACGGATCCAACCCCAGACATCCTGACATTATTCGAAAAGCTGAACACAAAGTTCTTCTGGGGGAAGCTGACCAATGTGACGGTCAAGTGGTGCCACAACCCTTGGATGGTGCGGTAAGAAAGGCTTAGTTACTTAATCTAAATATGAGCTGGATGCCATGAGTCCTGTGTGGAATATTGTGTAGCGATTTTTGAGCTTTAATTATTATTGTTACATTAGAACATCATGAGCTGTTTAATTTAATTACTTCATATTGATTGGAAAAAGGCTAGTGAGTTTGAGTAACTCAAGACTGTGTCCATTTATGTCATATTTGATATTTAACCTCAATTGCTTATCCTTTATTAGTATAGAAAAATACTCTAGAAGTAAGTGATTATAGAATATGACAGACATTTCAATAATTTGTTGTTTAGTCAGTGGCTGAGTGGAATGGGTTTGAGGATGTCTCTGAATGTAAATATGTAGATAACATTTTCATTTTGTAGCAAAATTGTCTGATAAACAAGGTGTTAAAATTTAACATACTGAACGAGTGACACAAAATGATGATTTAAAAATTTTTTTATTCTTGCACTTAAAGGGTATAAATATTATAATAAACTAGGAGGTACAGAAGTAAGCTTTTCCAACTTTTGTTTTCAGCCTTAATTACATACCAAGACTCTCCTTAAAAAAAAAGATAACTGGTCTATAATAATGGTTTATAGACATGTGCACCGCTAAAAAATTCGGTTCGTTTTCGGTTCGGATCGATTCGGACTTTTAGAATTTCGTTTCGGATCGAATCTGATTCGGCAAAATTTGAATAAATTCGTTTCGGATTTATTCGGATCCGAATAAATTCGTTTCGGATTTATTCGGATTCGGCTGAATTCGGTTCTATTCCGTTCCGAAATTCGGTATGTTTTTAGTACACTAACACCCATTTAGTACACTAAGTCACTAACACCCATAAACTACCTATGAACCACTAAACCGAGGCCCCCCCACATCGCAAACCCTATAATAACATTATTTAACCCCTAATCTGCCGATCGGATATCGCCGCCGCCTACATTATAGCTATTAACCCCTAATCTGCTGTCCCTAACACCGCCGACCCCTACATTATAGTTATTAACCCCTAATCTGCCTCCCCCAACGTCGCCGCAATCTAACTACAAGTATTAACCCCTAATCTGCCGACCCGATATCGCCGCCGCCTACATTATAGCTATTAACCCCTAATCTGCTGTCCCTAACACCGCCGACCCCTACATTATAGTTATTAACCCCTAATCTGCCTCCCCCCAATGTCGCCGCAATCTAACTACAAGTATTAACCCCTAATCTGCCGACCCGATATCGCCGCCGCCTACATTATAGCTATTAACCCCTAATCTGCTGTCCCTAACACCGCCGACCCCTACATTATAGTTATTAACCCCTAATCTGCCTCCCCCCAACGTCGCCGCAATCTAACTACAAGTATTAACCCCTAATCTGCCGACCCGATATCGCCGCCGCCTACATTATAGCTATTAACCCCTAATCTGCTGTCCCTAACACCGCCGACCCCTACATTATAGTTATTAACCCCTAATCTGCCTCCCCCAACGTTGCCGCAATCTAACTACAAGTATTAACCCCTAATCTGCCGACCCGATATCGCCGCCGCCGCCTACATTATAGCTATTAACCCCTAATCTGCTGTCCCTAACACCGCCGACCCCTACATTATAGTTATTAACCCCTAATCTGCCTCCCCCCAACGTCACCGCAATCTAACTACAAGTATTAACCCCTAATCTGCCGACCGCAAATCGCCGCCACTATAATAAATGTATTAACCCCTAAACCGCCGCACTCCCGCCTCGCAAACACTATAATACATTTTATTAACCCCTAATCTGCCCTCCCTAACATCGCCGCCACCTACCTACAATTATTAACCCCTAATCTCCCGCCCCCATCGTCGCCGCTACTATAATAAGGTTACTAACCCCTAAACCTAAATCTAACCCTAACACTAACACCCCCTAACTTAAATATAATTTAAATAAAACGAAATAAGTTTACTATAGTTAAATAAATGAATCCTATTTAAAACTAAAGACTTACCTGTAAAATAAACCCTAAGATAGCTGCAATATAACTAATAGTTACATTGTAGCTATTTTAGCATTTATTTTTATTTTACAGGCAACTTTGTATTTATTTTAACTAGGTACAATAGTTATTAAATAGTTATTAACTATTTAATAACTACCTAGCTAAAATAAATACAAATTTACCTGTAAAATAAATCCTAACCTAAGTTACACTAACACCTAACACTACACTATCATTAAATTAACTAAATAAATGAATCATATTTAAAACAAAATACTTACCTGTAAAATAAACCCTAATATAGCTGCAATATAACTAATAGTTACATTGTAGCTATTTTAGCATTTATATTTATTTTACAGGCAACTTTGTATTTATTTTAACTAGGTACAAAAGCTATTAAATAGTTATTGACTAATTAATAGCTACCTAGTTAAAATAATTACAAAATTACCTGTAAAATAAATCCTAACCTAAGTTACAATTAAACCTAACACTACACTGTCATTAAATAAATTAACTACAAGTAAAAACCCCCCCACTAAATTACAAAAAAAAACAAACACTAAATTACAAAAAATAAAAAAATATTACAAGAATTTTAAACTAATTACACCTAATCTAAGCCCCCTAATAAAATAACAAAGCCCCCCAAAATAAAAAAAATGCCCTACCCTATACTAAATTACAAAAGTTAACAGCTCTATTACCTTACCAGCCCTGAACAGGGCCTTTTGCGGGGCATGCCCCAAAGAAAACAGCTCTTTTGCCTGTAAAAAAAAACATAATCCCCCCCCCACATTACAACCCACCACCCACATACCCCTACTCTAACCCAAACCCCCCTTATATAAACCTAACACTACCCCCCTGAAGATCTCCCTACCTTGAGTCGTGTTCACCCAGCCGGGCCGAAGTCTTCATCCGATGGGGCAGAAGAGGACATCCAGACTGGCAGAAGTCTTCATCCAAGCGGGGCAAGAAGAGGTCTTCCATCCATCAGAAAAGTACAAAAAAACAAACAAACACTAAATTAGCAAAAATAATAAAATATTGCAATAATTTTAAACTAATTACACCTAATCTAAGCCCCCTACTAGCTATTAATATAGCTACAATATAACTAATAGTTACATTGTAGCTATTTTAGGATTTATATTTATTTTACAGGCAACTTTGTATTTATTTTAACTAGGTACAATAGCTATTAAATAGTTAATAACTACCTAGCTAAAATAAATACAAATTTACCTGTAAAATAAACCATAACCTAAGTTACAATTACACCTAACACTACACTGTCATTAAATTAACTAAATAAATTAATCCTATATAAAACTAAATACTTACCTGTAAAATAAACCCTAATATAGCTACAATATAACTAATAGTTACATTGTAGCTATTTTAGCATTTATATTTATTTTACAGGCAACTTTGTATTTATTTTAACTAGGTACAATAGCTATTAAATAGTTATTGACTAATTAATAGCTACCTAGTTAAAATAATTACAAAATTACCTGTAAAATAAATCCTAACCTAAGTTACTATTAAACCTAACACTACACTATCATTAAATAAATTAACTACAAGTACCTACAATTAAATACAATGAAATAAACTAAACTAAAGTACAAAAAAAACAAACACTAAATTACAAAAAATAAAAAAAATTACAAGAATTTTAAACTAATTGCACCTAATCTAAGCCCCCTAATAAAATAACAAAGCCCCCCAAAATAAAAAAATGCCCTACCCTATACTAAATTACAAAAGTAATCAGCTCTATTACCTTACCAGCCCTTAAAAGGGCCTTTTGCGGGGGCATGCCCCAAAGAAAACAGCTCTTTTGCCTGTAAAAAAAAACACAATACCCCCCCCCACATTACAACCCACCACCCACATACCCCTACTCTAACCCAAACCCCCCTTAAATAAACCTAACACTACCCCCCTGAAGATCTCTCTACCGTGTCTTCACCCAGCGGGCCGAAGTCTTCATCCGATGGGGCAGAAGAGGACATCCAGACCGGCAGAAGTCTTCATCCAAGCGGGGCAAGAAGAGGTCTTCCATCCATCAGAAGTCTTGATCCAGGCGGCATCTTCTCTGTTCATCCATCCGGAGCGGAGCGGCAGCATCCTGAAGACATCCCACGCAGAGCATCCTCTTCTTTCTTGATCCGACGACTAGGTGACTGTACCTTTAAGTGACGTCATCCAATTCAAGGGACGCCATCTTGGATGACGTCACTTAAAGGTACAGTCACCTAGTCGTCGGATCAAGAAAGAAGAGGATGCTCTGCGTGGGATGTCTTCAGGATGCTGCCGCTCCGCTCCGGATGGATGAACAGAGAAGATGCCGCCTGGATCAAGACTTCTGATGGATGGAAGACCTCTTCTTGCCCCGCTTGGATGAAGACTTCTGCCGGTCTGGATGTCCTCTTCTGCCCGATCGGATGAAGACTTCGGCCCGCTGGGTGAAGACACGGTAGAGAGATCTTCAGGGGGGTAGTGTTAGGTTTATTTAAGGGGGGTTTGGGTTAGAGTAGGGGTATGTGGGTGGTGGGTTGTAATGTGGGGGGGGGGATTGTGTTTTTTTTACAGGCAAAAGAGCTGTTTTCTTTGGGGCATGCCCCCGCAAAAGGCCCTTTTAAGGGCTGGTAAGGTAATAGAGCTGATTACTTTTGTAATTTAGTATAGGGTAGGGCATTTTTTTATTTTGGGGGGCTTTGTTATTTTATTAGGGGGCTTAGATTAGGTGTAATTAGTTTAAAATTCTTGTAATTTTTTTTATTTTTTGTAATTTAGTGTTTGTTTTTTTTGTACTTTAGTTTAGTTTATTTCATTGTATTTAATTGTAGGTACTTGTAGTTAATTTATTTAATGATAGTGTAGTGTTAGGTTTAATAGTAACTTAGGTTAGGATTTATTTTACAGGTAATTTTGTAATTATTTTAACTAGGTAGCTATTAATTAGTCAATAACTATTTAATAGCTATTGTACCTAGTTAAAATAAATACAAAGTTGCCTGTAAAATAAATATAAATGCTAAAATAGCTACAATGTAACTATTAGTTATATTGTAGCTATATTAGGGTTTATTTTACAGGTAAGTATTTAGTTTTATATAGGATTAATTTATTTAGTTAATTTAATGACAGTGTAGTGTTAGGTGTAATTGTAACTTAGGTTAGGGTTTATTTTACAGGTAAATTTGTATTTATTTTAGCTAGGTAGTTATTAACTATTTAATAGCTATTGTACCTAGTTAAAATAAATACAAAGTTGCCTGTAAAATAAATATAAATCCTAAAATAGCTACAATGTAACTATTAGTTATATTGTAGCTATATTAATAGCTAGTATGGGGCTTAGATTAGGTGTAATTAGTTTAAAATGATTGTAATAATTTATTATTTTTGCTAATTTAGTGTTTGTTTGTTTTTTTGTACTTTTCTGATGGATGGAAGACCTCTTCTTGCCCCGCTTGGATGAAGACTTCTGCCGGTCTGGATGTCCTCTTCTGCCCCATCGGATGAAGACTTCGGCCCGGCTGGGTGAACACGACTCAAGGTAGGGAGATCTTCAGGGGGGTAGTGTTAGGTTTATTTAAGGGGGGTTTGGGTTAGAGTAGGGGTATGTGGGTGGTGGGTTGTAATGTGGGGGGAGGGATTGTGTTTTTTTTTTACAGGCAAAAGAGCTGTTTTCTTTGGGGCATGCCCCGCAAAGGGCCCTGTTCAGGGCTGGTAAGGTAATAGAGCTGTTAACTTTTGTAATTTAGTATAGGTTAGGGCATTTTTTTTATTTTGGGGGGCTTTGTTATTTTATTAGGGGGCTTAGATTAGGTGTAATTAGTTTAAAATTCTTGTAATATTTTTTTATTTTTTGTAATTTAGTGGGGGGGGGGTTGTACTTTAGTTTAGTTTTTTTAATTGCATTTAATTGTAGGTACTTGTAGTTAATTTATTTAATGATAGTGTAGTGTTAGGTTTAATTGTAACTTAGGTTAGGATTTATTTTACAGGTAATTTTGTAATTATTTTAACTAGGTAGCTATTAAATAGTCAATATCTATTTAATAGCTATTGAACCTAGTTAAAATGAATACAAAGTTGCCTGTACAATAAATATAAATGCTAAAATAGCTACAATGTAACTATTAGTTATATTGCAGCTATATTAGGGTTTATTTTACAGGTAAGTCTTTAGTTTTATATAGGATTCATTTATTTAGTTAATTTAATGATAGTGTAGTGTTAGGTGTAATTGTAACTTAGGTTATGATTTATTTTACAGGTAAATTTGTATTTATTTTAGCTAGGTAGTTATTAAATAGTTATTAACTATTTAATAACTATTGTACCTAGTTAAAATAAATACAAAGTTGCCTGTAAAATACATATAAATCCTAAAATAGCTACAATGTAACTATTAGTTATATTGAAGCTATATTAATAGCTAGTAGGGGGCTTAGATTAGGTGTAATTAGTTTAAAATTATTGTAATATTTTATTATTTTTGGTAATTTAGTGTTTGTTTGTATTTTGGTACTTGTATGATGGATGGAAGACCTCTTCTTGCCCCGCTTGGATGAAGACTTCTGCCGGTCTGGATGTACTCTTCTGCCCCATCGGATGAAGACTGCGGCCCGGCTGGGTGAACACGACTCAAGGTAGGGAGATCTTCAGGGGGGTAGTGTTAGGTTTATTTAAGGGGGGTTTGGGTTAGAGTAGGGGTATGTGGGTGGTGGGTTGTAATGTGGGGGGGGGATTGTGTGTTTTTTTTACAGGCAAAAGAGCTGAACTTCTTGGGGCATGCCCCGCAAAGGGCCCTGTTCAGGGCTGGTAAGGTAATAGAGCTGTTAACTTTTGTAATTTAGTATAGGGTAGGGCATTTTTTTTTATTTTGGGGGGCTTTGTTATTTTATTAGGGGGCTTAGATTAGGTGTAATTAGTTTAAAATTCTTGTAATATTTTTTTATTTTTTGTAATTTAGTGTTTGTTTTTTTTTGTAATTTAGTGGGGGGGTTTTGTACTTTAGTTTATTTAATTGTAGATAATTGTAGTTAATTTATTTAATGACAGTGTAGTGTTAGGTTTAATTGTAACTTAGGTTAGGATTTATTTTACAGGTAATTTTGTAATTATTTTAACTAGGTAGCTATTAATTAGTCAATAACTATTTAATAGCTATTGTACCTAGTTAAAATAAATACAAAGTTGCCTGTAAAATAAATATAAATGCTAAAATAGCTACAATGTAACTATTAGTTATATTGCAGCTATATTAGGGTTTATTTTACAGGTAAGTATTTTGTTTTAAATATGATTCATTTATTTAGTTAATTTAATGATAGTGTAGTGTTAGGTGTTAGTGTAACTTAGGTTAGGATTTATTTTACAGGTAAATTTGTATTTATTTTAGCTAGGTAGTTATTAAATAGTTATTAACTATTTAATAACTATTGTACCTAGTTAAAATAAATACAAAGTTGCCTGTAAAATAAATATAAATCCTAAAATAGCTACAATGTAACTATTAGTTATATTGCAGCTATCTTAGGGTTTATTTTACAGGTAAGTCTTTAGTTTTAAATAGGATTCATTTATTTAACTATAGTAAACTTATTTCGTTTTATTTAAATTATATTTAAGTTAGGGGGTGTTAGTGTTAGTGTTAGATTTAGCTTTAGGGGTTAATAACCTTATTATAGTAGCGGCGACGATGGGGGCGGGAGATTAGGGGTTAATAATTGTAGGTAGGTGGCGGCGATGTTAGGGAGGGCAGATTAGGGGTTAATAAAATGTATTATAGTGTTTGCGAGGCGGGAGTGCGGCGGTTTAGGGGTTAATACATTTATTATAGTGGCGGCGATTTGCGGTCGGCAGATTAGGGGTTAATACTTGTAGTTAGATTGCGGCGACGTTGGGGGGAGGCAGATTAGGGGTTAATAACTATAATGTAGGGGTCGGCGGTGTTAGGGACAGCAGGTTAGGGGTTAATAGCTATAATGTAGGCGGCGGCGATATCGGGTCGGCAGATTAGGGGTTAATACTTATAGTTAGATTGCGGCGACGTTGGGGGAGGCAGATTAGGGGTTAATAACTATAATGTAGGGGTCGGCGGTGTTAGGGACAGCAGGTTAGGGGTTAATAGTTATAATGTAGGCGGCGGCGATATTCGGTCGGCAGATTAGGGGTTAATACTTGTAGTTAGATTGCGGCGACGTTGGGGGAGGCAGATTAGGGGTTAATAGCTATAATGTAGGCGGCGGCGATATCGGGTCGGCAGATTAGGGGTTAATACTTATAGTTAGATTGCGGCGACGTTGGGGGAGGCAGATTAGGGGTTAATAACTATAATGTAGGGGTCGGCGGTGTTAGGGACAGCAGGTTAGGGGTTAATAGTTATAATGTAGGCGGCGGCGATATTCGGTCGGCAGATTAGGGGTTAATACTTGTAGTTAGATTGCGGCGACGTTGGGGGAGGCAGATTAGGGGTTAATAACTATAATGTAGGGGTCGGCGGTGTTAGGGACAGCAGGTTAGGGGTTAATAGTTATAATGTAGGCGGCGGCGATATTCGGTCGGCAGATTAGGGGTTAATACTTGTAGTTAGATTGCGGCGACGTTGGGGGAGGCAGATTAGGGGTTAATAACTATAATGTAGGGGTCGGCGGTGTTAGGGACAGCAGATTAGGGGTTAATAGCTATAATGTAGGCGGCGGCGATATTCGGTCGGCAGATTAGGGGTTAATAAAATAATGCAGGTGTCAGCGATAGCGGAGGCAGCAGATTAGGGGTTAATAAGTGTTAGATTAGGGGTGTTTAGAGACTCGGGGTACATGTTAGGGTGTTAGGTGCAGACTTAGTGTTTCCCCATAGGAAACAATGGGTCTGCGGTGTTAGTTTTTTTTCAGCCGAAACTCCCATTGTTTCCTATGGGGAAATGCCGAATCTTAACGAGCTAATTCGGATTTATTCGGAGATACGGCAGCTATTTCGGATTCATTCGGTAGATTCGCAAGTATTTTAATTCGGAAATCCGAATCGATCCGAATCTCCGAATTTACCGAATTTACCGAATTTCCGAATTAATCCGAAACGAACCGCACATGTCTAATGGTTTACAGGTTTACCAGTTCTGCCAATTCATACACAAAAAACAATGTTTTCTTAACTTATATTGTTTATTTCAGGTGTTCAGGAAAAAGCCGATTCAAACACAGTGATGGCTCATGTAAAATACTCCTGAGTGAGCTGTTGCTGAAATATAGACCCAGGAAGGATCTGGTAGAGGTAACGAATGTGTTATATTTTATTCATTAGAAATAAGACTTTTCAATTGGCTTATCTGCAATATTAGCCAAAAGGTACTTTAGGTCTGTTCTAAAATTGATTAACGGGATATAAAACCCAAACATTTTCTTTTGTGATTCAGAGAGAGCATATCATTTAAAAAAAGTTTCCAATTTACTTCTATTATCAAATTTGCTTTGTTCCTATGATATTCTTTGTTGAAGAGATACATAGGTAGGCATATGTAGCACTACATGACAGGAAGTAGTGCTGCAATCTAGTGCTCTTGCAAATGGAGAATATTTTTTACATAACTGCTGCCAAATTGTTCTCCAGAAGGGCCGGCTCCTAAGCTTATGTCCCTGCTTTTCAAGAAAAAAGACAAAGAGAACGAAGAAAAATTCATTAGAAAGTTGTTTAAAATTGCATGCTCTATCTGAACCTTGAAAGAAAAATTTGGTGTTTCATACCCCTTTAAGTTTCCGATGGTTGCAAACCGAAATAACTTTCAGTGTACTGTGCTTATTGCATAAAATATTAGTTTGCTTATTAATTAGTATTTTTGATATTATGTTTTTGTATTATGGACTATTAAAGGGCTAGATGCCATTATGGTATAATATATGCTAAATAGATTAGGTGCTTAGGCATTATGTGGTAAATCCTGTTTTGCATCTCTTCAATTCACTTAAATGTGTAACTTAATTTGGGATGGCATTCACTACAAACGGTAAATGTGTTTAATAGATTATAAATTATTAAGGTGAATGCTAATTTTTAAGGATTTAGGTAGAACAATATATTTCTTGAAAATGGCAATGAGCAGAACACATGGAGTATTCTTTGTTATATTTAGTTAAAATCCACTGAGTTGGTCTGATGATATAAAGCCTAGGAATCTATTATAGTGATGCTACTATCAGATGTGACGTAGAAAAAAAAACATAGTTATTTTTAATTTTCCCACAAACTATAAAAGAAAATGGCAAAATTCCTTCATTCTTCCATACAGTAGAAAAAATATAGCAACATTTTTTTTTCTTCCATTCCAGATCTAGACTTATAATGTTATAATGACACAGTTAAAAAAATAACATTATAAGCATGGAAGAATTTTTTTATATATAACAGTTGTAGATTTTACATTGATGAGAAATATCTAATCTGTTTTGCAAATTATTGGGAGGTGAAATAATACATTTTATTTTACAAGTTATTGTGGTCTGATTCAGCCATTTAGATTTTTTAAGTATTTGTTATCTCATATACTTTATAAACTTTATCAAATCTGATAATGTTTTTTAAGATTTTCTTTATTTTTTTAGACCTCTGACAATTTAGGCCTAGGGAGTTTTATCTGGATTACCATTGGTTGTTACTGAATGATTTTGGATACAGTTGTAGAGATACAAGAATGAGTAAAATGATCAACTACAACTCAATGAGAAAATAAAATCACTATGAGTAATTCTTTATTTCTCTTGTTAAGTGTATCCAGTCCACGGATCATCCATTACTTATGGAATATATTCTCCTTCCCAACAGGAAGCTGCAAGAGTCCACCCACAGCAAAGCTGCTATATAGCTCCTCCCCTAACTGCCATATTCAGTCATTCTCTTGCAAGCCTCAACATAGATAGGAGGTCGTGAGAGTCTGTGGTGCTTTCTATTTAGTTTATTCTTCAATCAAAAGTTTGTTATTTTTAAATGGCACCGGAGTGTGCTGTTTATCTCAGGCAGTATTTGGAAGAAGAATCTGCCTGCGTTTTTCTATGATCTTAGCAGACGTAACTAAGATCCATTTGCTGTTCTCACACATTCTGAGGAGTGAGGTACTTCAGAGGGGGAATGGCGTGCAGGTTTTCCTGCAGATAAGGTATGTGCAGTAAAATATTTTTCTAGGAATGGAATTGACTAAGAAAATACTGCTGATACCGAAGTAATGTAAGTAAAGCCTTAAATGCAGCGATAGCGACTGGTATCAGGCTTATTAATAGAGATACATACTCTTATAAAAATGTGTTTTAAAACGTTTGCTGGCATGTTTAATCGTTTTTTAACGTACATTGGTGATAACACTGTAATGTTGGTATAGCCTTAAATGCAGTAAAAGCGACTGGTATCAGGCTTATTAATAGAGATACATACTCTTGTAAAAATGTGTTTTAAAATGTTTTCTGGCATGTTTAATCGTTTTTTAACATATGTTTGGTGATAAAACTTATTGGGGCCTAAGTTTTTTCCACATGGCTGGCTTAAATTTTGCATAGAAACAGTTAACTGAAGCTTCCCACTGTTGGCTGTGGCAGTTTGTTGTGTCTGTTTTTAAAAACGTCTATGTCGTTTTTTTTATCTGTTTTTTGCATTAAGGGGTTAATCATCCATTTGCAAGTGGGTGCAATGCTCTGTTACCTTATTACATGTACTGTAAAAATTTCGTTTGTTTTACTGCCTTTTTTTCACTGTTTTTCAAATTTTGACAAAATTTGTTTCTCTTAAAGGCACAGTAACGTTTTATATATTTGCTTGTTAACTTGATTTAAAGTGTTTTCCAAGCTTACTAGTCTCATTATTAGTCTGTTCTAACATGTCTAACATAGAGGAAGCTCTGTGTTCATTATGTTTTAAAGCCATGGTGGAACCCCATCTTAGAATGTGTACCAGATGTACTGATTTCATGTTAAACAATAAAGATCATTTTTTGTCTTTAAAAACATTATCACCAGAGGATTCTGTCGTGGGGGTAGTTATGCCGACTAACTCTCCCCACGTGTCAGACCTTTTGACTCCCGCTTTAGGGACTCACGCTCAAATGGCGCCAAGTACATCAAGGGCACCCATAGCGTTTCTTTTACCAGGGGATTCTGTCGAGGGGAAAGTTATGCCGACTAACTCTCCCCACGTGTCAGACCCTTCGACTCCCGCTTCAGGGACTCACGCTCAAATGGCGCCAAGTACATCAAGGGCGCCCATAGCGTTTATTTTACAAGACATGGCAAAGTTGGTGAATAATATTCTGGCAGCAGTATTAGTCAGACTACCTGAAATTAAAGGAAAGCAGTTAGCTCTGGGGGTAGATACAGAGCATACAGACACTTTAAGAACCATGTATGATACTACCTCACAATATGCTTAGTCTGTGGGTGATTTTTTTTGACTCAGGGAAGATGATTTAACCTGATTCTGATATTTCTACATTTAAAATTTATGCTTGAGAACCTCCACTTGTTGCTCAGGGAGGCTTTGGCTGCTCTGAATTAATGTGTACAATCGCAGGGCCAGAGAAATTGTGTAGACTGGATAAATAATATGCAGTGCCGGTGTGTACTGATGTTTTTCCAATACCTAAAGAGGTTTACTAAAAATTTTTTAATAAGGAATGGGATAGACCAGGTTTGCCGTTCTCTTCCCCTCCTATTTTTTAGAAGAATGTTTTCTAATAGTTACCACCACACGGGACTTCTGGCAGACAGTTCCTAAGGTGGAGAGAAGAGTTTCTACTCTAGCTAAGCGTACCACTACCTCTGACGAGGACAGTTGTGCTTTTTAGATCCAATGGATAAAAAATGTTTATTCAACAGGGTTTTATCCTGCAGCCCCTTGCATACATTGCTTCTGTCACTGTTGCTGCGGCGTTCTGGGTTGAGTCTCTTGATGAGGCTTTACAGTTAAGCGACTCCATTGGATGAATATATTTGACAAGCTTATGCTAGCCAATTCCTTTGTTTTCTGATGCCTTGTTCATTTGACTAGACTAACGGCTAAGAATTCTGTTTTTTACTATACTGGCGCGCAGAGCGCTATGGCTTATATCATGGTCAGCTGTCGTGACTTTAATAAATAAGCTACTTAACTTCCCTTCAAGGGGCAGACCCTATTCGGGCCTGGTTTGAAGGAGATTATTGCTTATATCACTGGAGGAAAAGGTCATGCCCTTCCTCAGGATAGGTCCAAATCAAGGGCCAAAAAAAAAAAAAAAAGTCTAATTTTCGTGCCTTTTAAAAACTTCAGGGCAGGTGTGGCATCCTCTTCCTCTAAGGCAAAACAAGAGGGAATTTTTGCTCAGTCCAAGGCGGTCTGGAGACAATCGGACCTGGAACAAAGATAAGCAGGCCAAGGAGCCTGCTGCTGCCTCTAAAGCAGCATGAAGGAACGGACCCCTATCCGGTAACGGATCCTATAGGGGGCAGACTTTCATTCTTCGCCCAGGCGTGGGCAAGAGATGCCCAGGATCCCTAGGCATTGGAATTTATATCCCAGAGATATCTTCTGGATTTCAAAGATTCCCCCCCAAAAAAAGGGGAGATTTCGCCTTTCACAATTATCTGCAAACCAGATAAAGAAGGAGGCATTCTTACATTGTGTACGAGATCCATCCAGTTCCAAGAGAGGAACAGGGACAGAGTTTTTACTCAAATCTGTTTGTGGTTCCCAAGGAGAGGGAACCTTCAGACCTATTTTGGATCTAAAGATCTTAAACAAATTCCTCAGAATTCCGTCATTTAAGATGGAAACTATTCGTACCATCTTAACTATGATCCAGGAGAGTCAATAGAGGACTACAATGGATTTGAAGGATGCTTATCCTCACATTGTGATGCATAAAGATCACCATCGTTTTTCAGGTTTGCCTTTCTAGACAGGCATTACCAGTTTGTAGCTCTTTCCTTTGGGATATCTACAGCCCCAAGAATCTTTATGGAGGTTCTGGGGTCGCTTTGGCGGTCCTTAGACCGCGGGGCATAGAAGTGGCCCCTTATTTAGACGACATCCTGATACAGGCGTCAAACATCCAAATTGCCCAGTCTCATACGGACGTAGTACTGGCATTTCTGAGATCACATGGGTGGAAAGTGAACAAGGAAAGAGTTCTCTATCCCCAATCTCAAGGGTTTCCCTCCTAGGGACTCTGATAGATTCTGTAGAAATGAAAATTTACCTGACGGAGTCCAGGTTGTCAAAGTTTCTAAATTTCTGCCGTGTTTTTTCATCCCATCCGCGCCCTTCGGTGGCTCAGTACATGAATGAAATCGGCTTAATGGTAGCGGCAAGGGACATAGTACCGTTTGCACGTCTACATTTCAGACCGCTGCAACTATGCATGCTCAGTCAGAGGAACGGGGATTACACAGATTTGTCCCCCTGTTAAACCTGGACCAAGAGACCAGAGATTCTCTTCTCTGGTGACTATGTCGGGTCCATCTGTCCAAGGGTATGACCTTCCGCAGGTCAGATGGGACAATTGTTACAATAGATGCCAGCCTTTTAGGTTGGGATGCAGTCTGGAACTCACTGAAGGCTCAGGGATAGTGGACTTAGGAGGAGACCCTCCTTCTAATAAATATTCTGGAACTGGGAGTGATATTCCATGCTCTTCAGACTTGGCCTCAGTTAGCAACTCTGAGGTACATCATACTCAGTCGGACAATATACACGACTGTGGCTTACATCAGCCATCAAGGGGGAACAGAAGTTCCCTAGCGATGTTAGAAGTCTTACAATAATTCACTGGACAGAGACTCACTCTTGTCTATCAGCTATCCATATCCCAGGTGTTGAGAACTGGGAGGTGGATTTTCTAAGTCGTCAGACTTTTCTTCCGGGGGAGTGGGATTTCCTCCGGAGGTCAAGACCAAGCAGGAGAGGGCTTTGGTGTTTTTGACAGCGCAGGACCTGGTATGCAGATCTGGTGGACATGTCATCCTTTCCATCACGGTCTCTGCTTCTGAGACAGGTCCCTCTACCTCAGGGTCCTTTCAACCATCTAAATAGAATCAATCTGAGATGGACTGCCTGGAGACTGAACGCTTGATGTTATCAAAGCATGGCTTCTCAGAGTCAGTCATTGATACCTTAATACAGACATGAAAGCCTGTCTCTAGGAAAATTGAACATAGATATGGTGTAAATATCTGATTGTTATGAATCCAAGGGTTACTCATGGAGTAAAGTCTGGATTCCCAGGATATTATCTTTTCTCCAAGATGTTTTTGAGAAAAGGGTTGTCAGCTAATTCCTTAAAAGGGGACAGATTTTTACTCTGTCTATTTTTTTGCACAAGCGTCTGGCAGGTATTCTAGACGTTCAGGCATTTGGTCAGGCTTTGGTTAGATCCAAGCCTGTGTTTAAAACTGTTGCTCCGCCATGGAGCTTAAACCTGATTCTTAAGGTTCTTCAAGAAGTTCCGTTTGAACCTTTTTTGTTCCATAGATATCAATCTTTATCTTGGAAAGTTCCTTTTGGGTAGCTAATTCCTCGACTCGTAGAGTCTCCAAGTTATCTGTGTTACAATGTGATTCTCCTTATCTGGTCCTTCGTACGGATAAGGTAGTCCTGCGTACCAACCTGGGTTTTTTCCTAAGGTGGTATCTAACAAGTACATCACTCAAGAGATAGTTGTTCCATGCTTGTATCCTAATCCTTCCTCAAAGAACGAACGTCTATTACACAATATTGGACGTGGTTTGTGCTTTAAAGTTTTACTTACAAGCTACTACAGTTTTCATCAAACGTTCACCTTGTTTGTTGTCTATTCTGGACAGAGGAGAGGTCAAAAGACTTCAGCAGCCTCTCTGTCTTTTTGGTTAAAAAGCATAATTCATTTAGCTTATGAGACTGCTGGACAGCAGCCTCCTGAAGGGATTACAGCTCATTCTACTAGAGCTGTGGTTTTCACTTGGGCCTTTTTTAAATGTGGCTTCTGTTGAACAGATTTACAAGACGGAGTCTTGGTCTGCGCTTCATACTTTTCAAATTTAACAAATTTGATACCTTGCTTCTTCGGAGGCTATTTTTGGGAGAAAGGGTTTTTTACAGGCAGTGGTAACTTCCGTTTAAGTACCTGCCTTGTCCCTCCCATCATCCGTGTACTTTAGCTTTGGTATTGGTATTCCATAAGTAATGGATGATCCGTGCACTGGATACACTTAACAAGAGAAAACATAATTTATGCTTACCTGATAAATTTATTTCTCTTGTAGTGTATCCAGTCCACGGCCCGCCCTGTCACTTTAAGGCAGGTAATTTTTTCATTTGAACTACAGTCACCACTGCACCCTATGGTTTTTCCTTTCTCTGCATGTTTTCGGTCGAATGACTGAATATGGCAGTTAGGGGAGGAGCTATATAGCAGCTTTGCTGTGGGTGGACTCTTGCAGCTTCCTGTTGGGAAGGAGAATATATTCCATAAGTAATGGATGATCCGTGGACTGGATACACTACAAGAGAAATAAATTTATCAGGTAAGCATAAATTATGTTATGTTACAGGCACTGCTGCATGAGATGATACATGCTTATATCAGCATACATAAGATACAGGATGATGACAGCCACGGGCAAGAATTTTGTAAACATCTGTCCAGAATCAATCAAATGGCCCGTTGCAATATTCCAGTAAGTGAGTTGTTTTTTTTTAATACAGGTTTGAAAACAATACAGACATATCATAAAAAGTAATGGATACATTATATAAACACAAACACATAGGTAAAGCAGGCATATATCATAACAAAACAAACAGCATAGCTACAAATAGTTATTAGTAAACACACTGTACTCAATATAGTTGTGATGAGAGCAGGATGTGATGTCACTAGCATGTGGGCGGGGCTTAGGTCCGGTGTCTGTGTCGCAGTTAGTTTAGTACAATCAACCTGTCTGGATGTGTATTGCTATGCTCTGTAATAAAATAGAGTTGTACCATCATTGCTGTGTCCTGCATATGTCCTGCATCTCATGACATGGTGTCAGAAGTTCTGGACTGCGCTTCTGTTCCTGATCGATTGCAATGTCAAAGTTTACCCCACCTGAGCCTTTTGACTTTTCTCAGCCTGCAGCTTGGCCCACATGGCGTCAGCGGTTTCAGCGCTTCAGGATTGCATCCAAACTGAACAAGGAGAGTGGTGAAGTACAAGTTAATTCTCTTTTATATTCTATGGGGAAAGATGTAGAGCCAGTGTTCAATGCTTTTACTTTCCAAGAAGGGGACGAAGTTAACTTTGATATAGTTATGGATAAACTCAGTGCCCATTTTGTGCCCAAAAGAAATGTGATTCATGAGAGAGCTTGTTTTCACAAACGTAATCAGCGTGTGGGAGAATCTGTGGAGTCATTTGTGCGCAGCCTGTATGAATTAGCTGAATTCTGTGAGTTTGGTGTTGCTAAAGAAGAGCAAATCAGAGACAGAATAGTTATTGGAATTGCAGATGCTGAAGTCTCACTGAAGCTGCAGTTAGAGCCTGATTTAACGTTAGACGGGGCTATTAGGATGGCCCGCCAGAGTGAACTGGTGAAAAAGCAAAGTGCTGATCTGAGGTCTGAGAGTATTGTGGATGAAGTGCAACAGTCTAGGAAAATTACTAGTGAAAGGCACAGTGTGAGCGGTAGATCTAAAGTACTGGAAAGGCCTAGAAGTGGATGGGCGCAACATGGCCGATGCACACGGTGCTACCGGGCTCATGATCAGAGTGCTATATGCCCGGCCAGAGATAAAAGATGCAGAAAATGTAACAGAATAGGCCATTTTGAAGTGGTGTGTAAAACTGAATACATTAAGGAGATGCAGGTGGACAGTGACCAGGAGGGTCAGGAAGTGTCTTTTGTGGGGTCTGTTGTGGAACGGACAAGCTCAGAGGAAGATTGGAAAGTTACCTTTACTGTAATGGGAGCCAATGTTGATTTTAAGATTGATACAGGAGCTGATATCACTGTAATGTCTTTTGCTGAATTTATGAAACTGCCTCGACAGCCCCAGCTGGCGAAGGTTACTACAAATGTTCATAGTCCTGGTGGCTGCATTGATTGTGTGGGGAAATTTCTTGCCAGCTGTGAGTACAAACAAAGGAAGTTCACCATGTGGGTGCATGTGATCCGAGGTCAGTGTGTTAACAGTTTATTGAGCAGAAAAGCAGCCTGTGACTTGGGCCTCGTGGCCAGAGTGAATGAGATCTCTGAAGATATGTTTGGCGAGTTGGGCCTACTGAGCTGCAAACCTGTCCGTATAGCACTTAAAAGTGACGCAGTCCCGTACAGTATTTCTACTCCTCGTAGAATTCCGTTCCCGCTCATGCCTCAAGTGGAGAAAGAGCTCATGCGCATGAAGTCTATGGGGGTTATTGAAGAGGTTGTTGAAGCAACTGATTGGTGTGCCCCCATTGTTCCAGTTGCAAATAAAAACGGAAAGGTGCGCATCTGTGTGGACCTGAAAAGGTTGAATGAGGCAGTGAAGAGGGAGAGATTTGTGCTGCCGACACTGGAAGATATAGCCCCGAAGTTGGCTGGGGCGAAGTTCTTTTCCACATTAGACGCTTCTAGCGGCTTTTGGCAGATCCCCCTGGATCCAAAGTGCCGCAAACTGACTACCTTTATCACTCCGGTAGGTCGGTTCTGTTTCTGCAGACTTCCCTTTGGGATATCCTCCGCTCCTGAGATCTTTCAGAGGGAAATGAGTTCTCTCCTGAGTGGCCACGTGGGCACAGCAGTCGTCATGGACGACATTCTAGTGTATGGGTCTACGGTGGAGGAGCATGATCAGCGTTTGAGTTGTGTGCTGCAGGCAATCAAAGAGTCTGGACTGAAGCTGAATAAAGAAAAATGTCATTTTAGGAAAACTGAATTATGCTACTTTGGGCATATCATCAACGGGGATGGCATCAAGCCGGACCCCGAGAAAATTCGGGCTATCGAACAGATGAAAAGCCCTTCTGATGTACATGAGCTGAGACAGATATTGGGCCTTGTAAATTACGTGGGCAAGTTTCTTCCAGATTTATCTACAGTTTTGCACCCTATCACAGAGTTGCTTAAGAAAGATGTTGCCTGGGTCTGGGGACCCTCACAAGAAAAAGCGTTCCTGCATGCTAAGTCCCTGCTGGGGTTCTACGACCCTTCAAAAAAGACTGTGGTTAGTGCTGATGCAAGCAGTTATGGGTTGGGGGCTGCACTCCTGCAGCTGAATGACAACAAACTACAGCCCATCGCCTACTGTTCCCGCACACTGACGGCTGCGGAGTCAAAATACGCTCAAATTGAGAAAGAGTGCCTGGCTGCAGTTTGGGCCTGTGAGCGCTTTCAGCGTTATCTAGTGGGTTTGGAGAAATTTAGTCTGGAAACTGACCACAAACCGCTAGTCCCTCTTATCAATTCTTATGACATCGACAAAACACCCTTGAGATGCCAGAGACTTTTAATGAGACTACTCAGGTTCAATGTTCAGGCAGTGCATGTGCCGGGGAAGCAGCTGGTTGTGGCAGATACACTGTCCAGGCTCCCGCTGGCTGCTGCTGAAGAATCCTCCACAGAGTCGGATGTAAAAGTGTATGTTGATTCAGTTCTGGCCTCTAAGTCCATTTCTTCAAGGAAACTGGAAGAGATAAAGAAAGAGACATATTTGGACACAGATCTGCAAGAAGTTATAAGGTACATAAGAGATGGCTGGCCCGAGAGCCGGGCAGCCTGGATGTCTGTAAATGCTTACCAGCCAGAGAGGTCGCAGCTCACGGAGCTGGAGGGGTTGGTGCTGTTCCAAGACCGCATTGTAATTCCTGTCAGCATGAGGAAGGAGATGTTAAACAGGATTCACGATGGCCACTTAGGCATTACAAAGTGCAGAGAAAGAGCAGCTACAGCTGTGTGGTGGCCTGGGATCAGCTCCGATATTGCAAATCACGTGTCTAAATGTGCCTTTTGCCGGGAACGCCGGGTGCCTTTTGCCGGGAACGCCGGCCTACTCAGAGAAGGGAGCCCTTAATGTCTACTCCGCTGCCTGCGGGGCCGTGGCAGAAAATAGCTGCTGATTTGTGCGAACTGCACGGGAAAAAGTTTCTTGTTGTTATCGACTACTATTCCAGGTATTTGGAAATAGCACCCCTGAATGATATCACAAGTCAGGCCGTTATCATTCGCCTGAAGAGCTTGTTCGCCCGCTGGGGCATTCCAATGGAGCTGGTGAGTGATAATGGCATGCAGTTCGCTTCTACAGAGTTCAGTGCTTTTAGCAGGGAATATGATTTTGTACATTCCACGTCAAGTCCACATTATCCGCAGGCCAACGGAATGGCTGAAAGGGCAGTTCAAACAACAAAATTCATTCTAAAGCAATCTGAACCGTACCTAGCCCTCTTGTCATACAGGGCGACGCCCATTCAAGCCACCGGGTTTAGCCCGGCACAGCTGATGCTAGGACGCCAGATTCGCACCACTTTACCCTCAGTGGGTGTCTTCAAGCCGCCTGGCCCTGTTCCTCGGGACGAAGTCCTTAGGAGGGATGAAGAGGCCAAAAAGGGTTATCATTTCTTCTACGACAGGAGACATTCTGTCAGGCCTTTACAGGAACTGAAAGCGGGCCAAAGTGTCAGAATTAAACTGGATGATGAGAAGAAATGGAAGACGCCTGCTACGGTAGTGGGCCGCTCTCCAGAACCAAGGTCTTACACAGTCCTTACAGAGGGAGGGACGGTTACACGCCGTAACCGAAGACATCTTCAGCCTGTACCTGAGAGTCTGGAACCGGATACCTCAGTACCACCGCCGGTGGGATCCCCTGTTCTAAGAGAGGTGCCTTCCCCTCAGCAAGATCATAGCGGGGATATATCTTTGCCTCCAGCAGACTCTTGTTCACCATCTTCTGTATCAGAGGACAGTTCATGCAAAGTTACATCAAGCGGAAGAGTGGTGAGGCTTCCGGCCCGATACAGGGACTGACTTTAGCTAGAACAGTGACCGGAAGTATGGGCAGAATAATCCCATGGTCACTGTGGACTAGGGTAGTCTACCCCGATGTCCAAGTCAGGATGTAATTTATTTGTTCATGTTTTCTAATCTATCTGTTTTTATAATGTTCTAAAACAAAATGTTGTTGTATACCCTGTTGGTGTACCTTGTTATTTGATATATGCGAATGTATGCTTTGCCTTTGAAAAAGGGGAAGATGTGATGAGAGCAGGATGTGATGTCACTAGCATGTGGGCGGGGCTTAGGTCCGGTGTCTGTGTCGCAGTTAGTTTAGTACAATCAACCTGTCTGGATGTGTATTGCTATGCTCTGTAATAAAATAGAGTTGTACCATCATTGCTGTGTCCTGCATATGTCCTGCATCTCATGACAATAGTGTCTGTTAATCTGTATAAGAAAGATTCAGCAACCTCTAATTGAATTTTTAGTATTTACCCTAAAGAGAAATACTAGTATTCTACATTTTATTTCATGTATAATATAAGCAGAGAAACAAAATACAAGCTAACGATTACAAACCTAGAGCCTCACAATTACATCTTTCAATAATGGGGGGGGGGGGGAATCAAGAATAATGTGTATATAGCCCCATTTAAAGCTAAATTATAACAGTCACTTTAAAATATGAGTGACATAATATAGATTAAAAGAAATAACTTCAATATTACATAACTATTGTCCTGAAGTACAGAGATAGCAGCTAAGCATTTAATGTAGAGCTCAACAGAAACTACTAAATTACATAGAAGTCTCACACAACATTCTAGTTCTTCTTATGTGTATTAATATTTAAATACTATAAATAGACAGGAAAAAGAGTAAATCTTTAAACATCTAACGAACACAGCTAATATACACCATTATACTACTATAATACAGTTATTGAGGTTTCTATAGAAACATAAACCCCAACCTACATATCCAAAGTCTATAGTAGAGTCTGAGCAACTCCAAAAGAACAAATTAGCATTAGAATTCAACAATACTAGTGCTGACCAAATCGCTTAGGTTACAGAACATAGTTGTTAACATTCTGACAGTTACAGAAATAAGATTAACAAACTACACAGTTATTATTTACCAATGTTTCATTTAATTAAATAATTGTATATTCTCAAGAGGACTTAGCAAGTTATGGTACAAAAAAGTTACTTAGGTCATCTAAATTGTAGATACAACAATAAAGTTTGTTAAAGGTCATGTAAACTTTAAACTTAAAGGGATATTCCAGTCAAAATTGGAAACCACATGGGTTCATTTTGGTATTGAACAGGAGCAATTTTTTTAATAAAAATGCATTAGCAAAAAGGTTTCTAATAAAAGCTATAGCTGTTTCAAATGTGTATTTAAGTATGCACCGTTCACCAGCATTTTAAAACACAGCACTTGCTTACAGAGCCTAAGGTGCTTGTACTATCTCGTAATGACTCAATTTGTTAATGTCTGACATGATACAAGCCCGACAAATGTAAACACTAAAACAGTGATAACTTTTACTAGAAGCAATTTTGCCAATACATTTATATGTAATAAATTTATGTGCATTTAAATTTTGACTGGAATGTCCCTTTAAATCACTTATAGAAATGTAACAGTCTTTTGCTAACTTAAAGGGATAGTAAACCACAAAATTTTCTTTTATGATTCAGATAGAACATGCAATTTTAAACAAATTTGCAATTTACTTCTTCTATCAAATTTGCTTCATTCTCTTGTTATCCATTGCTGAAGGGACAGCATTGCACTACTGGCAGCTAGCTGAACACATCTAGTTATCCAATCACAAGAGACAAATGTGTGCAGGCACCAATTAGTAGCAGCTCTTACTAGTGTATGATATGTGCATATTCTTTTTTTAACAAGGGATACTAAGAGAACGAAGCACATTTTAAAATAGAAGTGAATTTAAAAGTGTCTAAAAATGACCTGCTCTATCAGAATCATGCAAGTTTAATTTTGACTTTCCTATCCCTTTAATAGTAATTATTGGATTTCCAGTACAAATAATAAATTTCTCTACATTAATTATAAGTGTAATTGAAATCTGGTAAGCACTCAGCACACACTATTTTAAAAAGATAGTTCTGCTCATCAGACACATACATAGCTGCTTAGGTTAAAGGAACAAAATCTGTCATCTTTTTCTCAGACCATTTGCATCTCACAGGGCGTAGCACTTATTAGCAGAAGCCCAGCCCAGGGGCGGAACTACCATTGGTACAGCAGGTGCTGTGGCATCAGGGCCCAATTACTGGGGGGCCATACCAGACAATCTATACATAGGCGTGGGCATAATGTGTACAGTTCTAATGCAGGGGAGCCTTTTATTAGTGCAAGTTGCAGATCCATCTATCATTATACAGAGCAGCATGTATATTACTATTGCTTACTACTGAGTTACCTTTTGGAGGCCCAAAAATATGTTGCTCCAGGGCCCTCTGTTGAGTAGGTCTGCCCAGCCATTAAATTATGTGCTATTTCCTCCTTGACAAACACTTTGTTATGTAACCATTTATTTGTAAAGTGCCAACAGATTTTGCAGCATTTCATCTGCTTTTTGTTTTCCATTAATGTTTAAATGATTTGCTGCCACTTTAACATATTACACTTATAACTGTTATTGATAAATACACTTATAACTGATATTGTTTTTCTGCAGATTAAACATAAATTCCACAAGGAGGTGGAGGTCTACAGAGCTCTGTGGTGGAGATGTGATGGTCCCTGCCGAGACACAAAACCATTCTTTGGTTACAGAGTAAAACCAGAATATCACAAACCATCCTCCCCTTGCCAGTGGAAGTCTAAAGAGGGTGTAATCTGTGGCGGACAGTATGTAAAAGTGCCAAAACCAGATTATGGTTTCCTAAGAAAGAAGAAGATAAAGAAAGTTTCTTAAGAAAGGTATTAGACTCTTATACAAGTACTGTTTTCATAACAGTAATTTAGTAATCAAAAAATATTCAATTTAGTTTGGTAAATGTTTCTGTGGCTTTTTGTTATCCACAGTATCACATTTCTATTAATTAATGTTATATTAATGTTATTAACACCCTCACTGAGAGTACAAAATTACATTTACACAAATAATAATTTGCTAGAAATGATGGGTGTTGATATTTGCATTTCCTCAACTGCTATTACTTGTACAGCTATAACAGTAAAACACTTTATTATTATATTATTATTATATAAAATATGTCGTCATGATTAGTATTAATAACCAGTGATATAGTGTCAAATGCACTGTACTTGTCATATTTATTCATTTACAGAGCCATTAATTGAAATGTCAATAAATTATTATATTCACATTTTATTCTTTTATCTTGTTCTACAGGTCTGAAGACTTCAGCCCTGTGTCATCTGACTTTGGTGTTTATAATATCTGCATCAATTCTTTGTTAATTTTAATGCTTTTTTAAAATAAAAATATGATCCAATAAATCTCAAGTGTGTATTTCCATTTTATACAATTGCTCTTTAACAAATGTAATATTCTCACTTAAAGAAAACATTTTAATGAAAGCCCTAGGTCCTCTAAATAGTCCAATGCCTTCTATGTGTTATATTACAAATGGAGCACAATCAGTACGTTATCTTGAGCTCGGTCCTCAGCTAAAAATAATTTACAATCTAGTATTACAGGTGGATGGCGAAAAAGCGTTAAAGGGACTTGAAACCTAAAATGTTTCTCCCATGTTTCAGACAGAGCATACATGCACCCTGCATTACAAAAATGGAAAGAGGGGTGGGTGAACCCCCTGTGGACCCCCGAAAATAAGAGGTCAAGTGTAGGTGAGGAGGGTGGAGATTGGGAAGTATTATAATGGGAGAGAACAGGAAGTACCAGCAGTTGTAAAAACTAACCTGGAAGAGTAGGAATCTCTCTCCCTCACTTTAGAGGAAGTGCATGTTGCATCATTTGAGATGGCGGTGTTTGCCTAATTTGGGGGGCTGTAAGTGGCTGGTGGTACCTTCTGCTGGGAAGAGTGGGAGAGGTGTGGTCTGTGGGTGTGCTTTGGCAGAGCTTGGTGGCATATGCTTTTAGGTGGGCAAGCACCCTCAGTTTTATCGTTATGTAAATTGCAGCATTTTCAACCCAACATTTAGTGTCAGTATTTATTTAATTTGAGCGGGAGTGGATACTAGGCATGGGTTAAATTTTAAACAACTTTCCAATTTATTTTTATTATCTAATTTGTTTTGTTCTCTTTGTATCGCTATCTTAGGTAGGCTCAGAAGCTGCTGATTGGTGGCTGTAATTATATTCCTTCCCCCATAATACGGCCTCACAAGCCATATTAAACGCTCTTATCAAGAAAATGATTTAAAGGGACAGTTACAAAGTTAGAATATTGTGTGCAAATTCACCTATCCCCCATAGAAGTCAATGGAGAAAGAAAAGTAGGGAAAAAATCCTCGCACAAACATAATCGCATATTTTTATTTGAGCTAAACCAACATGAAAATATGAATATTTCATTTTCCAATGTTCTTTACATAACAGAATATGTTCTTTTTATTAATAAATAAATATTTCTACATATATGTGATGGTATTTTGGTACAATATATATCTAAACCTATACATATAGGTACACAGCAGTGGCATGCAAGCCACATTAGGTATAGGAAAGCATACTAAATATATAAATAGTTGGCACTCTATGAAAGGACAGGGGGCTTACACCTAACAGACATGTTACATTGAAAATGGAACAGTCTATGCCAGAAATAATGGATGACATGGAAGAAGACATTCCTGGAGCTACTGTGTTTAACTACACACAAGATGATGCTGACTGCATCAGGTTTGCAGCACTACCAGTGAGGGACATGAAAGTCTCACCTGAACATCTATACACTAAATGGCTGAAATTTAAAAAGAAATGTACTGATCTTTCACTTGATGGAAGTTTTCTCTCAGAGTATCATCGCAAGATGTACATACCCAGAGGTTTCAGGGTTAAAAATGTACCAACAATTGCGAGGAACAGCACTGCTTTTTTCACCAAATGGTGTAGCATCCTTAATAAGTGTTCGTTGGACTTAATCCTATTAGTGATCGAGGAGGTCAGAACACTTATGAAGGTGGCTGAAACAGAAGTAGCCAAATTTGAGGATGCGCACAAAGCAGAACTAGAATTGGACAAAGATAATGACTGGTTGGGCAAATTAGAACATCAGATACAACAATATCAACTGGAGTTGACAACCTTTAAAAACAAAAAATGGGATGTAGTCACTATGGACTATAAAGAAAGAAGGGTATACCGTTAGCTGTTAAGCCCAGAGGAAAGACGAGGCATGCTTGACATGCAAGCCAGATAGCCAAGGTATCACAAACCCAGGAACCTGACAACGGTAGACACATCAGGCAATAGTGCTGAGTCTGATGGGGCCACAGCACCTAGCATGAACACACCAAGTAACATGGAAGGTGTAATTACACGTTCAAAAAACATGAGGGGCACAGGCTACACATCAGGAGGGGGGACTAAGAGGAAGACCCCCCAGACAACAACGGTTCTGATGGAGGATATAGTCCTAAATTTGAGTTCACATGTACTTACACTGATGGAGTCCCAAGTGCTAAATAAAGGATTGTCATTTATCCCTACCGAACTGAATGACCCTTTTACCACATATCTACCCAAGCCTTGCAAGAAAATACAGAACTTATCTCAGCTGTGCCCCTGCTTTGCAAAAAGCCTGATTTTTAAACATATCTACCCAAGCCTTGCAAGAAAATACAGAACTTATCTCAGCTGTGCCCCTGCTTTGCAAAAAGCCTGATTTTTAAACATATCTACCCAAACCTTGCAAGAAAATACAGAACTTATCTCAGCTGTGCCCCTGCTTTGCAAAAAGCCTGATTTTTAAACATATCTACCCAAGCCTTGCAAGAAAATACAGAACTTATCTCAGCTGTGCCCCTGCTTTGCAAAAAGCCTGATTTTTAAACATATCTACCCAAGCCTTGCAAGAAAATACAGAACTTATCTCAGCTGTGCCCCTGCTTTGCAAAAAGCCTGATTTTTAAACATATCTACCCAAGCCTTGCAAGAAAATACAGAACTTATCTCAGCTGTGCCCCTGCTTTGCAAAAAGCCTGATTTTTAAACATATCTACCCAAGCCTTGCAAGAAAATACAGAACTTATCTCAGCTGTGCCCCTGCTTTGCAAAAAGCCTGATTTTTAAACATATCTACCCAAGCCTTGCAAGAAAATACAGAACTTATCTCAGCTGTGCCCCTGCTTTGCAAAAAGGTAGATCCTGCAAGATAGTTTCCCTCCCACCCTGCCCCTCACCCCACCCACCCCAGGCTCATTTCTTCCTTTATAGATAGTCTCCCACACTTCTTTCATTCTCCTTAAATGACAGCTGCAACCACTGATCAGCACATCCTTCCTTCTACTTAACCCTATAGAATAAATACCCTCTCTTCCTACATATAGCTATATATCACACATCAATAGTGTATATACTTTTCATTTTTATTTTTTATCTACACACCTCATACCACTAACATGAATCCAAATATATCCATACTGTTATTCATGATAACCCTTTTCTCACTCCAATTTGGTTCACATAATAACCGCCATAAGCACACACCTCAAACTGGAAAACAAATTATCATACATCATGGCCTGCTCTGTTGCTGTAACTTATCTGCTGAGTGCTGGTGGAGGGTTATAAAAAATAACCCTCCTACCCCCACCTCACAAAATTATAAAGTATCACATTCACTATATGGCCAATCAAAAATGATTTCCAAATTCCTATTCCTTCTGTTACTTGCCCTTGCAAATGACGTAGAGTCTAACCCTGGTCCCCTAACAAATTCCATTCCTAGCCTTCCAGCTAAGAAAGGCCTCTCCTTTGTGCACTGTAATATCCGCAGCTTACTACCGAAAATTGATGCACTGCAAGCTTGGTGTTTACAATACAAACCCAAAATCATTGTGATCTCTGAATCGTGGCTAACCGCAAAAATACCTGACTCTGCCATTGCAATACATGGATATTCATGCCATAGAAATGATAGAGCAAAGAGAGGAGGCGGCATTGTAATTTATGTTGACAATTCCACAAAGTTCACCCCCTTACAAAAATCTAGCTCTCCTGCCACCTTTGATTTCCTTTCTGGCAAAATTGAAATCCCATGCAGTAAATCAATAATTGTTGCAGGGATCTACCGCCCACCTAGCTCCCCTGTACATTCCCTTTCTGACATAGCACATCTCCTTAGTGAAACCATAGCTCAAAACCCAAAAAGTGAAATTTTGGTTTTTGGAGATTTTAATATTGATTGGCTGAATCTAAAAAATAATAGTTGTCGCTCACTGTTTAAATCTTTGCAGATAACGCAATTAATCTCCTCCCCAACTCGCATAAACATCAAAAGCCATAATCACACCCTGCTTGACTGGATTCTCTCCACTTCTCCCAACCGAATCCAGGAGGCAGGTGTTCTCCCTAACAATTTCAGTGACCACTGCCTAGTGTACTGCGTGCGCAAAATAAAGGCAACTAAATCCTCTCCCAAGGTTAAAATCACCAGGTCCTTCAAAAAATTTAATCTTCAATCATTTCTAAATAACATTAAGAACCTCCCCTGGCACAGATTAAACCTAATCCCAGATCTAGATTCCGCAGTAGAATTCTTCCAGTCTGAACTCCTACAAGTTTGGAATATGCATGCCCCACTGCGTAAGGTGAGAGTAAAAGGAGCACACTTAAATGGGATCACAGCTGACCTCATTCAAATGTACCAGTTTCGGGATTCATTGTGGTCAAAGTTCAAGCATACAGGCTCTATGAACGATCACTGTGTATATAGACAATGGCGAAAATTGGCCAAGGCCCAATATTTCTGTGAAAATCTGAACAATAACATATCAAACCCTAGAAAGTTTTGGAAACTCATAAACAACTTACAAAATCCACCAATCCACTCCCAACCCCGCACTGTCAATATGGACAACCAAACCCTGCAACTCCCCTTAGAAGTAGCAAATGCCTTTAATAGTTATTTTGTCGGATGCTCCACCACCCTGATTGACAAACTAATAAATGACGCGCATCCTGAAACTACAAATGTGGATCAGGCCCCACTAAATCAGCAAAGACCCAATATACAGAAGTTCAATTTTAGACCTGTACCCATCAATGTAATTAAGAAACACCTTAATAATCTAAAAATGAAAAACCAGTCTGGACCTGATCAAATCCCAGCAATGCTGTTGAAGATCAGTGCGCCGGCAATTGCTAAACCCATCACAACCCTAATTAACGAATCCTTGGTGTCTGGATACATACCCAAACTTTGGAAAACTGCAAGAGTAGTGCCTATCCATAAAAGTGGGGAGTTAACCTTGGTTTCTAATTATCGTCCCATATCTTTGCTCCCAGTATTGTCAAAAATTTTAGAAAAATGCATCCATACGCAACTTTGTGAATATTACCAACAATCTAACTATCTGACCCCTGATCAATCAGGTTTTAGCCCGAATCACTCCACTACAACTGCCCTCCTAAAAGTTTGCAACGACATCCAAACTGGCATGGAACAAGGAGACCTAACTGGAGCTATTTTCCTTGACTTTGCAAAGGCCTTTGACACAGTAGACCACGATATACTACTGCTCAAACTAAAAAACTCAGGTATTGGTGATCGTCCGCTAACCTGGTTTCGATCATATGTATCGGATCGATCACAATATGTCTCCATTTCTGACAGTGACTCCCTCCCTCTCCCGGTCACGTGTGGTGTTCCCCAAGGATCCATTCTCGGCCCCCTGCTATTCACATTATTTATAAATGATCTGCCTAATGTCTGCAAATCCTCAACTGTACACATGTACGCAGACGACACAGTAATCTATGTAAACAATTCCGATCTGCCGCAGCTTGAAGCAGTGCTCCAAGACCAATTCACAGAGGTAGAAAAGTGGATATCAAAAAACAAACTGTTCCTAAACACTGACAAAACTGTCACAATGATCTTTGGAACAGGGCCTAAATTACACAAATTACAAAATTCCCATCTACGCATCAAAACAAAATCCAATTGCACACTGACTGCAGTCAACTCTTTCAAATACTTGGGTATGTTGTTAGACCCCAATCTATCTTTTGGCCTCCACGTAGAAAAACTTGCCTCTAAACTTTATCCAAAACTAGGTGCCCTGTACAGAAACAAATCTTGCCTCAGCCCTACAGTAAAGGAAAAGATTGTACAGCAAATGCTGATGCCTATCATGGATTACGGGGACGTAGTATATGCACCTGCACCGCAAACTCACCTTAATAAACTAAATACGTTATATAACTCGTTCTGCCGCTTTGTGCTACAATGTAACTACAGGACCCACCATTGTGACATGCTAAAAGAACTAAACTGGCTGTCGCTGGAATCCAGACGCTCCCTCCATCTTTCTTGCCTTGTGTTTAAGAGCATTTCTGGGAAGCTCCCACCCTACCTGAGCAGAATGCTCTCCCCGGCTATTCCCACCTCCTATAACCTCCGATCCAATACCAGCACATTATTTAGCTTGCCTCAATACAAAAAGAAAGCAGCTCGATCCTCCTTTTCCTACAGAGCACCACAATTATGGAACAACCTCCCGCACACTTTCAAACCTCCCCAAGCCTAATATCCTTTAAGAGATCCCTCTCTACATATCTCAAAACAGAATGCATCTGTCATGGTTGATTAAATACCTGTTCTATGTTAATTTTTTTTTTTTTTTCATATATTGTGTATTATTATTGTTTTTTGTATTTTATTGTACCCTATGTTATCAATGCAATGTCTTGTGGACCCAGGACATACTTGAAAACGAGAGAAATCTCAATGTATCCTTCCTGGTAAAATATTTTATAAATAAATAAATTTATAAATAAATAATATCTGGACTTACAGAAATTTGAACGGACACTGAGATTACGTGAACACTTTGGGAACAATAGCTCCGAAATACCCAAATTTCAGGCCAAAGGGAAATATGACCCATGTAGTTCCAACCCAAGCATAAAAACTTATAGCCGCTTACTAGCTGACCAACTCAGTAAGGGAAGTACGGCCTCAAAGGAATGCTGTAGGAATAATCAAACAAAGATGGAGAAAAAAGCCCTACAGGAGCTGAGTGCCAATCACTCAATTATCTTTCGAGAAGCGGATAAGGGGGGGGGCTGTAGTACTCCTAGATTATGAATACTACCAACAAGAAATCATGTCACAACTACAAGACACCAATACCTACAGACAATTACCAGGTGATCCCATTTGGACATTCAAGAGACAAGTGGATGAATCTTTACACAATGCCCTGACTAGTGGGTTAATTGATGATAAATTGCTGGCCTATTTAACCACACAGTTTCCCAGGACGTTGGTGTTCTATACACTACCTAAGGTACACCAACATGCCATGCGGCCACCAGGGAGACCAATAGTGTCAGCAATAGGATCCTTGCTACAACCTATTGCAGTGTATTTAGATTCCATCCTACAACCCATTGTCCACAATATGCCATCATTTCTATTGGATTCCATTTCCTTGATTAAGGAATTAAAGGGGATTAAAGGACTCAAGGGAACGGAGTACCTGGTTACCCTTGATGTGGTGAGCCTTTATACGGTTATACCACATCATCAGGGTATAGAGGCTGTACGTAATCATCTGTGTAGATATCCCTATGTAGATTCTTCTATGGAATGGCTGATAGAACTTTTGGAATTCTGCCTAAAGATGAATTATTTTCGGTTTGAGAACCGGTACTATCTGCAACTACGGTGATGGGGTTGAGTATGGCCCCATCTTACGCCAACATTTATATGGCTGAATTTGAGCAATACCATACAGAGTTGTTTAGCCATACCAAGGTTCTATTTTTTCGTCGATACATAGACGATTTGTTTTTTATATTTAAACATTTTTATTGAGGATTATAAGACATACAGAAACCAAAAAGACAATAACATTCCAGAAGCCTATTATTTTTAGCACATTTCTAGGAGATGTAAACTCCATTAACATGTGGAGTAACAAAATAGATGCCATATTAATGTACAAGATAAGTAAAAACCAAATATCTATCGCTGAGTTATAGAGAAGCTAGCTAATGTCTTGTGCTCTGCGAATGAATGTTCATAGAGGCTCCTCTGATAAATAAAAGTGACAGCTACACTATGGCTATGTTAAGTCTAAATAAAAATGACCTCATTTTTTTTTATTTTTTTTTTAACAATAAGAATAATATTATGGTAACTATAACTCAAACCTGTTATGGACTACAGAAAAGAGAGTGCTTATGAAAACTAGTGGTATCACAAGAAATTTCTGTGGGGGGGGTATAGAAGAACAAATAGGTCCATGAGAACTGAAAGATGTATTAATGAATGGTGAGTATAGTTAGTGAGCAGGGTAATAGGTAGAGGGGTGCAGCGGGCGAGAGCCGCTTAAAAAGGGATGGGGGAATCTAGTGCGGGTAAATTCTGAGCATAGATGGACTGCCAACATTATAAGGAGGGGAGAGATATAGGTGCCACGTACTGCTTCACCCACTTTAAAAGCTTAATTATATTGGAGCATCTAACTGAGCTTTTCTAGGTAATAGTTAGAGCCATGAGCAATCTATCTGGAGGTAGTACATAACTGTGGAGGTGAGTGAAGTTATACCATACAATAATAGAGTACTAGTGTGTAAAGTGCTGAAGTAAGTTGTGCGCTATGTCCGTGTGAGGGGAGCTAACGGGAATATTTATATGAAAATCTGACTGTGTGGGGACAATGTGTAGTCCAAGTACAGACATGATGTGTCAAGATTTGATGGTACCGTCTGCCTAACCTGAAAGAATTCTGTGTCCTAAACTCAAAGGGGTACTCATGAGATCTACAATAGTAATTAAATGGGTGCTGTATCTGCTAGTGCCATTCACCAATAATTAAGGACATAACTAAGGGTATATAAGTTGTACAGAATTTAAGAGAAAGGATCTGTGAAATCAGTAATCAGTAAAAGGGCTAAGAGATTAAATTGTTAGGGAAGAAGATAGTGTAATACATATGAATAATGAGTGATAGTGTAGTACACGAAATCTCACTCTCCATCTAGAGGTCATATGTGAGATATATATATAGAGAGAATGTAGACCAATTCTTTCCCAGTACAATTACTGTTGTGATATTATATGACTACCAGAGCTACAGTGAGCTAGGAAACTGAAGGAGGCTATGCTAGCTCATATGGGGACTTAGGGTTTATATAAGAAAATAACGATATAACAGCTAATAAAAAATACCTTCCAGTGAGTGAGCAGAGTCAGTCCTATATGTATATGGAAAATAGTTTGAGACACTGATCAAGCATGTAGTGAGAACTAAACAGATGAACTAGTCTCTAATGCTGCAGGAAACACTGACAAGCCCCGTAGGTTAATTATATGTGAAGGCTGAGATACCAATAATACACACAGTACAATATTGAATAACACAAAATCTTAACTCTGGGTAAGTAGTCTAAACTCCATTAACACATTGAGAAGAGAAAGAAAACAATAAGTAAAAATAACAAAGCAACTGTTAGCTTGCATATAAAAAAAAAAGGAAATAGCATGAGGTTTGGTTACAGAGATAGTCTAATTCAGCCTACTCCAGATCGGAAGCTGTATTGCATCAGCACATCATGAAAAATAGAGTGGATCTCATGGGCTAGGATGTAAGGTGAGCAATCCATACAGCCCAGGAATAGAAGTCTCCGAGTTAGATGGGATCCTATACACCGGAGGGAGCCTGTCAGCAGTAGAAGAGTAGGATCTGGATCTCGTCTCGGGGAGTCGGCCGCACCTCCCCCGTCAGAGGCCAGAAGTGTGTGACCAGGAAGCAGGAGTTCCATGAAGTGCCATACTTGAGATGTCGGGAGTCGAGTGTGTCGCATGACAGAGATCGGTAAGGGCATCTCAGCACCTGTCGGGTCAGAGTTTACAAGCGGGACCTTCCATATCACCCCCGCAGGGGAAAGCAATAGTCCAGACACATCAGAGATGATGCCCCTTACAACACTATTTCCGGGGCTATAGTCCGTGACCCTGTCAGACTTTGTATCCTGAGGTGGCAATGATTGGGATATTGGGGTGATGTCCTCCGTCAGCTCAGTGAGCCCCGGGCTCGTGCTTGCAAGACTCTCTTCGCCATCTTGAACATGCACTCCTCTGATGATAGTAGTAAGCTCCACCAATCCTCTGTCAAATTTATTTGCGAGCTCAGTTAGGGCGATATGTATGTCTAAGCAGTCCATCTTGAGTCGGCAGTGAAGAGTTCTTATTTAACCCGACTATCTATCTGGGGGGGTTAGCAAAGTTAAGTATTGAAGGCCGGCGCCAATCTTTATTTCGATCTATTCTGGTGCTTTAAACAACATGGCAGTCAGGCGATACTGATATCAATTTATCCCGCTAGATGTGAGGGATCTCATATATAAAATATAGCATTACCAATTAATAGGATTCTGAAGATAAATGAAAAGAATGTTGCAGTAAATCTGGAGCTACCATGGAGTGCGACCTATCATGGCGCCGGCTAGACACGCCCCCAGACGATTTGTTTTTGATATGGGATGGCTCTGAAAATTAACTGTCTATTTGGTTTCAGCAGCTTAACCAGGTTTTACCCAATCTGCAGTTCAAAATGGAATATAGCAATACCACAGTGGATTTCCTAGATCTGAGAATCCATACAGGGGGATGGTTTGGGGACCACCCTATACCGGAAAACTACAGAAATAAATTCATTATTACAAGCTACCAGCTGCCACCCACCTGGTTTAAAGCGAGCTTTACCCATATCACAATTTAAACGAGTAATTCTTAACAACAGTGACCCTGAGAAAGCTAAAGAACAACTACTGGATATGAAAGACAGGTTTCTACAACGAGGATACCAGCAAGCACATATCGATAAACATCTTGCACAGTTCTGGAATATGGAACAAGATGACGCCTTATGTACAAAGGAACCGCAACAGATAGAAAATCGATTATCCTATCTTACCACATATACCGTGGACAAAAAGGAAGTATCAAGAACTGTAAAAGAAAATTGGGAGATTGTGGCCACTGACACCACATTGCCCTTTACTACAATGGGGCCACCAAGAGTGAGCTAAAGACGAGCAAGATCTTTAATTGATACTCTGGTTAAAGTGGATCCTGTGGACAGTTACAAAAAGAGAACTTGGCTACAATCCCCGAAAGTGGGATGCTACAGGTGTCTCGGCTGCACTACGTGCAGCGGGATGAGTAACACTAAGACATTTCTACATCCTCATACTAATAGGAAATATACAATTAGACATAGAGTAACATGCACAACAGAGTTCATTGTATATCTTTTACATTGTCCATGTGGACTTTTTTATGTAGGTAAGACGGTAGATACCCTACGTATCCGGATGGCCAACCACCGCGCCACTATAAGGCTGGCGATTCGAGAAAATGAATCAGAACAGCCGGTTGCCAGGCATTTTGCGATGAGTGGCCATCCGGTCAGTGACTTAAGATATTTCATTATAGATCATGTGCCCAAGCTTAATAGGGGGGGTGACAGAGCCAATCTCTTATTTCAAAAAGAATCTAACTGGATTTTCACCTTGGGGGCTTTGGCCCCCAAGGGGTTAAATACCCAATTAGATTTGCACTGTTTTCTTTAATTAACCCACCCTACAACTACATGTAGTTTTACATTGACATTTGGGGCAAACAATCATATGGGTACCTGTCCCAGTACATTAACTTACTGCCTTTTAGATACAATACCAGCCACTGTGAAGTGAGATTGCATGCTACATGTATGGGGTATATTTATAACTAGGTGATTGCGATCATGGTTCTTTGGTGCCTTATACATATTCATATATACATTGTAGCTTGCAGTGAATCAATGTCTCTATTTTGATTATGGCCATTAACGGCATTGCCGAATCGGAGTCCCCACTGACGTAGATCAACAACAATGGTTGCTATGACAACCGGATGCATCTACAAAGTGTTAGGGACAAATATACCGCATTTCAAATTGCCATTGAGGTGTGTTAGGAATACATCATATTAGTAAAGTACTATATGCATAAATATATTAAGAAGTATTGCGGTAATGTTTAAACTGCTCTTTAGTCCATTTTCTTAGCTCTAACAAATTGGTTGTTATGACAACCGGGGGACCTGCGCAGTGTGTATTGCAGGACGCCGGAGACACTTCCGGTACTATGTGGTGATGGTGGTGGGTAATGTATAAATATGTACATTGTTTTTAATGTTTGTAATGGTCTGAGGACGGGGCTAACCACCCCGAAACGTCACTAAATTAAAAGTATTTTGATTCAAGACCCGGAGAGTGCGCTCCTATTTCTACTTATTTGCATAATACTTTGATTGCACCCCGGGCAATTTTGTTTATAGAAAGTGAGTGCAGTGCCCCCACAGATAATTGCTATATATATATATATATATATATATATATATATATATATATATATATATATAACAAGCAGGAAACAGCACTCACTGGTCTTGACAAATACTGGATTTATTAAGTGACATTTCGGGGAATACACTCCTTCATCAGACCAAAGTACATACAGTGAAACAAACATTTATACACTCACAAAAGACCCTCCCCCAGTGTAAAATTGCGCCAAAATTGTTGCCTAGGCAACCACCCTAAGTAAACAACACCAAAATTAAAAACATAAAAAATACAATAAAATGCATAAAGTACAAAAGTTGCAGAGTGGCTATGCAACTTTTGTACTTTATGCATTTTATTGTATTTTCCTGCTTGTTATATATAAAACCTTGTTATATATTAAACCTTACTCTAGCACCCAGGCATTAGAACTTAACTGTTTGTGAGAGTGCACACCTGCTACTATGTTATATATATATATATATATATATATATATATATATATATATATATATATATATATATATATATATATATATATATATATATATATATATATATATATAAAACAAAGAGAAAACACATCAGATTCTTGTGTTAAGGGTTAACATAACAGTGGGAGTTCTCAAAAAGGCTAAACACACTAAACTGTAAAAGGATATTATTGCCTATGGTTACTAGACAGACTCAGCCTGAAGGCTTTTCATAAAGACAGTTCCATAGTGTTCATTAGCTTGAGGGTGGCCAACTAGAAAATAAAATTAGCAGAACACAAAACAAGATTTGAACGCCCAGCATACTTAGTGCCACCTCCTCCAACTTTCTGTCTTCAGCCAACTCCAGTCTTATGAGTCACTGGAAGCACAACAAGACAGATCACCACAAAGTCCAGTAAATCTCTTTTATCCACAACTTTTCTTTTGTGGTAGAGCATGTGTGAATCATAAAATGACTGTCCCATATTAAATGCGAGTGCATGGTAGTGCCAAATGGAGCGGTCACACACAGATTCTTTGCTCTATATTGTTTTTTAAACAGCTTTATTGTATATAAATCAATTTTACATAAGCAAGGAGACACAGCTCCTAAGATACAGATTACAACAATAGCTGTTAGATTTTGTGGATAACAGTAATAGTGCTCAGAGCACTTCACAATTAAACAGTAGCGTTCGTCCCCTGGGCAGGACTAAAGTTAAACAAAAAGGGACCTAATTAAAGGTTGTGTTGTCCAAGGGGAAAGCCCACTGGAATACATTTGTCAAGTATCCAACTATTATAATATATTTCAAAAAGTAATTAACAGGTATCAAAGAACTATGTGTCCCGGTCCGCCGGCGCCCCGATCAGTGAAATTCTTTGCTCTATATTGTTATACATAACAAGATCTTGTCAGGACAATAAAAGAAGATTGTGCTTGCTGTAGCCCAAGTTTGCGAGCTATGTCAGGAACAAGAGTAGAGTAGGCACACTCAGGCTTTTGGTCAGCATTTATGTTGATCGGATGGTAGCGCATTATGGAAACCATCCTCAGTGACTTAGGGGCTGCACATGTCAGCCACTACAGGAGCCTCATCCTGTGTAGACGTAGAAGGTAACTTGGTATTTATATTTGAAGCGGGGTAAAGGATCATTTTTTAAAGCCCATGTGGAAGCCATCGCTCTAGTAGAATGAGCTGTAATTTTTTCAGGAGGCTGCTGTCCAGCAGTCTCGTATGCCAAACGGATGATGCTTTTCAGCCAAAAAGAAAGAGAGGTAGCCGTAGCTTTTTGACCCCTACGCTTTCCAGAATAGACAACAAATAGAGAAGATGTTTGACGGAAATCCTTGGTCACTTGTAAGTAAAACTTCAAGGCACGAACCACATCCAAGTTATGTAACAGACGCTCCTTCTTAGAAGAAGGACTAGGACATAGAGAAGGAACAACAATTTCCTGATTAATATTCTTATTTGAAACAACCTTAGGAAGGAATCCAGGTTTAGTGCGCAAAACCACCTTATCAGAATGGAATATAAGATAAGGCGAGTCGCATTGTAACACAGAAAGCTCAGAAACTCTTTGAGCAGAAGAAATAGCAACTAAAAACAGACTTTCCTAGATAGAAGTTTAATATCTATGGAATGCATGGGTTCAAATGGAACCCCTTGAAGAACATTTAGAACTAAATTCAAACTCCATGGCAGAGCAACAGGTTTAAACACAGGCTTAATTGTAACCAAAGCCTGACAAAACAACTGAACATCTGGGACATCTGCCAGACGCTTGTGTAGTAAGATTGACAAAGCAGAAATCTGTCCCTTTAAGGAACTAGCTGATAACCCCTTCTCCAATCCTTCTTGGAGAAAGGACAAAATCCTAGGAATCCTGATCTTACTCCATGAGTAGCCTTTGGATTCGCACCAATAAAGATATTTATGCCATATCTTATGGTAAATTTTCCTAGTGACAGGCTTTCGAGCCTGAATCAAGGTGTCAATGACCGACTCAGAGAATCCCCGCTTAGATAAAATCAAGCGTTCAATCTCCAGGCAGTCAGTTGCAGAGAAATTAGATTTGGATGTTGGAACGGACCCTGAATGAGAAGGTCCTGTCTCAGTGGCAGTTTCCACGGTGGCAGAGATGACATTTCCACCAGGTCTGCGTGGCCACGCAGGCGCTATCAAGATTACCAAAGCCCTCTCCTGTTTGATTCTGGCAATCAGACGAGGAAGGAGAGGAAAAGGAGGAAACACATAAGCCAGGTTGAACGACCAAGGTACTGCTAGAGCATCTATCAGTACTGCATGAGGATCCCTTGATCTGGACCAGTAACAAGGAAGTTTGGCATTCTGACGAGATGCCATCAGATCCAATTCCGGTGTGCCCCATTGATGAATCAATTTTGCAAAACCTCCGGATGGAGCTCCCACTCCCCCGGATGAAAAGTCTGACGACTTAGAAAATCTGCTTCCCAGTTTTCCACTCCTGGGATATATATTGCTGATAGATGGCAAGAGTGAGTCTCTGCCCATCAAATTATTTTGGAAACCTCTATCATCGCTAGAGAACTCTTTGTTCCCCCCTGATGATTGATATATGCTACAGTCGTGATATTGTCCGACTGGAATCTTATGAATTTGGCCGAAGCCAGCTGAGGCCACGCTTGAAGTGCGTTGAATATCGCTCTCAGTTACAGAATATTTATTGGTAGTAGGGACTCCTCCTGAGTCCACACACCCTGAGCCTTCAGGGAATTCCAGACTGCACCCCAGCCCAAGAGGCTGGCGTCCGTCGTCACTATGACCCATGCTGGCCTGCGGAAGCACATTCCCTGGGACAGATGATCCTGTGACAACCGCCAATGAAGAGAGTCTCTGGTCTCTAGATCCAGATTTATCTGCGGAGATAAATCCGCATAATCCCCATTCCACTGTCTGAGCATGCACAGCTGAAGTGGTCTGAGATGTAAGCGAGCAAACGGAACTATGTCCATTGCCGCTACCATTAATCCAAATACACTGAGCCACTGACGACCGAGGAATGGAATGAAGTGCTCGGCAAGTAGTTAAGATCTTTGATTTTCTGACCTCCGTCAGAAAAATTTTCATGTCTACCGAGTCTATCAGAGTTCCTAGGAATGGAACTCTTGTCAGAGGAACAAGTGAACTCTTTTTTATGTTCACCTTCCACCCGTGAGTTCTTAGAAAAGCCAACATGGTGTCCATGTGGGATTTGGCTAGATGGTAAGTTGACGCTTGAATCAAAATATCGTCCAGATAGGGCGCCACTGCTATGCCCCGCGGCCTTAGAACCGCCAGAAGGAACCCTAGCACCTTTGTGAAAATTCTGGGAGCTGTGGCCAACCGAAAGGAAGGTAATGTTTGTCCAGGAAGGCGAACCTGAGGAACTGGTGATGATCTTTGTGGATAGGAATGTGAAGATATGCATCCTTCAAATCCACGGTGGTCATATATTGACCCTCCTGGATCATTGGTAAAATTGTTCGAATGGTCTCCATCTTGAACGATGGGACTCTGAGAAATTTGTTTAGACTTTTGAGATCTAAAATCGGTCTGAAGGTTCCCTCTTTTTGGGAACCACAAACAGATTGGAGTAAAACTCCTGCCCTAGGTCTTCTACACAGCATAAGAACGCCTCTCTTTTTGTCTGGTCTACAGACAAACGTGAAAGATGAAATCTCCCCCTTGGGAGAGAATCCTTGAAGTCTATGCGATACCCCTGGTTCCCAATTTCTAATGCCCAGGAATCCTGAACGTCTCTTGCCCAAGCCTGAGCGAACAGAGAAAGTCTGCCCCCTACTAGATCCGGTCCCAGATTGGGGGCTGCCCCTTCATGCTGTTTTGGTAGCAGCAGCGGGCTTCTTGGCCTGTTTACCTTTATTCCAGGTCTGGTTAGGTCTCCAGACTGACTTGGATTGAGCAAAGTTCCCCTCCTGCTTGGAGGCGGATGAGGAAGTAGAGGGACCGCCTTTAAAGTTTCAAAAGGAACGAAAATTATTCTGTTTGGTTCTCATTTTAACTGTCTTGTCCTGAGGAAGGGCATGACCTTTACCTCCAGTAATGTCAGAAATGATCTCCTTTAGTTGAGGCCCGAATAGAGTCTTACCCTTAAAGGGAATAGCTAAAAGCTTGGATTTACATGACACATCAGCAGACCACGACTTAAAGGGACATTATAAACTCATTTTTTCTTTGCATAAATGTTTTGTAGATGATCTATTTATATAGCCCATAAAGTTGTTTTTTTAAAAAAAAAATGTATAGTTTTGCTTATTTTGAAATAACATTGCTCTGATTTTCAGACTCCTAACCAAGCCCCAAAGTTTTATCAGAATACTGTCAGCTACCTTCTCCAGCTTGCTCCTGTTTGTGTAAAGGGTCTTTTCATATGCAAAGGAAGGGGGAGGGGGGAGTGTCTTATATTTCCCACTTGCAGTGGGCTTTCCAACTACCTTTTCAACAGTGCTAAACTGTGAGCTTCTAAGTAAGTTTTTAAACAGTTTTATACTGGATTTTTATATCAGTATCTGTGCATCTTATTCTTTATAGTAGTGTCTATTACATGCAGTTATATGAAAATGAGTGTATAATGTCTCTTTAAGCTATAACGCTCTATGCGCTAAAATGGCAAAGCCTGCATTCTTTGCCACTAATTTAGCCATTTGGAAAGCGGCATCTGTAATAAAAGAATTAGCTAGCTTGAGAGCCTTAATTCTATCCAAAATATCATCTAATGGGGTCTCGACCTTGAGAGACTCCTCTAGAGCCTCAAACCAAAAAGCTGCTGCAGTAGTTACTGGAACAATGCACACTATAGGTTGTAGAAGAAAACCCTGATCAATAAACAATTTCTTTAGAAGCCCCTCTAATTTTTTATCCATAGGATCTTTGAAAGCACAACTGTCCTCAATAGGTATAGTTGTACGCCTAGCCAGGGTAGAAATAGCTCCCTCCACCTTAGGGACCGTCTGCCACGAATCCCGAATGGTGTCAGATATGGGAAACATTTTCTTAAAAGTAGGAGCGGGAGAGAACGGAATGCCTGGTCTATCCCATTCCTTAGTAACAATGTCCGAAATTCTTCTAGGGACTGGAAAAACATTAGTGTAAGTAGGGACCTCTAGATATTTATCCATTTTACACAGTTTCTCTGGTGGGATGACAATAGGGTCACAATCATCCAGAGTCGCTAAGACCTCCCTGAGTAACAAACGGAGGTGTTCAAGCTTAAACTTAAAGGCCATCACATCTAAGTCTGTTTGAGGGAACATCTTTCCTGAATCAGAAATCTCTCCCTCAGACAGCAATTCCCCCACCCCCAAATCAGAACACTGTGATGGTACATCGGAGATGGCCAATAAAGCATCAGAGGGCTCAGCATTTACTCTAATACCTGACCTGCTGTGCTTACCCTGTAAACCTGGCAGTTTAGATAATACCTTTGTAAGGGTAGTAGACATAACTGCAGCCATATCTTGCAGGGTGAAAGAATTAGACGCTCTAGAAGTACTTGGCGTCGCTTGGGCGGGCGTTAAAGGTTGTGACACTTGGGGAGAAGCAGATGGCATAACCTGATTCTCTTCTGACTGAGAATCATCCTGAGACATACTTATATCAGCTAAAATATGTTCTTTGCAATGTAAGGCCCTTTCAGTACATGAAGGACACATTTGAAGTGGGGGTTCCACAATGGCTTCTAAAAACATGGAACATTGGCTTTCCTCAATGTCAGACATGTTAAACAGGCTAGTAATGACCACAAACAGGCTTGAAAACACTTTAGTGAAAAAATAACAATCTGAAAAAACGGTGCTGCGCCTTTAAGAGAAAAAAAGCATACAGTTTTTCCAAAACTGTTTCAAAATGATAAAATGATCTCAATTTTATGATATATGTATCCTAACTTGCCAGCTAAGATTGCACCACAAGAAAAGGATCACTTAACTCTTATTATAAAAATGTTAGACAAAAAAGTTATGATTAGACAAAAACAACCCCCTGCACCTCGCCACAGCCCTGCTGTGGCGCCTACCTGCCCTCAGGGGTCTGAAAAATCAGATTAACCCTTCGATTAGGCCCAAACTTTCCTGAAGGGCCCACCGGAGCTGGAGCTTGCTGCTTGCATAGGGAATACAACTGCACAACTGAGGCGTGAAAATAGGCCCCGCCCATCTACCTCGATGTCTCACAGCCTTGCAAAAGAACCGCTACAAAGTGGTCTAAAAACCTAGCCATGTGGGTTCATATACCCAAGTCTAACTGAAGCCATGTGTACCCTCCATTGCCAATAAAAATGAAAATGTTTGTCACATACAAACGTTAATTTACCTCCCAACATATAATCGTTTGCCCGCAAACATTATGTTATCAGTGTCAACCATTTTTTACAGCCCAACATACAGGTCCAGTAATACCCTTCTCTTTCACAATAGGATTACTGCTTACCCCTTCCCTCATGGGGATACTGTCAGCCAATTCTGAAATAACACAGTCTCTCCAGAAAAAAATGACTGAATATACCTCAATGCTTGTAGCATGAAAACAGTTCCTCACACTGAAGTTTCTTAAGTACTCCTCAGTCATTCTGTGGGAACTACACTGGATCTTAGTAAAAACTGCTAAGATCATCAGTCTCCAGGCAGAAATCTTCATCCATCTGCTGCCTGGGGAAAAATATCACTCACCGGTACCATTTAAAATAAAAAAGTCTTGCTTGAAGAAAATAAAAACTAACATTTTATCACCTCTTTCACTTTACCCTTCCTATTACTTAGAGTAGGCAAAGAGAATGACTGGGGGTGGAGTCAAGGGAGGAGCTATATAGACAGCTCTGCTGTGGTGCTCTTTGCCACTTCCTGTTATCAGGACTCGTCGTATCTAGTAGAAGAAATTGGGCTCATGAGATAGATTTCCTATAGTAGATTTTTGATTCTGTCAATCTTTGTCATAGATGCTTCGTCTAAAAAGCGATATCATATAGATAATACTGCAGGGGCGTGTTAAGGCATAGGCCAACAAGGCCAGTGCCTAGAGCAACAGATTTTGGGGGGCTTCACTTGCCATGGCTGCACTGAATATGCAGTCATTTAAAAAAAAAAAAATTAACTTGAAAGTGCATGCTACAACCGTTTCAAGCTTTGCCAAAACCAAATATGGCTACCGGGCCCTCATCTGACACCCACCGTCGCCTCCCTGAGGCCAGACGCACAGCCCTCTTACATCTCTGCTAACAGGCAACCAGTACCTAAGTCAGTATAAGGAAAAGCCACGACCCCTATATATATATAAAAAAAAAAAATCTTTGTATATAATATACAACAACCCCTCTTGCTGTATTTATCCGCTTCGCACCCCATGTCTCCGCAGTGCTCGCCCCCGTGCACTGTGCCCGCGCTCTGCCCGTTTTCCCCGGTGCAGCCTCTCGGTGTCACGTGCTGCAGAAGCTGATTCAGGCTTCGGCTGTTCCTCCGGTATTGCTTCCTGCACTCACCCCCCCCCCCTCGTTCCCCACACCTATACTGCTCAACTCTACTACCAGTATGGGGCCCCCAGTGGGCCCCGGGATTCTCCTACTGATTCTTGGCTTCCTGCGGATCTGTGCTGCCAAGTATGTGCAGGGCAACCTAAGCACTAAGGAGGTATGATGGGAAGAATACATGGGCTATGAATGCTAGAGGGAGACTGGTACCGTTATGTAGTGAGATGCACTATAATTCTTGCTTACATAAGGTGACAGTGCTGTTTGTATGCAGACTTACATATACTGCATAAAGGGAAAAACAAACGCATACGTTATAGTGTGTGTGCTACTTAATTTTATATAACAAGCCATTTAAAGATCCCATTGTGTTTGTCAAACTAACATCATACCTCTGTTCAACATGATAGCATCTACAAGGATTTACACAGGAACCTTATACATTAAACAGTGATTATGAGTACAATGTAATAGAGTGTAATTAATGGTAGGTAACATTTACAATTAATATAGCATTAAAACTTAATGAGGTTTTATTAAATATATATATATATATATATATATATATATACAGGTAGCCCTCAGTTTACGCCGGGGTTAGGTTCCAGAAGGAATGGTTGTAAATCGAAACCGTTGTAAATTGAAACCCAGTTTATAATGTAAGTCAATGGGAAGTGAGGGAGTTAGGTTCCAGGTCCCTCTCAAAATTGTCATAAGTAACACCTAATACATTATTTTTAAAGCTTTGAAATGAAGACTTTAAATGCTAAATAGCATTATAAACCTAATCAAATAATCACACAACACAGAATACTGTATATAATTAAACTAAATTAAATGAACAAAAATATTTGCTAAACAGCATTATAAACCTAATAAAATAATCACACAACACAGACTTCACTTGCATTTTTCTGCAAACAGTTCTTTCTATGCATTCCAATCTGGACTGATTTATAGACAGGAAGATCTTGTTCCTTTGAAATCTGCTCGATAGCTCAGGTCTGGTTAAACGGATTAATTTCAGCTTGCTTGGCTTTGCTGCAACACAAGCGGACATCTCCACCTACTGGCTATTTTAATAAATGCACTGCTTCTCAATGCTTTTCAATAGCAGTCACATGACTGGAAAAAAAGGTTGTTATTCTGAAACGGTGTAAATTGAACCGTTGTAAAACGAGGGCCACCTGTATATATATATATATACACATACACATACATACAACATGCAAGTCCTGGGGTGAACATTTTCTAAACAAAAGTCAAATTATACCCTGACCAAAAATATTATGGTTGAAAAAAAGCCTAAAACCTAGGGGGGAGTGGGGGTGGGGGTGGGGGGCAGCAGAATTTTGTGTGCCTAGGGCAGCACAAAACCAAAATACACCACTGTAACACTGAAAGGCTGGAGCAGCTTGCAGAAGTGCGACTGATCATGGCCGCTGCCCGGAAGTTCCCACCAAGTTTTCCTGTTTTAAAAGCTTAACGGTGCCAGATACTGAAGCTCCTTCTCTTTGTACTGGGGGCTGCCATTTTGGAGCTCAGGTATTCTCCCAGCCTGCGTCAGAGGCTTTGCACACTCACAGATCAGTAATATTGTCCACTTTTTACAGCTGTATAATGTGCTTCAGGTTAGCGTGCATGATAAATCACGTGAGCTTTACATTTTTGCATTTTTTACAGTTTTACAGTTACACAAAATGCAAGCCACAACAACAATGTATAGCTCCTGCTTTGTATCATACACACTAACCTGATGCATAAAATAATAGCATAGTTGCCAACTGTCCCATTGTTGCCGGGACAGTCCCGGAATTTGGGACCCAGTCCCGGCCATTTAAATGTCCCGGACTGTCCTGGCACAGTTACAGCGCACCTACTCTGCAGGGTTTCCCAGACTCCATTGCGCTGCACAAGTGTGTAAAGCAGACTCTTCCTGTTAAGTTCTAACTGGGTATTGCAGCAGCTGAGGAGTGGGCTTTGTGCAGTGCAATTGAGAGGGCTGCTGTCTGTACAGGCACGCGCTTGTCTTTATAGATAAAACAAAGCAGGGCCACCAGTTATTGAAATGCATAAGCTCCATCCATCCCACAAGACAGTCCATTCAAGTCACATGTCGGAGGTCTCAGCAGAATGGGCTGCAACTGCTTCCTATCTCTGCTGTCTAGCATTAGAAGCAAGCAACTGGACCAACCTAGTGACTGTCAGCCTGCAAGGCTCTCAGGGAGGAAACTGACGGATCTGGGATTCAGACACGTTGCTGTCTGATGTGTTGTGACTGAAAAATGAGAACACCTAGGCAGTTGTTGTCTAAAAAGGGCAGGAAATGCCAGGATCTCCTGGCACTTAGGGTGAAGGTGAGAGGTAGAAGTGCAGTATTATGGCAGCCTCTGAAACTCTTTGCCTATTCGCAGATTAGTTCATTGGTCAGAAGAGCAGTTCTATCGCAAAAAAACAAGGTACATCATTATTACTTTTATTTTGTGTTCCCCACTTTTGTGTGTCCTGTTACTGTCAAGGAAACTGCTCTATACCTCAATGTGTCTTGGAATCTAAAAATAAAAAAATGGTGCTTTCACATTATATGAATGTAAGATCATCATTTTACACAGAACATCTATAGGAACTGATTTACCTTGTAGGAAAGCAACAAGCTGTTCTGAAAGTTAATTTGTCTTTTTAAATAGAAATTCTGCAGATGTATATGACATTTTTTGTCATTTTTGATGGTGTTTTTTACTTTTGTTTTCTCTTTGGATCTTTATTTTTTTTGTATGCCATAACTAGGTGAAATATTGAAGTGTCATATGGCAGCAAAATTGTTTTAGATCATAAAACACAAAAAACACAAAAAACAAACAAAACCTGCAGTACTGTGCAAAACAACACACAATTTAATATAGCAATTTGCAACTGGGACACAGATTAAAACATTATACATATAGTTTTGGTGTCACAAGGAAATTGATTAAAAAATAAAATTAAAATTAAAATCCTGCAGTCTTGCATGTAGTTTAATTTTGTTACTGGAAACACACGAAGAGTAATGCCGTCTGCAACAATAAATTCCAGAGAGAAATGTTTCTAATATAGTCCCAAATTAGGTTATGTTGCATGTAAAACCAAAAGGTATATCTCTTGATGGAGATACTTTTTTACAGTGCTTAGAAAACAAATACTTTAGTTGCCAAGGCAACACATTATCTTACACACAGCCCCCTGCTCACCCTACCACCCTACCTGCCCCACACACACAAATCCCAGCTCACCCTATCTGCCTGTCTCTCACACACCTACACACAGCCCCCAGTTCACCGTAGCTTCCCCTGTTCACTCTACCTGCCTCTTCCTCTCACACACACATAGCCCCCTGCTCACCCTACCTGCCCTACACACACACAGACCCCAGCTAATTCTATCTGTCTATTTCTCACACGCCTACACACACAGCCCCAGTTCACCCTAGCTGCCCCTGTTCACTCTACCTGCCTCTCCCTCTCACACACACATAGCCCCCTGCTCACCCTACCTGCCCTACACACACAGACCCCAGCTCACCCTAGCTGCCTCTCACTCTCACACACACACAACCCTTTCTCACCCTACCTGCCCTAGACACACACACACAAACAGACCCCAGCTCACCCTATCTGCCTGTCTCTCACATACCTACACTGACCCCTGTTCACCCTACCTGCCTCTCCCTCTCACACACACAGCCCCCTGCTCACCCTACCTGCCCTACACACACACACACAGACCCCAGCCGACCCTATCTGCCTGTCTCTCACACACCTACACACATAGCCCGCAGCTGCCCCTCTTACACAAACAGCCACCTGTTCAGCCTACCTGCCTCTCCCTCTTACACACACAGCCCGCAGCTCACCCTAGCTGCCCCTCTTACACAAACAGCCCCCTGTTCAGCCTACCTGCCTCTCCCTCTCACACACACAGTCCCCTGCTTACCCTACCTGCCCTACACACACACACACATCACACATCCCCCAGATCACCCTATCTAATTTATATTTTGCCTTTAATATTGGTGCTTTTGGCATTTTATGGCACTTATTCTTGAAAATTAAAAGAAATTTAGCAGTTTCATGTTTTTGTTGCTTTATTTATTTTTACCTTTTAGTTTCATATTGTAATATATATATATATATATATATATATATACATATATATATATATAAAATCTGCACCATAATAAATAGGCAGAGCTAAATTATGCTAATTTTGTGGGTTTAGCAAAGTTAGCGGAACTTTAGGGCAGGTGGTGTGGTAAAAATTTTCATACAGGTAATTAATTGATAACTGCAAAGTGTCCCTGGAATTTTTTTTTCAAATTTTGGCAACTATGTAATGGGCAATATAACTAATCTGTGATTGTGTGCAGCTTATGTTACAGGCTGTGAGAATACCTGAGCTCCAAGATGGCAGCTCCCATTACAAAGAGGCAGAGCTTCAGTATCTGGCACTTTTAGGCTATTAAAACAGGAGAACGGATTTGAAAAGAGCTACAGGAACATGATAACATGCTATAGCATAGTGAGTAGTAACCATTTTTGGGCAGCTATGCCCAGCAGTTTAATATCCCTTTAAGAGGTGTGAATGGGCCCTGTATGTGTCAGTTGTTGATAGATTCCTAGTTTCTAGCCTGACAAGTATTTAACAAATGATAACAAGTATTTAACAAATGATAACAAGTATTTAATAAATGAAAACAAAGCTCACTTTTAGCACACAAAAAAACCCAGAAACCATTTTGGACAAAAACTAAAAATTAGTTTTTGGATGCAGATAGCTGAAATATTGCGATTAACTACCTGCATAATGTCTGGCCCCTCTATGCCCCCTTGCAACCCAGGTTTACAGTTTATGGAATGGGTATGGATTTGCCTTTACAAAATAGTGCTAGGTTTTCTAAGATGGCTGCCGAATTGTTGCTTTTCAGAGGAACTTGCCATCATATCTGTGCAAAAGCGCTTTGCCTTTCTTCTAGCACAGACTAACCAAGGGGAAATAATGACTTACATTCATAGAAAAGCAGCTCATCATTTACCTATTTGGCTGCCAGTTCATCTTCTACTGATTGCAAACAGCCAGAAAGATCATTGTTGAACCGATTGGCCGCAAATGTGCAGGGGGCGGCATTGCACAAAGCATTTCACCAGAAATGCTTGTGCAATGTTAAAAAAAAAATGTTGAAAAGTCTTGTAGGGGAGAGCACATGTGTCAGGGAGCACCTTGCACTGATAGCAACATCTACATACTTCTTGTCACAATTAATAGAGGAGCCAGCTAGGAGTAAAGCTATATTGGATTTAGTTCTAGCAAACAATACAGATGTAATATCAAACATAGAAGTCAAAGAACATTTGGGTAACAGTGATCATAACATGGTCACATTTGAAATCTCTTTTCATATGCAGTGTCTTAAAGGTTTAACTAAGACTTTTAACTTCAAAAAAGCAAATTTCAACAATTTAAGGAAATCGTTAAATAATATAAGTTGGGACAATGTATTCTCTAATAAAAATACAGAGGATAGGGGCGGAGCCTGGCCACGCAGGAACATGGCTGACTAAACCCTGGCTCCTAAGCCCCACACCAGATGCTCACTAAAATTGGAGGATTCAGACTGCCCAAAATATGCACTAAAGCTCGGGTAATAACTTGTGGAGACACCCGGGACAACTTAGGAGAGCAACAAGAATTTTTTTACTGCGCCACACGACTGCCGAACAACGCAACCTGCCTGATCACATGGGGCCTTTAGGTCCGGAACTCTCTGACGGACTACTAAGGTAATCGGGACCCCTGGGGATTTGTTGTTTCACCCAGGCCACAGAGGAGAAAGGAGAATTGGGGACTGGTACCCCAGCTGAACCTGGCGGTAAGAGGACGCCACAGAAGCCGATCACCACAAGCGGGCCGTCTGCTTTCGCGGTTAGTCACCGCCACAAGTTCTCAACAGGCGCAACTACCTGAGGCTGCTCTCAGCTAGCAGCGGAGCACCAGAGGGCACACAAGCAGAGCGGCCAGGAGAAGGGACAGGCCGAGTACCGCACTCTGGGGAACTACACCAGGTAATTACCGCATATCAGAGGCCTACTCCTCGTGGGGATACTGCAAATACAAACTTGCCTACCTGCGTGGGACCGCTGTGATCACTGCACTTGCCGGTTTGCTCAGGCTGCTGGCTGCATATATCTTGCCCTATACTGCATAAAAATTAAAAGGGGAAAAAAAAAAAAAAAAGAAGCAGGATAGATCATTTGGAACTGAAAATTACTTCATTACAAGCATCAGTGCCAACACAAATTGAGACAAGAAAGAATGAGCACAGAGGTGACATATTAGAGTGATTGGGTTAAATGTTCACACAACAGGATACCTCTTAGATACCAGTACACATTTTGAAGAGGGGTTATAATTATCTGTGGTCTGTTGATCAGAACAAAGACACTGTCCCTTGAAGGCATCTGGTTTATAGAATCTGCAAACAGTCATTAATAGGTGAAATACCTTTATTACAAGCATGTCTAATAGGAAAAACACTAAAGGAGATAAAGGCCCAAAAAGTGCTAACCTTGCTAACTACATCAAAATGGTTAACTCGGGGCCTGACATTGGTGGCTCAGACTCTCCCACTTTAGACCCAACACCTGACCTAGCGGGCTCTATGTCTGGCACTCTGACCCAAGAACCTTTAACAAGGGGGGATCTTAAAATTATCTCTTCTAAAGCGGATATAAACGCGGTTCTGATGGAAATTAGATCTATGTTTGGGGATCTGTAAAAAGACTTTCACCAGATAAGCCAGCAAGTGCAGACACTTGAGAAGCAACAGGAAACTCTGCAAACCCAGGTGACATCTACCAGCGCTCCTGGAACAGGAGGAGGATATACAATTCCTGTTGTCTAGAGTAGAGGACCTAGACAACAGAGGGAGAAGGAACAACTTGAGAATACGAGGAGTTCCAGAGACGGTCAACAATACTGCCTTAGAGGGCTATTTACAAGATTTATTCCGCACCATTAAGGGCACACCAAGTTCAGCTGACATCCCATTAGAGAGAGCACACCGAGCCCTCCGCCCGAAACCCTCCTCTAAAGCGCCCCCAAGGGATATCATCATCAAATTTCTCAGTTACAAGGATAAGGACACAATCTCACAGAAAGCAAGGGCTATCAAGGATCTCACTCAGGCGGGCATCCCTATACAAGTCTTCTCAGACCTGAGCCAGATTACTCTTTAGAAGTGGAGGAATCTCCGATTCATCACCAGCCATCATCAGGCACATAAGATTCAATACAAATGGGGATTCCCCGTGTGTATAATTGCCTCCCGAAATGGTAAACAAGCCATATATAGAATACAAGGAGATCTGAGAGATTTTTGCAGAACTCTAGAGATTGATATGCCATCTCCTGCTGAGGGAGCTGTCCCTTCACGGGATCAAAATATCCAAGAAATTGCATCCGACAGATAAACAATACAGTATACATTTAAAGGATAATATGAGAACTCTGGGTTGCTGCGGGAGGCTATCCCGAATGACATTTGAGGAATCAGATAAGTGTTATGCCTTCCAACTGTGTTATTCTGTTTTATGTTTCCTTATCTCTGAAGCATTTTATTCTTGTCACTATATGCAAAAGTTGTTATTCATAAAGTGATTTGGCGGGACTAGCCGGCCGCATGGGAACCTGACCCGTTAGAGGTCACCAAGAGTATAGGTAATTAGGATAACATATGTAAGAAATAAGGGTTGGTACCTGGGGAAGCTAAAACTTATATCAGGTAAAACTGCAAGTTAAGATTACAAATAATTAATTAGATAAAACCACAGCACCCATACATTCATTAGCCACCGGTACTGGGAAATGTGTAGAGCTGGCCATATGTTGGGTAGAAGGCACATAGGCCCAGACTTCATTATAAACTCCGGCTCCTCATTATTTTCACTAATACCTCGAGCCTCCTGATAGCATTACCGACTTAGCATAGACATGCTATTTACACATAGCCAACCCATAACATACTCTATTAATACCACCCGCACTTGTTAAAACACTTAATGTTATACAAAACAACCGAGTCGGTATGTAAAAGGTCCTTTTGTTATTGCATGGGGTCTCTCATTATGTCTTCCATTAAGTTAAATGCTGTGGTTGTTGTTTTTGTTTCCTAAATATGGTCAATCTGAAGAGAGTAAATGTCACAATGCTAAGGAAAGTTATATTAACTGGACAAATGTTATTCCTTCCAACTGTGTTATTTTGTTGTATGCTCCATTATATCTTAAGCACCTTACTCTTATCACTGTATGCAAAATTGTTACTAATAATGTGATTTGGAGGGTTTTGAGGGCCACAAAGGAACCTGACCCAGTTGATGACCCCTAGTTTACAGGGAATTAGACATAATTAAGGGGTAAGGGCTGGTACAGCTACCGATATGGGGAGTAGTCTAGAGCTGGTCACATGTTAGGTAGAAAGCACAATGGTCTAGATTTTGGTATAAACCCCAGCTCCCCATTAGCTTTACTACTACCATAAGGCCCCTGACAGCATAACAGACCTGAAATTGCAGTGTTACTCACATAGACTCTATCCACAACATGCTCTACTAATCCCACCCGCACTTACTAAAGCACTTATGGGAATAGGACACAACCGGGTCTGGGTGTAAAAGTTCCTTTTTGGTATTGCCTGCGGACCTTTATTATGTCTTCTTTTGAGTTAAATAATGTTGTCAATGTTCTTGTTTCCTAGATGTGGTTAATATTAAGAGTGTAAATGCCACAATGTTAGGGAAAGTTATAATATAGAATAATTTTACCCTCTACTGCTACACCTATTAGCAAGCCTGTCTGGATTCTTGTCCTACTTGGGTAACACTGATACCTCCTTACTTACTATAATAACTTTATTTTCTGTTTACTAACGGCATCTGGTGTGGAAATACTGATCCCACATTAATACACCTTTTCTATCTTTTCCTTTCTGCTGACCTCGCAGCAGGTCACCTATAGCTTCGACTTTACTAATTGACACCTATACTAGACACCGTAGTCGCTTATAGCAGGTACTAAATATCTTACTCCCGGTGAGGAAATATTATTTTTGGACTAGGTGTCTACAACCTACTATTTAACTTACTCTCTCCTTTCCTTTGCTTTTTTTTTTCCCTCCTCTTCCCTTCCCCCCCCCTTCCTCCATTATGTCTACAAATAGAGCATATGGTTTATCACTGATGACTATTAACGCAAAAGGGTTGAATATCCTTCAAAAAAGAACACACTTGATTAGGGACGCCGTTAGAACACAATGTGATGTGCTGTTTATACAAGAGACACATTTCCGCAGGGGCAAAGAACCAACTTGGCCCACCCCCAAATTTCCGACCTCTTATTTCGCATCAGGACCCACAAAGAAAAATGGAGTGGGTATTATGTTCAAATATTCGTCTCCATTTGCCCTTAAACACATGGAAAAAGACCCCGACGGTCGGTATTTGATTTTGGTGGGCACCCTGTTCCACAGAGTGGTCACTTTGTTAAATGCCTACTTCCCAAACCAGAGACAGAATACATTTATGTCCATTCTCACTAATAAAATTTTAGAACTACGTAAAGGCGCTTTAATCTTAGGAGGGGACTTCAACCTACCCCTCGACCCCATACTAGACACATCCAGAGCACTGACTTCTATTCCCAAAAAAGTTATCAGACAATGCAACTCTAGACTGGAGGAGCTGGCGGTACATGACACATGGCGCATTTTGCACCCTCTTAGACGAGATTATAAATTTTTCTCACACCCTCATGACACTTTCTCCAGAATAGACTATTTCTTTACAGACCAAATTACCTTAGCGGGACTCACGAGCACCCAGGTACTCCCGGTGACGTGGTCAGACCACGCCCCAGTGATTTGCAAACTGAACTGGCCTTCTAGGCCGGATTGCACATTTATCTGGAGGTTTGATGAGTTCATAATTAATAATCAAGTCATCAAAAATAGCATAGAGAAAACATTAACAGAATATTTCCAACATAACGAGACAGGGGAAGTACCGGACCAGGTGGTGTGGGAGGCGCACAAATGTGTGCTCAGGGGAGAGTTAATCAAACAAAAGGCCCTTCAATCAAAACAAATCAGACTCAGGTACACATCACTTCTAACCGAGATACAGAAATTAGAAATTAAGCATAAAAAAACACCCACAGACACACAAGTTCAATTAGAACTCCAACAGCTTAGGAAACAGATACAGGACATGCACACCGCAGACCATCAAAAAGCGGCTCTAAAACTGCAACAGAAGTACTTCGAGTTTGGGGACAAACCGGGTAAATTGCTAGCGAGAGCTCTGAAAAGAAACAGCTAAAATCCCATATTCATTCTATGCTCAACCAAAATAACCAGACATGTACAGACAGCCCTTCGATAGCAGAGGTTTTGAGATCATACTATCAATCCCTTTATAATTTACAAGATAAGGAAGCATCTCCCCAAGGACATGACAAGGACACAACACAAACTTCAATTGACCAATACTTAAATTCTCTGACACTCCCCAGACTATCTGACAATGAGAGAGAGGGCAGTTGAAGAGGTGACTAAAACTATAGATAGCTTACCAGCCGGTAAGACCCCTAGCCCTGATGGCTTTAGCGCTAAGTTGTTACAAAATATTTAAAGAAATACTCTCACCGCGTCTGGCATCCCTGTTTAACTCTATTGGAGATACCCAGGGATTCCCTTCTTCCATGCTCCTTGCGCATGTCACCACTATTCCTAAACAAGGAAAGACAACTGATCGCCCAGAGAACTTTAGACTAATTTCTCTTCTTAACGTGGATCTGAAGATCTTTGAAAAAATACTTTCCACGAGATTGAATAAATATTTGCCGCAACTAATATCTCCTGATCAGGTGGGATTTGTCCCGGGCCGCGAGGCCAGGGACAATACCATAAAAGCTGCCCTACTGGTGAATTACGCACAACAAAATAATATTCCATCCATATTGATCTCCACCAATGCCGAGAAGGCTTTTGATGGGGTCAATTGGGCCTTTCTTAAAGCAGTCCTGTCAAAAATTAACTTTGGTCATTCCTTTATTCACAGGGTTTTTTCCCTCTACACAGAACCCACAGCACAGGTTAAAATTAACAACCTACTATCTGACCCCTTTAAAATAACAAACGGTACACAGCAGGGATGTCCCCTGTCACCCTTGCTGTTCGCCCTTACGATAGAAACACTAGCACAAAAAATATGTGACAATCAAAACATTTCAGGGATAAAAATAGGCAACAAGAGCACAAATTATCGCTATATGCAGATGACATCCTTCTCTCAGTGACAAACCCTTTAGTTTCGCTTCCTGAAATTCTTAGGGAGTTTGAGGATTATGGTAGGGTGTCTAACTTTCATCTAAAGCAAACGAAGTCAGAAATACTGAACATAAATTTACCTCAGACAGTTCTAAGCCAAATACCAGATATTTGTAAATTACGTATTAAGACTAGCACACTTAAATATCTAGGGATCCACCTAACGCCAAAAATAAACAACCTCTATGAAGCAAACTATACACATTTACTAGCGTCAATATCAGGAGATTTGTCCTCCTGGAAAAATAAAAAAATCTCCTGGTTGGGCAGGATTGGAGTTGTAAAAATGAATATCCTTCCCCGTATTCTATACTATTTACAAACTTTACCCATCCCATTTCCTGCTCAATACCGCTTAAAGCTCCAGGGACTCATGGAAGAATAAATCTGGGGGGGGGGAACACGACCCAAGTTTCAAAAAAGACTTTATACCTGTCTAAGGATAAGGGAGGGTTGGGTATCCCAAACCTCATAAAGTACAAGAAGGCTATCAACCTACAACATCAAGTAAAGTGGAGTACCAACTCACAGGATAAAACATGGGTTCAAAAGGGTAACTCAATTTTGGGGGTACAGAACTTGGGCTCTCTAGGCTGGATCTCAAACAAAAATAGACCTAGCACAGTCAGCCAATACCCTTTCCTACGGGAATTTTTACAACAATGGGACAAGACTCTAGTTGAACACCCATATATTTCCACCTTCCCTTCCCCTTTAACGCCATTTGCACAAAACCCAGATATTCTGTTCACTAAGGCCCAACAGACGAATGTGAACAAAGCACAAATAGATCAAACTATGTTCCACAGACTCCTGACAAGTAAGAAACGTAAAACCCTAGAGGAACTGAACAGCTCAGGCTATTCAAGCCTGAGCTGTTCAGTTCCTCTAGGGTTTTAAGTATCTCATGGTATTTTCATAGACAGCTGCAGCACTATCTCGTAACACATAAAAGAGTAGAAAACATAACCAGACAGCTAACTTTTCTAGAAACGCTTTGTTTGTTACCCAACTCCCCGAAACATTTAATCTCAATCCTATATAGACTCTTAACATCCCACAAAGAGACCTGCACGCCCACATTTCTACGACAGTGGCACCATGAACTGGACCAGACTTTCACTGACGTAGAGTGGCAAAAAATATTTAGAAACCACAGCAAAGCATCCATTTCAGGGAGAATTCTGGAAACCGTTCTTTTTAATATTTTTATAAATGACTTGGAGCAAGGATTAAATAGCGACGTCTCTATTTTTGCAGATGATACTAAGTTTAGTAAGGTCATTAGGTCAGAGCAGGATGAACTTTCATTATAAAGGGATCTGTAAAAATTAGAAGCATGGGCAAGTAAATGGAAAATGAGATTTAATACGGAAAAATGCAAGGTTCTACATTTTGGAAGTAAAAATAAGCAGGCAATGTATTTTTTAAATGGGACAAGACTTAGCCAAACAGAGGAGGAAAGGGATTTGGGAGTAGTAATAGATAACAAGCTAAAGATGGGTGCACAATGCAGGGCAGCGGCTTCAAAGGCTAATAAGATATTAGCATGTATTAAAAGAGGCATGGATTCAAGGGAGGAAAGCATAATTCTGTCACTATATAAAGCCCTGGTAAGACCTCACCTTGAGTATGGAGTGCAGTTCTGGGGACCGATCGCAAAAAAAGATATTGCAGAACTAGAAAAAGTTCAGAGAAGAGCCACAAAGCTAATAAGGGGATTGGAGAATTTAACCTATGAGGAGATGCTAGCCAAACTGACTCTCTTTTCTTTAGAAAAAAGGCGCTTGAGGGGTGACATGATTACTTTATATAAATATATTCAAAGCCCATATTCAGAGATGGCAGAAGCTCTGTTTATTCCTAGAAAATTGTTTCTGACATGAGGTCACAATTTAAGGTTGGAGGTAATAGGAGATTTAATCTCCTGCAACAGAAACATTTTTTCACTGTAAGAGCAATAAAATTGTGGAACTCATTACCAAAGGAGGTAGTGAATGCCAATACCCAAGATACATTTAAAAATAGTCTGGATACATTTCTGTATGTAAGCAAAATCCATGGATAGAATTGCTAGTATTAAATGAGTCACCTTTTAGTGGGGTTATATAAGCTTAACTGGAGCTTTTTGTAAGTATTTTAGATTTGTATTGGTTGAACTTGATGGACTTCAGTCTTTTTTCAACCTTATCTACTATGTAAATCAAATTACTCTGTATGGAGAGAATATTTTATTTTGCACTTCACACACATATTTTTTTCTATCAGTGCAATAAGTGCATTGCCTTTTTTGAAACAAGTTTGCCACTCTACATTCAGCAAGAAAAAGCAGCAAGATGTGTGAGCGTAACATGCATAGAGAATATGATGAGAGAACTTCAGACAAGTAAAGTAAAACCCTTATTTAGTCCACTCACCGAGGCTGTGAGACTCACTTTACCAAACAAAGAAATAAAGTACCTTTTTAATTTAAACTTGTTGGTATGATTTTAATGTTTTATGTTTTTTTTTTAATTGCGGTTCCAGAAAAAAAAAGTTACAGATAATCGTAGATGCAATATAATAGACACATACAAAAAAAAAAAAAAAAAAAAACAATCAATACAAAACAGTGCCTTCTATTCCAGGGTTCAAACTGACATCTGCAGTGTTCATGTAGCAACAAAAATTAACATCATTTTATATTTTAGGGTTCCCCCATTAAACCAACGGCCACATTTGGAGCTATGTATACAAAGATATCATGACATAAGGGGTGATATATCTCGGGGGCAACTTTTGGGCCATCAAGCAATGTAACATTGTTAACTAGAAAATAAACTAGATGAAAACACTACCTCCTTAAAACTGATGAAGCCACTTTTGGACCTCCAATGTAGTTTACAAGTTGTATATAAGGAGGGTTACATTTTTATAAGGCCACTTTTGGACCTTTGAACATGTCAACTGTAAATACAACTTGCGTATATGAACAATTATCAATTATGGGGATAACATATATATATATATATATATATATATATATAAGTAACCAAGTCTAGCGAGAGCTAAGGCTACAACTTAAATAAGTGCACTTTGCAGCCTAGAAGTGTTAACATTTTTTAGTGAATGAAAGGGCTAAGAGATCAATTCAGCTGGTAAGTTAAGCTTAGCTCATCCTACGTTTATGAGGATCTACTATACTTTCTAAGGTATTGGCAGAGGGTCTAGCTTGGGAGGACCAACAGTAAAAGCAATGTGTGCCCACTGAGTTTTAGGGTGTCATATTTAGGTAAAGGATATTCGCTCATAAAGTTTGGTGTATATGAACCAACATGAAGAGTGATATGTAGTTTATACCTCCTAAAATAATACAGTTATTTAAAAAAGCACTTTTAATATAATTACCCTATTTTCTTCACTTTAGGAAAGATCTTTTAACAGAGTAATGTATTAGTTGGGAAATAGCCCAAGTGGAGCCAAGCTGCTTTTAAGATTAGGATTCTAATAAGGATCTGGAATTTCAATATAAAAACAATTTAATTAGAATATAGTTAGGTAGTGTCTAGCATTAGCGTTCCCTCTAAGAGACGGTGTGACCAGGGGAATGAGTTAGCCATATCATATGGAAAATAATATTAGAAATGTAGCGTAGTGAAATTCCAATCTAGTAATGTTTCTGTTGTGTGGTCTTTTCAGTAATCCCAAAGCCTTAAAGGTTAAAAAACAAAATAGAAAAAGAAAACAAAATCAACCATATTATAGTTATAAGGTCCTAGGTACTATAAGACATATACCATCATATTAGCTCAATAAACCTTCAGTATTTATAGGAATCTGTATACATAAAGTTTTCTCTATTTGTAAAACCCCTATGTTATAATACATATATAAGTAAAGTTGTTCTGTCAGAGGTGTACTAACTTATTAGTTAATTAGATCCAAAGTAAATCAAAGTTATACATTATTTAGGGAATTGACTCTTTAAGCTGCTAATTGTACAATTTAAGCTATCAAAGAAGCAAACTAAAGTAAAACTCTGGTATAGGTAGTAAAAATGTAAAATAAAACAACCACCAATAGAATAATCATAACCCCACAGTACCCCGATCTAAAATATAAACAACGAGTTGCCAAAAGGAATACTGTGTGTCTTGAAAGAGTCTCGAGTAGGTAACTTTTCAGTCCCAAGGGAACATAATTTGCCAACATGAGGGGGCTTGATATCTGAAGTAAAAAAAAGCAAGTTGTCTAGCCTATACCCACTGAAGCAAACCGTCCATGACACACCTTGGAAATATGTCCACATGGTAAAGTCGGGTAAGCTGTATTACTTATGTTCCTCGTCGAAGATTGTAGACAAAAACTCTGGATCGTGCTAAGCATCGAAGCTCCATTTCAAACCCTGTATAGGGGCACTGATCCACTGATATGTTTGCACTCCTAAGCTGGATAGGGCTCTGTGCCCTTAGCTGCTGCTCAAACAGTCCCTGGGGTCAATGATGCAACTTATTCATCTCATAGACTAGGGACAGATTTCTTTCACCGTTATAGGTAGTCGTCAGGCAGAGTGAGCAGAGGAAAGTCTCCTCAGCTTACCAGGATTATCCCAGTATATCATTTTCACTTGTTGGCTATTTTCTTCACATAGTGTTAGCGCTGTGTCTCTGCCACCATTACCCTCATCACCTATTGTTACATAATGGGTTGCGTTGTGGATCACTATGCCCCTACTAGTTGAAGCAGACAGCGATTTCTCCAGCTCACTCTGCTCCATCTCACATGTAGGAAGGGGCTCATCAAAATCTTGCAGATTATTATCTGGCTTCAGACCATATTCAATGTCAGGCAGTGGGGTATGGACTTAATGCAGAAGGAATATCCCAAGCATATGTTCCTTAAGCTTGTTAAAGTGGATAATAAGTAGGCTCTCAATACTTTTCAGTTTGTAGGCTCCGTAGTCAACATAGTTTTAAGTCTTTCTCCTATATTATAGTAGTGCAGCACTGTTCGCTGCTAATGATCTTACGATCGTAAGGGGGAAGCGTGCCCTAACAACTTGAGGGAACAAAATCACAGTGTTACGTGGCCGTCTCCATGCTACGTGGCCAGTCTACAAGTAGTTGAGCTGAGGAACATAAGAAAGATCCACATTCATGAAAGTACACACATAGTAGAGCACCCCACAAACATGTCTATCCGCAACAGCTATAGGCTCCACCCCCTTTGCTGCATATTTTAAAACAAATTTCAATTAGTACTATTTACAGAATTCTTAACGCTCACTTTGATTATGATTTCTGCGTCATACTTTCTATACAGTTTTTAGTCTGTAATTTTGTTGGGCATCATATTGTAATATATATGTCTCTTTCACATATATATATATATGTAGGTTATGCCCTATAGTGATATACACAACTATCAAAGTAAAGGGGTGGGGTGGTAGAAGTTTACATTTGAAATGTTTTTGGTTCTGATCCTTTTCCTGGTTCTGTTCTGTTCCTTTCTCTGTTCCAGTTCTTTTTTTGTTCCTGGTTTAGGTCCTGGTTATGTTCCTGCTTTTGGTTTTAGTTATTTTCTTGTTGTTTCCTTTTACTTGTTTTGTTCCTGGTTCTGATTCTGCCTTCTTCTGGTACTGTTTTAGATTATGGTTCTGGTCCACTTCTTCATTCTAATGCAGGTAAATGTGTCTGGTTCTGATTCTGGTCTGTTTTGTTCCAGTTATGGTTCTACTCCTGATTCTTTTGTTGGTTTTGATTATGGTTATTACCCTGGTTCTGTTGTTTTCTCTATTTTTTAATGTTGTTCTTTCTTACAGTTCTTGGTCTTTTCCTGGTTATTCCCAGTTTTGATTTGTATATTTCGTTATTGCACTGGTTCTTGTTCTTTTCCACTTGAAAATATTTTGTCCTGCAAACCTAACTTGAATGTAAATTCAATGGAAAAAACTTTAGGTAAAATATTAAACAATTTACATTCTCAATCTATCATTAATAGGCATGGAAATGAAACTCTCCCACCAAAGATTTTATTATATTTTTTAAGGGTAAAGTTTAATTTGGAAATTGCCATGCTTTTTATTTTTAACTGAATTTTCTAGGTTTATTAATGTAAAATGTATGTGTTCTTGTCTTTGTGTATATGTGTGCCTGTGTCACAATAGAGTATTGCTAGAAATGACATCAGAGTGGAGTGTAGCTATTCATGCCATCACAATGGAGTGGCTATAAAACTATGCCACCACCTTCCAGACTCTGAGGGTTTTGAGAGGAGAGTATTAGTGGAAGTGCTTACTGGTAAACACTTTTTAGAGAGTGATGAAGAAAACAGATCTGTTTGGTGTTTGTGGAAAGCCTATGGCTGACCCTACTCAACAGGATGTTATCTCCAACCTTGACAACAATGGCAATCCTGTAATAGTTGCCACAACTTCAAATGCGGATGAGGAGATGTCAGTTATTCATGACTCATTGGAGCTGACGGATCCAACCCCAGACATCCTGACATTATTCGAAAAGCTGAACACAAAGTTCTTCTGGGGGAAGCTGACCAATGTGACGGTCAAGTGGTGCCACAACCCTTGGATGGTGCGGTAAGAAAGGCTTAGTTACTTAATCTAAAAATGAGCTGGATGCCATGAGTCCTGTGTGGAATATTGTGTAGCGATTTTTGAGCTTTAATTATTATTGTTACATTAGAACATCATGAGCTGTTTAATTTAATTACTTCATATTGATTGGAAAAAGGCTAGTGAGTTTGAGTAACTCAAGACTGTGTCCATTTATGTCATATTCGATATTTAACCTCAATTGCTTATCCTTTATTAGTATAGAAAAATACTCTAGAAGTAAGTGATTATAGAATATGACAGACATTTCAATAATTTGTTGTTTAGTCAGTGGCTGAGTGGAATGGGTTTGAGGATGTCTCTGAATGTAAATATGTAGATAACATTTTCATTTTGTAGCAAAATTGTCTGATAAACAAGGTGTTAAAATTTAACATACTGAACGAGTGACACAAAATGATGATTTTTAAAAAAATTTATTCTTGCACTTAAAGGGTATAAATATTATAATAAACTAGGAGGTACAGAAGTAAGCTTTTCCAACTTTTGTTTTCAGCCTTAATTACATACCAAGACTCTCCTTAAAAAAAAGATAACTGGTCTATAATAATGGTTTACAGGTTTACCAGTTCTGCCAATTCATACACAAAAAACAATGTTTTCTTAACTTATATTGTTTATTTCAGGTGTTCAGGAAAAAGCCGATTCAAACACAGTGATGGCTCATGTAAAATACTCCTGAGTGAGCTGTTGCTGAAATATAGACCCAGGAAGGATCTGGTAGAGGTAACGAATGTGTTATATTTTATTCATTAGAAATAAGACTTTTCAATTGACTTATCTGCAATATTAGCCAAAAGGTACTTTAGGTCTGTTCTAAAATTGATTAACGGGATATAAAACCCAAACATTTTCTTTTGTGATTCAGAGAGAGCATATCATTTAAAAAAAGTTTCCAATTTACTTTTATCAAATTTGCTTTGTTCCTATGATATTCTTTGTTGAAGAGATACATAGGTAGGCATATGTAGCACTACATGACAGGAAGTAGTGCTGCAATCTAGTGCTCTTGCAAATGGAGAATATTTTTTACATAACTGCTCCCAAATTGTTCTCCAGAAGGGCCGGCTCCTAAGCTTATGTCCCTGCTTTTCAAGAAAAAAGACAAAGAGAACGAAGAAAAATTCATTAGAAAGTTGTTTAAAATCGCATGCTCTATCTGAACCTTGAAAGAAAAATTTGGTGTTTCATACCCCTTTAAGTTTCCGATGGTTGCAAACCGAAATAACTTTCAGTGTACTGTGCTTATTGCATAAAATATTAGTTTGCTTATTAATTAGTATTTTTGATATTATGTTTTTGTATTATGGACTATTAAAGGGCTAGATGCCATTATGGTATAATATATGCTAAATAGATTAGGTGCTTAGGCATTATGTGGTAAATCCTGTTTTGCATCTCTTCAATTCACTTAAATGTGTAACTTAATTTGGGATGGCATTCACTACAAACGGTAAATGTGTTTAATAGATTATAAATTATTAAGGTGAATGCTAATTTTTAAGGATTTAGGTAGAACAATATATTTGTTGAAAATGGCAATGAGCAGAACACATGGAGTATTCTTTGTTATATTTAGTTAAAATCCACTGAGTTGGTCTGAAGATATAAAGCCTAGGAATCTATTATAGTGATGCTACTATCAGATGTGACGTAGAAAAAAAAAACATAGTTATTTTTAATTTTCCCACAAACTATAAAAGAAAATGGCAAAATTCCTTCATTCTTCCATACAGTAGAAAAAATATAGCAACATTTTTTTTTTCTTCCATTCCAGATCTAGACTTATAATGTTATAATGACACATAGTTAAAAAAAAATAACATTATAAGCATGGAAGAATTTTTTTTATATATAATTACAGTTGTGGATTTTACATTGATGAGAAATATCTAATCTGTTCTGCAAATTATTGGGAGGTGAAATAATACATTTTATTTTACAAGTTATTGTGGTCTGAATCAGCCATTTAGATTTTTTAAGTATTTGTTATCTCATATACTTGATAAAATTGATCAAATCTGATAATGTTTTTTAAGATTTTCTTTATTTTTTTAGACCTCTGACAATTTAGGCCTAGGGAGTTTTATCTGGATTACCATTGGTTGTTACTGAATGATTTTGGATACAGTTGTAGAGATACAAGAATGAGTAAAATGATCAACTGCAACTTAATGAGAAAATAAAATCACTATGAGTAATTCTTTATATGTTACAGGCACTGCTGCATGAGATGATACATGCTTATATCAGCATACATAAGATACAGGATGATGACAGCCACGGGCAAGAATTTTGTAAACATCTGTCCAGAATCAATCAAATGGCCCGTTGCAATATTCCAGTAAGTGAGTTTTTTTTTTTTTTAATACAGGTTTGAAAACAATACAGACATATCATAAAAAGTAATGGATACATTATATAAACACAAAATACATAGGTAAGGCAGGCATATATCATAACAAAACAAACAGCATAGCTACAAATAGTTATTAGTAAACACATTGAACTACACTGTACTCAATATAGTGTCTGTTAATCTGTATAAGAAAGATTCAGCAACCTCTAATTGAATTTTTAGTATTTACCCTAAAGAGAAATACTAGTATTCTACATTTTATTTCATGTATACTATAAGCAGAGAAACAAAATACAAGCTAACGATTACAAACCTAGAGCCTCACAATGACATCTTTCAATAATGGTGGTGGTGGGGGGGGGGGATCAAGAATAATGTGTATATAGCCCCATTTAAAGCTAAATTATAACAGTCACTTTAAAATATGAGTGACATAATATAGATTAAAAGAAATAACTTCAATATTACATAACTATTGTCCTGAAGTACAGAGATAGCAGCTAAGCATTTAATGTAGAGCTCAACAGAAACTACTAAATTACATAGAAGTCTCACACAACATTCTAGTTCTTCTTATGTGTATTAATATTTAAATACTATAAATAGACAGGAAAAAGAGTAAATCTTTAAACATCTAACGAACACAGCTAATATACACCATTATACTACTATAATACAGTTATTGAGGTTTCTATAGAAACATAAACCCCAACCTACATATCCAAAGTCTATAGTAGAGTCTGAGCAACTCCAAAAGAACAAATTAGCATTAGAATTCAACAATACTAGTGCTGACCAAATCGCTTAGGTTACAGAACATAGGTGTTAACATTCTGACAGTTACAGAAATAAGATTAACAAACTGCACAGTTATTATTTACCAATGTTTCATTTAATTAAATAATTGTATATTCTCAAGAGAACTTAGCAAGTTATGGTACAAAAAAGTTACTTAGGTCATCTAAATTGTAGATACAACAATAAAGTTTGTTCTTCCCTTGTTAAATTATACAAATCTATGTGCAGTAAAACATAATCTAAATATCTTTATTACCTCAACATCAGAAATCTAAAGTTTTTTGTCTAACTTAATTAAAGGTCATGCAAACTTTAAACTTAAAGGGATATTCCAGTCAAAATTGGAAACCACATGGGTTCATTTTGGTATTGAACAGAAGCAATTTTGTAATAAAAATGCATTAGCAAAAAGGTTTCTAATAAAAGCTATAGCTGTTTCAAATGTGTATTTAAGTATGCACTGTGCACCAGCATTTAAACACAGCACTTGCCTAAGGTGCTTGTACTATCTGGCAATGACTCAATTTGTTAATGGCTGACATGATACAAGCCCCACTGATGATCTGAGCAGCTGCATTATTTAAAATGTGGGTGCAGTGTCAATATCTAGCTATACTTCACATGCACGTGCAGAGAAAAATGTAAACACTAAAACAGTGATAGCTTTTACTAGAAGCAATTTTGCCAGTACATTTATATTGCAAATATGTTTCTATTCAAAGATGTATTACATGTATGTTCATTTAAATTATGACTGGAATGTCCCTTTAAATCACTTATAGAAATGTAACAGTCTTTTGCTAACTTAAATGGATAGTAAACCACAACATTTTCTTTTATGATTCAGATAGAACATACAATTTTAAACAAATTTGCAATTTACTTCTATTATCAAATTTGCTTAATTCTCTTGTTATCCATTGCTGAAGGGACAGCATTGCACTACAGGCAGCTAGCTTAACACATCTAGTTATCCAATCACAAGAGACAAATGTGTGCAGCTCCCACTAGTGTATAATATGTGTGTATTCATTTTTTAACAAGGGATACTAAGAGAACGAAGCACATTTTAAAATAGAAGTGAATTTAAAAGTGTCTTAAAATGACCTGCTCTATTGGAATCATGCAAGTTTAATTTTGACTTTCCTATCCCTTTAATAGTAATTATTGGATTTCCAGTACAAATAATACATTTCTCTACATTAATTATGTGTAATTGAAATCTGGTAAGCACTCAGCACACACTATTTTAAAAAGATAGTTCTGCTCATCAGACACATACATAGCTGCTTAGGTTAAAGGATCTTTTTCTCAGACCATTTGCATCTCACAGGACGTAGCACTTATTAGCAGAAGCCCAGCCCAGGGGCGGAACTACCATTGGTACAGCAGGTGCTGTGGCATCAGGGCCCAATTACTGGGGGGCCATACCAGACAATCTATACATAGGCTTGGGCATAATGTGTACAGTTCTAATGCAGGGGAGCCTTTTATTAGTGCAAGTTGCAGATACATCTATCATTATACAGAGCAGCATGTATATTACTATTGCTTACTACTGAGTTACCTTTTGGAGGCCCAAAAATATGTTGCTCCAGGGCCCTCTGTTGAGTAGGTCTGCCCAGCCATTAAATTATGTGCTATTTCCTCCTTGACAAACACTTTGTTATGTAACCATTTTATTATTATTATCATCATCATAATCATTTATTGTTAAAGTGCCAACAGATTTTGCAGCATTTCATCTGCTTTTTGTTTTCCATTAATGTTTAAATGATTTGCTGCCACTTTAACATATTACACGTATAACTGTTATTGATAAATACACTTATAACTGATATTGTTTTTCTGCAGATTAAACATAAATTCCACAAGGAGGTGGAGGTCTACAGAGCTCTGTGGTGGAGATGTGATGGTCCCTGCCGAGACACAAAACCATTCTTTGGTTACAGAGTAAAACCAGAATATCACAAACCATCCTCCCCTTGCCAGTGGAAGTCTAAAGAGGGTGTAATCTGTGGCGGACAGTATGTAAAAGTGCCAAAACCAGATTATGGTTTCCTAAGAAAGAAGAAGATAAAGAAAGTTTCTTAAGAAAGGTATTAGACTCTTATACAAGTACTGTTTTCATAACAGTAATTTAGTAATCAAAACATATTCAATTTAGTTTGGTAAATGTTTCTGTGGCTTTTTGTTATCCACAGTATCACATTTCTATTAATTAATGTTATATTAATGTTATTAACACCCTCACTGAGAGTACAAAATTACATTTACACAAATAATAATTTGCTAGAAATGATGGGTGTTGATATTTGCATTTCCTCAACTGCTATTACTTGTACAGCTATAACAGTAAAACACTTTATTATTATATTATTATTATATAAAATATGTCGTCATGATTAGTATTAATAACCAGTGATATAGTGTCAAATGCACTGTACTTGTCATATTTATTCATTTACAGAGCCATTAATTGAAATGTCAATAAATTATTATATTCACATTTTATTCTTTTATCTTGTTCTACAGGTCTGAAGACTTCAGCCCTGTGTCATCTGACTTTGGTGTTTATAATATCTGCATCAATTCTTTGTTAATTTTAATGCTTTTTTAAAATAAAAATATGATCCAATAAATCTCAAGTGTGTATTTCCATTTTATACAATTGCTCTTTAACAAATGTAATATTCTCACTTAAAGAAAACATTTTAATGAAAGCCCTAGGTCCTCTAAATAGTCCAATGCCTACTATGTGTTATATTACAAATGGAGCACAATCAGTACGTTATCTTGAGCTCGGTCCTCAGCTAGAAATAGTTTACAATCTAATATTACAGGCGGATGGTGAAAAAGGGTTAAAGGGACTTGAAACCTAAAATGTTTCTCTCATGTTTCAGACAGAGCATACATGCACCCTGCATTACAAAAATGGAAAGAGGGGTGGGTGAACCCCCTGTGAACCCCCGAAAATAAGAGGTCATGTGTAGATGAGGAGGGTGGAGATTGGGAAGTATTATAATGGGAGAGAACAGGAAGTACCAGCAGTTGTAAAAACTAACCTGGAAGAGTAGGAATCTCCCTCCCTCACTTTAGAGGAAGTGCATGTTGCATCATTTGGGATGGCGGTGTTTGCCTAATTTTGGGGGCTGTAAGTGGCTGGTGGTACCTTCTGCTGGGAAGAGTGAGAGAGGTGTGGTCTGTGGGTGTGCTATGGCAGAGCTTGCCAGCACATGGTTTTAGGTGGGCAAGCACCCTGGGTTTTATGGTTATGTAAATTGAAGCCTTTTCACCCAAACATTTGGTGTCCGTATTTATTTAATTGGAGCGGGAGTGGACATTAGGGCGGGGCACATTTTAAACAACTTTCCAATTTATTTTTATTATCTAATTTGTTTTGTTCTCTTTGTATCGCTATCTTAGGTAGGCTCAGAAGCTGCTGATTGCTGGTTCTAATTATATTCTTCCCCTTGTAATATGGCTTTAAAAGCGATATTAAATGCCCTTACCAAAAAAATTACTTAAAGGGACAGTTACGAAGTTAGAATATCGCATGCAAAGAAGTCAATGGAGAAAGAAAAGTGGGAAAAAAGGAACACCCCACCCTCGCACTAACATAATCGCATATTTCTTTCATGTAAGTGGCGTATGGGATATACATTCCTACCAGGAGGGGGCAAAGTTTCCCAAACCTCAAAATGCCTATAAATACACCTCCCACCTCACTCATGACCTTAGTTTTTACAAACTTTGCCTCCTTGTGGAGGTAGTGAAGCAAGATGTGCTTGATTTTCTTCTGTGATAGGCGCTTCTAAACATATTGAAGCCCAGTTCCTCTCAAAGAACACTGTTTGTCTGAGGGATGTGAAGGGAGTATTGCCTGATGATACCATGTTTTCACCTATGGGAAATCTATTCTAAGGCTCTCTGTAATTGGTCGCAGAGATTCATCTCTGCCTCCCTTTACAGATCGACAATATACTCCTCTACCATTACCTCTGCTGATATGTTTCAGTACTGGTTTGGCTGTCTGCTATATGTGGATGGGTGTCTTCTGGTAAGTATATATAATTTTTTAAGACACTCTCAGCTATGTTTGGCACTTTATCTTATAAAGTTTTAAATGTATATTGTATATATTTGCCATTAGTCAGGTCTGTGTATTTCCCTCTGCAGTCTAACAGTTTCAGCTAGGAAATTATGTTTATGCTAGTTTTTAGGCTTACCTGAGGTTCCAGTTAGTTGTAACTTGGAGTCTTTTTTCTCCAAATTTTTGCTGGCTTAGACCCCCGATGGTGCAGAACGTTACTTTTTATTTTTGACATTTTTGGCCCAAAATTTTTTGGAGCGGGTTACATCTTTTCTTGCGACTTTCTTGTAGCAACTTTTTTTGCCGTCAAGTCGCGCCTGTTACGGCAGGAGTTTAGTCATTTAATTTGTTTAGCGACAAAAGTCTTTTTCTCTGCATTTATGCCATTTTTGGCGCCTAAATTTGTTATATTAAGGGGCTGAATTATCATTGTGCGAGCGGACATGATCCAATATTGCGGATCATGTCCGCTGCACATCGATAAATGCAGACAGCATACACTCACGGCATTTATCATTGCCCCCTCCAATCGGCCGCTAGCAGGGGGTGTCAATCAACCCGATCGTATTCTATCTGGTTGATTTCTGGCAATGTCTGTCCGCCGCCCCAGAGCAGGCGGACAGGTTATGGAGCAGCGGTCTTTAGACCGCTGTTTCATAACTTGTGTTTCCGGGGAAGCCTGAAGGCTTGCCAGAAACATGCCCCTATGTCTCTCCCTCTTTTTGTTCTCTGCTCTCATTTGATTCATAGAGGGCTAGGTTGCTTGCTTTTGATTTTTATAATAAGCATTTTTTTCCCATTCCTTAAACTGCTATTTTGAGTAAATTGGATATTTTGTTTAAATGTTATTTTTTTTTGTTTTTTGTTGTTACATTTTGCAAGTTGTCTCAAAATGATCCTGTGTACAGTATATTGTTTATTAGCTGATCTTATTTCTTCAGCTCAAATATGTGGCACTTGTTATGTTATATTATTTTATACTGATAATGTTTCTATAGTACAAATACATCTACTGTTAAACCTTCACAGTCTTATGTACATGATATTCCTGTAGATATAAGAATTATATTGCTACAGCTATAAATAAGGCTATGACTGCTTTTCTGCCTTCAAATTAACATAAAGATCTCTCCAAACTTCTCATAAATCTAATTAAGTTTTTATTGATCGACAGCAACCTGAAGTATTTTTGCTGATGAGGATTTCTCTGACTCAGAGGATTCTACTTCAGAGACTGATATTGATAAATCAACCTTTCTATTGAATATATTCATTCTTTATTAAGGAAGTATTGTTTACTTTCGGTATTGAGAATTCTAGTCCTCTTGATAACAAGAATAGCAAATGTTTGAATTCTGTTTTTTAAAGCTTCTGAGGTTACTCTTGAACTTTTTCTTATTCCAGATGCTATCTCTCATATGTTTAGTAAGGAATCTAAAGTCAGTGCTTCTTTTTACCTTTCTTCTAGGTTTTAAAAGTTTTATCCTTTACCTGTGGCTAATTTAGAGTTTTTGGATAAAAGTCCCTAAGGTGGCGCTATTTCTACTCTTGCTGAACACAATTCTATCTTATGGAAGATATTTCTTCTTTTAAGGATCCTTTAGATAGGAAGTTTGTATCCTACCTTAGAGAAGCATATTTACATATTGGCTATCTTCTTAAACCTGCTATTTTTATGGCTGATGTTGCTGGTGTTTCAACTTTTTGGCTTGACAGTTTAATTATCAGATCTTGAATTGTCTAAGCATTATTCTTTTACTTCAACATGCTAATCATTTCATTTGTGATACTATATTTTATGTAATTTTAATTTATATTAAATCTTTGTTTTTAGCCATTCTTACTAGAAGAGTTTTATGGCTAATATCTCTGATATGGTGTCTAAATTTTGATTACTATTTTATCTTTTTAGAATAGTATTTTTTTTGGTTTTCTATTGGATTTTATTATCTCCACTATTACTGGGGGAAAGGGATTTTTTTGCCCAAAGATAAGAAATCTAAGGGTCATTTTTAAGCTCCCAATTATTTTTTCCTTTCCCTTAGGCCTCTGGTTTTAATTAGAGATCTATTCCGAATTTGAATAAATCCAAGCTTTATAAATAAAACCAAATTCAGCCCCTTAGACTGCATGAAGTTCAAACTGGTGGAGGGGGGGGCAGATTTATTTTATATCAACACATTTGGACATTGTTTTCTCAGGGGTATCGAATAGGTTTCAGAATAAAAACTCCCATGCGAATATTCTTTCTTTCCCATGTTACAACAAACCCTGTGAAAGCTTAGGTTTTTCAGAAATGTTTTTCAGATCTAGAGTTTTCAGGGGTGATTGTTTCAGTTCCTCTGCAGGCACGGAGTTTGGGTTCTATTCAAATCTATTCATTGTACCAAAGAAAGAAGATTCGTTCAGATCAATTCTGGATCTGAAATCTTTTAATCGTTTTGTAAGAGTCCCAACTTTCAAGATGGTGACTATAAGGGCTATTATGCCTTTTGTTCAGCAAGGTCACTTCATGTCCATAATAGACTTACAGGATGCTTATCTTCACATTCCAATTCATCCAGACCACTATCGTTTTCTGAGATTCTCTTTTCTAGATTAGCATTACCAATTTGTTGCTCTTCCATTTGGTCTAGCGACAGCTCAGAGATTCTTTTCAAAGGTTCTCGGTGCCCTTTATCTGTATTCAGAGAGCGGGGTATTGCGGTGTTTCCTTATTTGGACAATATCTTGGTACTAACTTAAATCTTTTCATTTAGTAGAATCTCACTCGAAACTTCAGTGGCTATGTGCATGGAAGTTTTAGGTCTTATAACTGCAGCATTGGGTGCGATCCCCTTTGCTCGCTTTCATATAAAGCTTCTATAGTTTTGCATGTTGTACCAAAGGTGCAGGGATTATTTTCAGATATCACAACTGATATACTTAAATCCCAACACTCTATTCTCTCTGATTTGGTGGTTGGACTATCATCTTATTGTTCAGGGGGCCTCATTTGTTCATCCTATCTGGACTGTATTCTCAACAGATGCAAGTTTTTAGGTTGGGGAGCTGTCTAAGAGTCTGACAGCACAAGGGGTTTGGAAACCTCAAGATGCGAGGTTACCAATCAATATTTTAGAACTCTGTGCTATTTTCAGGGCTCTTCAGGCATGGCCTCTATTGAAGAAAGAACTTTTACATTTGTTTTCAAACAGACAATATCACAATAGTGACATATGTCAATCATCAAGGAGGGACTCGCAGTCTTTCAATTATGAAGGAAGTATCTTGGATACTTTATTGGGCGGAATCCAACTGTTGTCTAATTTCTGTGATTTATATCCCAGGTGTAGACAATTGGGAAGTGGATTATTTCAGCCGTCAGACTTTCCAGATGTGTTTTATTTCATCTTGTACAGATGTGAGGTCTTCCAGAAATAGATCTAATGGCCTCTCGTCTAAATAGGAAGCTTCCCAGATACCTTTTCAGATCCAGGGATCCTTAGGCGGAGATGGTGGATACCTTAGCAGTTCCTTGGTTTTTACCAGCCTGCTTATATTTTTTTTGCCTCTGGTTCTTCTTTCAAGGGTAATCTACAAGATCATAATGGTTCAATCTCATGTGTTATTGATAGCATCAGCATGGCCTCAGAGGTTTTGGTATGTGGATCTTGTCTGGATGTCCAGTTGCCAGCCTTGGCCACTTCCTATAAGGCCAGACCTTCTGTCTCTAGGGCTGTTTTCCATCAAGATCTCAAATCTTTACATTTGAAGGCATGGAAATTGAATGCTTAGTACTTAGTCATAGAGGTTTCTCTGACTGAGTGATTAGCACTATGGTACAGGCTTGTAAGTCTGTTTCAAGGAGAATTTTTTTTTAGGTTTGGAAAACCTATATATTTCATAATCATTCTTGGCATTCTTTCAGAATTCCTAGGATTTTAATTTCTTCCGGATGTTTTGGAGAAGGATTTATCTGCAAATACTTTGAAGGATACATTTCTGCTCTCTCTGTCTTCTTTCATAGAGAGATTGCTAAATTTCCTGATATTCATTGTTTTGTTCAGGCTTTGATTTGTATCAAACCTGTTATTTAATCTATTTCTTCTCCTTGGAGACTCAACTTAGTTTTGAAGTTTTTTTCAGGCTCCTCCTTTTGAGCCTATGCATTCTCTGATTATTTTCTTGGAAAGTGTTATTTCTTTTGGCTATCTCTTCTGCTAGAAGAGTTTCTGAATTGTTTGCTCTCTTTTGTGAGTTTCTTTATCTGATTTTCCATCAAGTTAAAGCTGTTTTGCGAACTTCATTTAAATTTTTGCCTAAAGTTGTGAATTCTAACAAATTCAATAGGGAATTTGTTGTTCCTTCTTAGTGTCCTAATTCTAAGAATACTCTTGTAAGTTTTTCTCAATCTTTGGATGTGGTAAGAGCTTTGAAATATTATGTTGAGGCTACTTAGGATTTCAGAAATATTATGTTTGTATTTTATTTCTATATTTTTTTTTAGACGCTTCAGTTGATTAAATTTGCAAAGCAGTAGTTTGGTTTTCTTTGCATATTTTTTCTAAAATGTTACCATCCTGTTGTGTTTGCTTTTTCGGAAGCAGCCTTTGGTAAAAAGGTTCTTCAGGCACTTATCTTAGTTTGATTCTAGTGCCTTTGATTTGAAATTTTTTGAGAAAACTTATTTATATTATGGATTTAATTTCTCAGCTATCCCATACATCACTAGCTCATGGACTCTTGCCACTTACATGAAAGAAAACATAATTTATGTAAGAACTTACCTAATAAATTAATTTCTTTCATAGTGGCAAGAGTCCATGAGACCCATCCTATTTTTGGTGGTTATGATTTTTTTGTATAAAGCACTTTATTTTTTCCAGTTCCTATTTTTGTATGCTTTTTACTCCTTTTACACCTCACTTCTTGGGTACAGGTTAAACTAAGGTATGAGTGAGGTGTATTTATAGGCATTTTGAGGTTTGGGAAACTTTGCCCCCTCCTGGTAGGAATGTATATCCCATATGTCACTAGCTCATGGACTCTTGCCACTATGAAATAAATGAATTTATCAGGTAAGTTCTTACATAAATTATGTTTTTTATTAGAGCTAAACGAACATGAAAATATGAATATTTCATATTCCACTGTTTTTTACATAACAGAATATTTTTTATTTATTCATAAATAATTATTTCTACATATATCTGATGGTATTTTGGTACAATATATATCTAAACCTGTGTGTGTGTGTGTGTGTGTATATATATATATATATATACACACACATACGATTACATATAGGTACAGATATATATAGAAATATCTATTTAAAATTACATAGAACATATTCTGCTATTTACAGAACATAAGAATGTCAAATATTTATAGTAAATACATAGTTAAAACCTTTACTATTTAGTAAAGTAAGTATTGCATAAATATGTTTTTACGTGTTTTCATCTACTTGTATTTATGTGTTTATTTGTCTATATGTGAAAATATATATGTAAATACATATATACACATAAAAATACATATATTTATAGGCATTTTGAGGTTTGGGAAACTTTGCCCCCTCCTGGTAGGAATGTATATCCCATATGTCACTAGCTCATGGACTCTTGCCACTATGAAATAAATGAATTTATCAGGTAAGTTCTTACATAAATTATATTTTTTATTAGAGCTACACGAACATGAAAATATGAATATTTCATATTCCACTGTTTTTTACATAACAGAATATGTTCTATTTATTCATAAATAATTATTTCTACATATATCTAAACCTGTTTGTGTGTCTATATATATATATATATATATATATATATATATATATATATATATATACATACATACATACATACATACACACACACACGATTATATATAGGTACAGATATATATAGATATATCTATTTAAAATTACCTAGAACATATTCTGCTATGTACAGGACATTGGAATGTCAAATATTTATAGTAAATACATGGTTAAAACCTTTATTAAATATAAGTATTGCATAAATATGTTTTTACGTGTTTTCATCTACTTGTATTTATGTGTTTGTCTAAATGTGTAAATATATAGGTAAATACATATATACACATACAAATACAAAGACATCTTTAGACATATATATGTATGTCAAATAAAAAACCCTATTAAGAGAATAGGGAAAAATATGCTCTTTCTACACATAAAGTATATCTTTTTCTACTTAAAATGTAACTTTTACTACTTGTAGTTAAAAAGGCAGCAGAAATAGAAGTTATATCTACCGTGCCAGAAAAATAGTTAAAAACACAACTCTGTAACTGTGACTTGTATAAAGTACTTTAATGTTGCTGATTTTAGGTTGTTTATCACATATGAGGAGGAAGGGGAAAAATCATCGATATTAGGTAAATGTAAGAGCCTCTATTTAGGAACTGTGTCCTGTATTGCCCTATATTAGGGTAGATAAGCCACTTTTTTACACTAAATATGCTATATATCCCTTCCCCATCCTTCCCACAATATGCCCCAAATGTTACAACAAATGTTACAACAACAAATAAAAATATCAATTAGTAGATAGTCTGAAATTAACAGTGTGCAGTTAAAATAAACTAAAATAAAAGGGGCTTCGTGTTTATTTTAACTGCACTCTGTTAATTTCAGACTATCTACTAATTTATATTTTTATTTGTTGTTGTAACATTTGTTGTAACATTTGGGGCATATTGTCGGAAGGATGGGGAAGGGATATATAGCATATTTAGTGTAGGGCAATACAGGACACAGTTCCTAAATAGAGGCTCTTACATAAGAGATAAACATTGTATTACGTCTTATGTACCCTAGAGTTATTAATCAATAAACAAACAGCAACAGGTTTTGGGCTAAAGACCGGTCACGTTTATTATATAACAATAAACCTCTTATATTAGGATATTTAAATATGCAATTTTAGGCAATTTATTCATAATAATAATAAGAACTGTATAACATTCTTAACACTGGTGGCGGCAATTAACTAGCTAGTCTAACCCCTACTGACAGACGGCTAGGGTCCACACGGTGTTTGCAGCGCAGCACGGATTGCGCGCGCCCAATTGGCGGAGAGAGAAAGCTGTAAGCTTGTAGAGTTATTTGGCCTACGATTCTAGGGGGGGAGTAACCCCTAGGTCGGCACCTAGCGAGCATCGCCTCCCCATCCTAGGGCATCACTCTTTTCTCTCCCCGCCCGCTATCTCTGGGCCCTGACCGAATGCCAGCCTAGTAAGGCGACCTCTACAAACGAGTCGTAAAAACACGCCTGAAGCAGGTGGAAGGCTAAATTTAAAACCTGGACTTAAAGGGCTAGTTCACATAAACCTACCCACGCCAGGTGGAACCCTAACCATTACCACTGTGAGCCGCCACCTCTTCTTCCAGGGACGGGTGGACGGGGAAAGCTCCTTTGAAGTCTGGAACCAGGAACAAAGAGGGCCGGATCCACTGCATCAAGGACCTATAAAGGTAAGCAGAAATAAGCGCCCCCACACTTGCAACAATGTAGCTGGCCTAGTAACCTCCAGACTTCAACTCAGTTATCCCTTAATTTTGCTACAGGCCCACTAGAGGGCCCTCCACTTTCATTTACCTAATATTGTTGATTTTTCCCCTCCTCCACATATGTGATATATGTACTGATTTTGACTCTTTGGGATTCTTGTATAGGAACTTACTATAAATTAGGCTCAGCTGAGTATAGACAGGGGTTTCTCCTGCTCATGCATAAGGTTGTGTCATAATATTGGAGGTAGGGGAATATACGCCAGCACTCCCTGGTTAAAACAGTATAAGAACCTGCCATAAGTCAAAGGTCGTTGGCTGCAACATATTTTCACCAAAGTTGATCATAAGTAACATTATAAATAATATTGTCTTGTTGCACATATGTTGATTGTGGCGACAGCTGAACACAAAACATATAGAAACATATTATAAATGTTTGAAGCACTAAAAAGTTTTTGCATGTTCCCCAGGTTATGGTAAAGTGGCAAGACTTGTATAGCGCTGCAATTTGGCCACAACTGTATTATTAAAACTGTATATGCTGTAAGTACAAGTGTTTATATTTTGCTTCAGTAATACTTGTTAAACCTATGCAGGCCTGCTATTTTTAGGTCTTTGTGTTAAGGCAACAATCTCCAGGCCTAAGGAGTATATGTACTGTCTCTGATTCTCTGGGATACTTGTACAGGAATTTACCACACGTTACGCTTAGTTGAGTGTAGACAGGGATTCACTCTGTACATGTATAAGATTGTGCATTAGTATAAGTTTGTGTCATGAAAATACCACTATAATATTTTCTGTCTGAGTTAAAGTACTTAGGATAAGGCTGTTAGCAGGTTTTAGGGAATTTCTGCGTGGTAACTCCTTATAGGTTTAAATCCTGTCGGAGTGACTGATGACCTTCTTATGTGATTAATAGAGGCTACTTATGCTCTGAGGTTGTCCCGCCAGAACCTTGGTCACTGAATAGAGCGTGCTGGTGGGGGAATATCTGTAGTTACCACATTCAGCCTTTTAATAGGTACTGACTATAACCTCAGCAACAAAGATCTCTTACGTATTTGCCTATTTAGTTGCATTACTAAGTTAAGTACAATACTGAGGTAGTTTAATCTTTCTGGTTTGATCTGGACTCCTGTTTGTGTTTCTTTTCCTTCTTGCTGGTCATTGCACTTGACACTTGGGGTTTTACCCCAATACAAGACCAATTGCACTTGGCACATCCCTGGCACCCCCTAGTCTATAATACAAGTAAATCCTCACGCGCACTTCCCTCCCTTTTTTTTTCACTCCTCCCCCTTCACTTTTTTTGGCAAATGTTTGATTTTTTAATTTATGGATAAATTTTTATCACCAATCTCTCACGCAATGCCAGCAAAAATGAAAGACAGGAGACCTAGGAATAGTTTGGAGCCCAATTCTGAGCCCAGACCAGAGACAAATAGCTTAAATATAAACAAAGCAGATATCGAAGAGATATCAAAACAAGTAGCCCAGTTACTACTCCCACAACTTGATCTAATTAAGACGGAGATCTCCACACTGTCTGCAGAAATGAAAAATGTCACCGTAAGGCTGTCAGAAGCCGAAACCAGACTATCAGACATTGAGGACTCTTCGTACAAATTAGAGCAACTTTGCCTACAGCATAGTACAAAAATTGAGGAACTTAGAGAGAAAATTGAAGATCTAGAGGATAGATCGTGTAGAAATAATCTAAAAATAATTGGGCTCCCAGAGATCCCTGCATATCATGATCTTACCCATTTTGCAGCCACATTGCTACCACAACTTTTAGGAATTAATCATCAAACACAGGGTATGCAGGTAGAAAGAGCGCACCGGATGGGTAACAATAGACAGCTAGTTGAGGATGCACCTCAGAAGCGCCCTATTATGGTGAAATACTTAAATTTTCAGGATAAAACTAATATATTAAGGGCCTATAAAAAGATTTAAAAGTTGGAAATAGATCAGAACAGAATCTTATTATTTCAGAACTACTCTGTACAGACATCTAATAAGCGGAAGGCAATGGCACCATTTTGTACCACACTTATTAATCAAGGCCTTTCTGCTAGGTTAATTCACCCTGCTAAAATTAGGCTTTTTATCAACAATGAAACAATTATATTAAATACACCTCTTGAGGCCAAGACCTACTTAGAGAAACGGAAGCAGGGTCCTTAGTTAAGTGAACAAGAGGATGATGTGCATTTTCACTGGTGCACGATATGGAAAATCTTACTCTCAGTGTTCTAATGGTATGGCTGACTACGAGAATAAGGCACTTATACATGCAATGGGGTGGTTGGGGAGGGGGGGAGTGGTTTCCCTTTTTTTTTTTCTCTTCCTTTTTGTGTTTTTTAGCCTCATTCGTACATTATGTATGTTAAAATAAAATGTCAGTGTTGAAGGTTATGTCATGGAATGTGGGAGGTATTACAAACCCGATTAAACGTAAAAGAATATTAGCACATTTAAATAAATGTAGGGCAGATTTAAATCTTTTACAGGAAACACATCTGTCCGAACAAGAACATAAAAAACTAAAAGTCAATTGGGTCCAGGAGGTTATTTTTACCTCTTGTGCCTCCCATAAACGCGGGGTGGCTATATTAATTAGGAAAAATCTGGATTATGAAATAATTTCCCAAGAACTAGATCCGGGTGAACGTTAAATTATTATGAAAATAAAATTAGGCGCATTTATTTATACTATATGTAATGTGTATGGCCAAATAATTATGATGAGGCATTTTGGACAAAGCTGAAGGTTAAATTGTTTAATTATGTGGATACTAATATGATAGTGCCAGGGGACTTTAACCTGGCCTTTAACAGCATAGACCGACTCCAGACTAACAAGCTAAAGCCACCTAGAATTCCGCATAAAGTTACCAGAATCCTCAGAACTTTCTGTAGTGCTCTTCAAATTCGGGACATTTGGCGACATAAGAATCCCAATACACGTGCATTTACATGCAAATCCAAACATTACAGAACGTTTTCTCGCATTGACTTTTTTTCTGGGATCAGATAGGGTATTGGGAAACAGTGACAAAGCACAGATAGGTGACATTACCATTTCTGATCATGCCCCTATTTCTTTAGAAATCAGACTAGGCAACACTACCTTTGAACCAGCCAGAGGATATACTTTTTCACGTTATTTAGTTAACAACACTGAGTTCAAAAAACACATTCATGCGACTTGGCGAGAATATATGTTACAGAATAGTTCCTACAACCACAAGGCAGAGATTTACTGGGAAACAGCTAAGGTGGTGATAAGGGGCGAGATTAAAAAATATACATGTAAGATTAGGACCAAAACACGGCTAAGAGAAATTGAGTTATCTAATTATCTTAGAAACACCTATAATCTGTATATTACCGAACCCAACCATCAGAATTGGTTGAAATACAGTAAAGCAAAGCAAGATTGGGACAATATATCTCTACAAAAAATTGCTACTCAGGAAATTCAGTACAGGACTAGGTTCTATAGATTTGGTAGCAAGGTGGGCAAACTGCTAGCAAACTGCGTGAATATGTTTCAAGCGCATAAAAGTATAAAAGCTATAAGGGTAGGGGGGAAAAGATTAACTGACCCAGTTGACATAAAAACAGGGTTTCACAAATTTTTTAAGAGACTGTATGATGACCCGCAGATTGACATGCAGAATAAAGAGAAGTTTTGGGGGAAAATCCAGGTCCCAACACTGTCCCTACAAGACGCAGAAAATCTAAATCAGCCCATTACAAATATAGAAGTATTACAAGCTATTGATAGACTTAGTCTGGGTAAAGCTGCTGGTCCCGATCTACTGCCGGTCGAACTATATAAAATCTTGAGGGAAGAAGTAACTTTATCTTTAGTGAATTTATTTAATGATTATTTATGCAAGGAGAAAAGGTACCTTCCAAATATTTTGCAGCATCTAAAATTATTCTGATCCCAAAAAAGGGCAAAGATCCGGAATTAATTGACTCATATCACCCAATATCGCTACTAAACGCGGATTATAAAATATTTACCTCAATCTTGGCATACAGACTTAAACCCATTCTTGGATCTTTGATACATGTGGATCAGGTTGGCTTTATGGCACAGCGGAACTCTGCGGCTAGCACTCGGAAAGTTTTTCTGTTATTAGACTTTCTGCACTCTAACAAGACCCAAAGTCAGTCTGACTCGATCACCTGGGACCATCTATTTCATGCGGTGAACCAGTTTGGCTTTAAGGGTCACTTGCTTAGTTGTATCAGGGCATTATATACTTATGCATCGTCTGCGTTAATGGTGAATGGCTCACTTACAGACCCCTTTCTTATCAGGACTGGCACCCGCCAAGGTTGTCCGATGTCGCCACTTTTGTTTAACCTGGCAATAGAACCTCTTGCGATAATGTTAAAAACACATTTAGATGGGATCTATTTAGGTGATAACGCTCTTAAATTATTGTTATATGCGGATGACATATTACTCTTCCTTAATGACCCACAATCTGAGATTCCCTGTATTCTAGAGACTATAGACACGTTTGTCTCATTTATGGGCTATAAAATTAACATTACTAAGTCCGAGCTGCTTTGGTTAAACCCATCTCTGCATTTGAATTATGTACCTCCTTTTTGCATCGCAGAACATTATATAACCTACTTAGGCATCAAAATTAGTAGGAACCCACCGGACTGGTATTCTCTTAATTTTGTACCACTTTTAAATAAAATAGAAGTAGATTTAAGGAACTGGGCGAATATACCTCTATCGCTCATGGCGAAAATTAATCTAATCAAGATGACCATCCTACCGAAACTACTCTACATTATGCAAAACACCCCTATCATGTTAACAAAAAAGGATCTCAATTTCCTGGATAGTCGACTTAGGTAATTTATATGGGGTACGGGTAGGAAATGCATTTCACTTGATAAACTGGCACAACTGGAGGTTTGGCACTTCCCATATTTTCACTCTATAATAATATATGCCTGGCCAAGGTAGCCATGGACTGGCTCACGGATGGGTCCCACGTTGCTTTTCTTGAGGCTGAGCAAAAGTTAGTTTCCCCCTTCTCATTAACTGCTCTTCTGCACTGTCCCATTAAAGCACTACCAAACAAGCAAGAACAGATGTACAATAGTGAATGTTATTAAAGCCTGGCAGTATATTCGATTACGTATGAATGACAACCCTCTGATCTCGGAAGTAGTCCCTATCACTAAGAATCCTTGTTTTAGTCTGGGCTTAAATAATAAACTATTCAATGCGGCGCAAGGCCTCTCTCATTTATCCCACTTTAGAGACCCTGAGAATTCTATCGCACATACATTAACCTCTCTCAAAGCTAAGTTTCAACTTAAGAACACTGACTTTTATGCGTATCTACAAGTTCGGCATTGGTACAATGAAATCACCCAAAATCAAAATGGACAATGGATACACCCCTGTATAAGAATGGGTCTGTCCCTTTACAAAGCAGGAAAACACTCCAGTAGTTATTGGTATAGGATGGTGTTTGCATTAGCGGGGGAAGCTAATCTTTCGAGTATCCATGCCAAATGGTCTCGTGATATTCAGACATTAGACATTGTCCAGATGAAATTGAGTATATTAGTGGTTGAACAAACTACTCTAGCAGCTGCTTGGTGTGAATCGCATTTCAAAATCTTAAATCGTATATACATACCCCCTGCAAATATAAATAAATGGTATGGTCATTTATTAAATTTGTGCACACGTTGTAGTTCCTGTGGGGCTGACTTGATCCACATGTTTTGGAGTTGTCCAAGAATCCAGCAGTTTTGGAGGCGGGTGCAGTTTTGGTTGAACAGGTTGCTAACTGCACAAATTACTTTTCAATTATCTAACATTTTCTTTTTAGTAAATCAAACTCCCTACATACATAATGCACGCTTTATTAACACAGTAATACTGGTCGCCAGATACCTTATCTTGAAAAATTGGAAGTCTAGCCGTCCACCAACAATTAATAATTTAACATACTTACTCCATTCACAATGCATAATTGAGCAGACGGACAGTGCTAATAATGGACCTCAGCAACAACTCAGTTTTGCTAATAAGTGGCAAAATTTTATGCAAAATTACAGAAATACTATATAACTTTCCCTTCTTTTTTTTTTTTCCCCTACCCCCCACCCACCACCCCTCGGGAGACCTGGCACTGAGCTATGACTATTGACTTATAGTTATATATTTGTTCTTCTTGCAATAGCGTGCAAACGTTTATTAAGTTTTTTAAATCTAGAACGTTTCTCAGGGATCGTTTCTCATGTGCTTTTGGATAAATTGAGGTTAATTTTTTTTTATATGTTATTTTTTCTCTCTCTTTTTTTTTTTTCCTTCTTTGTACTTAGGAATCATTTTTTCAAGGCTACTTATGATACAAAATAAGTTTTATTTGTGTATTGATCATTCCTATTTAAATAACATTTGAATTTGTTTTAAACAATTGAAAAGGAGAAGTTTCTTTTCAATCCTGTAACTACTAGCATGTTATGATTTTGTAACCTTTTGTTTTTTTAAAAAAAATTCTATGTCATTTATTAACTGTATGTGGTTTTGTTTCTTTTGCCTCAATAAAAACGACAAAGTAAGACTCTCCCAGTGGCTTAATTCGATTCTCCACCCCTTGGTTGTGACCCTACCATCCTAAATCAGGGATACAAAACAAGTCTTGAATTCTATGCAGGACTTTGAGTGGAGTCAGGGGAACCAATGGTTGACAGTGGATGTGGTTTCCCTGTACTCCAATATCCCGTATAGCAAAGGTATTGAAGCACTTTGTTTCTTTTTTAATACTTTTACTGATTATACCCAAGAGTTTCAGAGTTTTGTGATCAGAGAGTCCATTTTTCTATTGACCCATAACTTTTTTTCTTTTTGATGGTACTTTCTATCTCCAGAAACATGGGACGACTATGGGGGCGAAATTCGCCACGTCATATACTAACCATTTTTTAGGTTGGTGAGAGTTTACCCACGTCTTTGGAGACAGAAACCCATGTAAGACCAGCATCAAATTATATAGGAGATTTATTGATGATCTCCTATTTGTATGGCAGGGTTCTACCAAGAATATAGGAAATGTTGTTGACTGGCATAATGATAATGAAGTGGGCCTGAAATTTACATTTGAGACCGATCCTCATATCAATTTTTGGGATTTAACTCTGATGGGACCTGATTTTGGTGGGGTCACAACCAAAGTATATAGTAAGCCCATATCTGGCAACTCCCTTTTGCATGGGAATAGTTGCCATCCGAGACATACACCTTCTGCTGTTGCCAAGGGTCAGTTCACACGCCTGTGTTCATATAAAAAATGTCGAACTCTGGGTTCCCTATTATCACCAACAGAGTTGAGGAAACCCAAGATTGATAACCCAAGATTGATAAACCCAGGAGTGTTGGTAGGAAATGTAAACCTTGTGATTATGTCATTTGCACAAACATATTTTGTTCCAGTGTGATTGGAGAGTCATTTCCTATTGAGACTTGTCTTAATTGTACTGCAACTTATGTTATATACTTCATCATTTGTGATCAATGTAAGGTCCAATACGTGGGTCTCACCTCTAGGGATATTCAAAAGCACATGTCGACTATATCAATTGGCAGGTCATCCACCCCTTTAGTTCAACATTTTGCTTTGAAACACAATAGCAAACTGGACACCTTTAAATGGTGTATTATAGAAAAAGTCCAGAGACCGAAGGGGGGAGAAGGTATTTTGGATTCTGAAATTGAAAACCAGGATACCTCTAGGACTAAATTCACGCTATGACATCATTCATTATTGTAGGATTGTACTATACTGTACTAGCTTGTTGGGATTATTATTATTACAATTATAGTTTGTTTTTATATAGCCGCCTCAACTGTACATTTACTTTCTCTATCATATGCTCATTCTGACTGTGAATGTCCATTTAACTTTACCTGGAGTCATGGCATTTATGTATTTTATAATGTATTATATGTATGATGTATGTCTTTAAATATTTGTATTTTGCCTTATCTTTTTAACAGCAGTATTTGGTTTGTATCTTGAGTGAATATTGATTAGATACTTTTCTTTTGTACATTGTATTCCATCCAAAGAAATAGTGAAGGCTGTAGTTTTAGGCATAGAGAGATCTAACTAATGAACTAATTATCAAACAGTTGTAACTCAGAGAGTGTGTTTTGTTTTTAACCTATTAACATTGAGCTGTTAGTTTAAATAGTGTGTTAGAACATAACCAGTTAGGCTATGATTACGGCTAATTCACATTCGACTCTATTTGACACTTTTCCCAATTTATCAAACATTTAACAGTTACACTTGCGTGTATTCCGACGCAGCGTACCTAGTTTTCAATCCGCCACCCTTGAGGTCGCGGATGCCATAGAACTCAAAGGGAGTCTGAAAACACAGAAAGCTTATGTTCGATGCTGCAAGAGAATGAAGTATATTACATAAAAAAATAAATTAGAAACTCTATTAAAATTGTATACCCTTTCTAAATCAAACAATATTATTGCTCTACATTTGGTGCACTAGTAGATATAGGGATACAAATGAAAAATACATTACTACTTATGGATTATGCTACAAATTTGTCTCTCATTACAAAGCAAGGGGACAATATTATTTCTACAAATTTGTTCAAAAGTTTTGTCCCAAACTTGTCGCACTAATAGATAAAAAAATGAAATAAATACACAACATAATATAGCTAACTTCCTTTTTATTTTTTGTAACAAATCTATGTGCACCATGTTTAAGCCATGTAATACAAGTCCCACTCTCCACTTCGCACCAATTTTGACACAACACTTTTTCACACCAATTATGACGCAAACTCCTAAACAACCCACACACTAGTGAATTTTTCAACCACTTTTGATTGGAATATGCATAATCACATGATTTATGACATCAGCCAATCTGATTCAAATATACATTTTAAACTATCACTAGTGAATCAAAATGCTTGATACTTGTGTCATTGATCACTCATCAGAACTTGTAAGAGCCATTTGTTACATTGTGTATTATACTTTGAAAGTAGGTATATGTGAATTTAGAATTAAAGATAAACATTGATGCTGACATTAGGGCACATAATGTAATATTTTAGACAAGGATTTTAAAATTTTAATTGATGTTTGATTCAATATAATCCTACGCTGATAGCTCAAAGGGATAGCCTACCTAAAATTAAACTGTCATGATTCAGATACAGCAGAAATTAAAATCACCTCTTTACTGTAATGCTATTTTCAGTGTATTTCTTCCTTCTCTTGAATTTCTTTTTCAGTAAGAAATATCATCTTATTTGCCAGCCCATTTTATAAAACCTGTGTAGGGGTTGGTTTTTTAAAACTAGATTGCAATCAGGAGGGGTTACACAGGTACAAAGAGAAAACTGGCCCAGCTCTTAAAATATCCATTGATTGCAAATACATACATATGATACCCTGATTACATGTAATATTCGCAATTATTCCTGCTCATAGTTATATAATATAAGGTGTGTGTATGTATATATATATATATATATATATATATACACATATATACATATATATACACACACACACATGTATGTGCAGAGATATATGTACAAATATAAATATATGATTTTTTCTACCTTAATTCCGATTGTAAGGAACGCCATCTTGGATGACGTCACTTAAAGGTACCTTCATTCTGTTTTAGTCATTGGATGAAGAGGATGCTCCGCGTCGGATGTCTTGAAGATGGACCCGCTCCGCGCCGGAAGGATGGAGATAGAAGATGCCGTCTGGATGAAGACTTCTGCCTGTCTGGAGGACCACTTCTGCCTGGCTTGGATGAAGACTTCTGCCCATCTGGAGGACCACTTCAACCGGCTTGGATGAAGATGTCTCCCGGTAAGTCGATCTTCAGGGGGTTAGTGTTTTTTTAATGGTGTATTGGGTGGGTTTTATTTTTTAGATTAGGGTTTGGGCGGCAAAAGAGCTAACTGCCCTTTTAAGGGCAATACCCATCCAAATGCCCTTTTCAGGGCAATGGGGAGCTTAGGTATTTTTAGCTAGTATTTTATTGGGGGGGGGTTGGTTGTGTAGGTGGTGGGTTTTACTGTTGGGGGGGTTGTTTGTATTTTTTTTACAGGTAAAAGAGCTGATTACTTTGGGGCAATGCCCCACAAAAGGCCTTTTTAAGGGCTATTGGTAGTTTAGTTTAGGCTAGGGTTTTTTTATTTTGGGGGGGCTTTTTTTATTTTAATAGGGCTATTATATTAGGTGTAATTAGTTTAAATTTCTGTAATTTGTTTATTATTTTCGGTAATTTAGTGGGGGGGGTTGTACTTTAGCTAATTTAATTTAATTTATGTAATTGTATTTAATTTATTTAATTATAGTGTAGTGTTAGGTGTTAGTGTAACTTAGGTTAGGTTTTATTTTACAGGTACTTTTGTATTTATTTTAGCTATAATAACTATTTAATAACTATTCTACCTAGTTAAAATAAATGCAAACTTGCCTGTAAAAGAAAAATAAATCTATTAGTTATATTGTAGCTATCTTAGGGTTTATTTTACAGGTAAGCATTTAGTTTTAAATAGGAATAATTTAGTTAAGGATAGGAATATTTATTTAGATTTATTTAAATTATATTTAAGTTAGGGGGTGTTAGGTTTAGGGTTAGACTTAGGTTTAGGGGTTAATAACTTTAATATAGTGGCAGTGACGTTGGGGGCAGCAGATTAGGGGTTAATAAGTGTAGGTAGGTGGCGGCAACATTGGGGGCGGCAGATTAGGAGTTAATAAATATAATGTAGGTGTTGGCAATGTTGGGGTCAGCAGATTAGGGGTTCATACATATAATGTAGGTGGCGGCGGTGTCCGGAGCGGCAGATTAGGGGTTAATAATATAATGCAGGTGTCTGCGATGTCAGGGGCAGCAGATTAGGGGTTAATAAGTGTAAGATTAGGGGGGTTTAGACTCAGGGTTCATGTTAGAGTGTTAGGTGTAGACATAACTTTTATTTCCCCATAGGAATCAATGGGGCTGCGTTAGGGAGCTTTATGCTGCTTTCTTGCAGGTGTTAGACTTTTATCCAGCCGGCTCTCCTCGTTGATTCCTATGGGGAAATCGTGCACAAGCACGTTAAACCAGCTCACCGCTGACTTAAGCAGCGCTGGTATTGGAGTGCGGTAATGAGCAAAATTTTGCTCTACGCTCACTTCTTGCCTTTTAACGACGGGTTTGTAAAAACTCGTAATACCAGCGCTGAATGTAAGTGAGCAGTGAGGGAAAACTGCTCGTTAGCACCGCACAGCCTCTAACACAAAACTCGTAATTTAGGTGTTTGTTAGCAAAAACATCGCTAGCGTTAGGCTTTTTTGGCGTGTCAGGTTCCGCTGGCATTACAAGTTGGAAAAAACCCTCCCCGAAAAGTGCAAAAATCCTAAGCGTAGTTTTCCCGTGCAAAAAAGTAAAAAAAACACCCTTCTCGTGCAAACGACCTTGCATTTTCGCATTCCCCATAGCTGTCAATAGAAAAAAACCTAAACCCCCTACAATAAGCCCCTAGCCTAATAACCCCTAATCCGCCATTCCCCCCGCCATCCCCCCCACATCGCAATAAATAAATAATACTATTAACCCTTAAACCGCCACCCCCCACATCTCAAAGTACCTATATGAACTATTAACCCCAAAACCGCCATTCCCCCACATCGCAAAGTACCTAAATAAAACTATTAACCACTAAACCGTTATCCCCCAACATCGCAAACACCAAATAAAACTATTAACCCCTAAACTCCCAGCCCCCCACAATGCAAAGTCATAAACTAACATCTAAACCCCCTAACCTAACACCCCTTAACCTAACTCGAGTTAAAATACACAAAAATTACAAAATAAATCCTAACTACCATAAAAAAACAACTTACCTGTAAAAATAAATAAAACCTTATTTTACTTTAGAAAAAAACAAACATTACTAAAAATAAAAAAAACTTACATTACCAAAAATTAAAAACCCTAACATTACCACATAACAAAAACAAAGCCCTAACATTGCAGAAAATAATAGTCTAAATTTTACAGAAAACAAAAAAGTAATTATCCAAATTTTTTTTTTAATCCTATTCTAATACCACCAAAATAAAAAAATCCCTATTCTAAAAATAAACTACCAATAGCCCTTAAAAGGGCCTTGTAAGGACATTGCCCTAAAGCAGGGTTCTTCAAACCATGGGACCCATTAATGGGTCATAACACCATGTTTACTGGGTCGCAACATTTGTGTGTTGTTGGAGTGTGTGTGTGAGTTATATGAGTGTGTGTGTGTTCTATGAGAGTGTGGTATGTGTTATTACCTTTTACAACACTTTCAAGTTTGACTACATTTACTAATAAAAGTACACACACATTTTACAATTTCAGCTATCCTGTTGTATACTACTTCAGAAATTTTCAGACCAAGCATAAAAATAGGGTTTCAAAGGTATGTAAAAAAATAATAAAAAGCAGAACCAATAAGGTGGCACTTTTAGTTGTTGCTGAGGAAATAGACCAATGAAACAGTCATTAAGCTCTCCAAACAGAACCCAAACTCTCTCTCTTTCCTATTTGTGTTGCTTTGTGTAGCATATTTTTTATCTCAATACTTTCTCTTTCCTTTTCCTTTGTGTGAATTTTAAACCATCTCAGAAAGCAATATACAATATTTTTAAAAAACGAATGCCTTATTTAGCATTTTTATAATAGATATGTGTTAAAAATATTGCAGGTAAAGTTATTAAAATTTAGATTTTCCTGTAATGAGTTGTATGGGGAAAGTACTATCGTATTGTACTTTCCCCACAAAGCTTACTATTTTCTAGACATGTGCATGGCGAAAAAATTTGTTTCGGATCGATTCGGATTTTTTCAAATTTCGGTTCGGAGTGATTCGAATTCGGAAAAATTTGAATCGATTCGGTTCGGATTTGTTTTGGATTCATTCGGATGCGAATAAATTCAGTTCGGATTTGTTTCGGATTCATTCAGATTCGAATAAATTCGGCTGGATTCGGTTCGGAATTTCTGTAAATGTGATAGGTGGTATTAGACTAGTATTATGTACTGTACATTAGGTGTAACCCATAGCAGAGTGATATAACCTAATATACTGTACAATGCTAGTGTAATCCATGGCCATCTGAATCTACCGAATAAATCCGAAGTTATTCGGTAGATTCGGCACTATTTTAATTCAGAGATTCGGTTCGATCCGAATCTCCGAATTTGCCGAATTTCGAAATCGAACCGAACCGCACATGTCTACTATTTTCCTACACTCCCTTATCAGTTATATTACATGTATAGAGCCACCGACTCAGCTTCCAGGCGCCTAAGGATTGACCTACAAGGACACCAGGAAATTTCCCAGACAGCCACAGCAGCTGGGGATGACCAGCTTCAATATAAAACGGTGATGTAGCTGTATCGGCCTTTTCTTTATTAAGGTCACAAAGTATTTCCTTGTACCTTTTATTTCCTAGACCATGAACCATTTTAGTTTCCCTCCTTAGAACAGTGTTTCACTAGAAACCATTCAGAGTGCCTTCTCCAGATCACACCATGGGGCCGAATTATCAAGCTCCTAATGGACCGCTGCTCCATAACTGGTCCGCAGCCTCTGAGGCTGCAGTCTGCAATCCACCCGATCCTATACGATCGGCTGTTTCACACCCCTTGCTTGCCGCCAATTGGCCGCAAATCTTCAGGGAGAGGCATTGCACAAACAGTTTTGGTGAACTGCTTGTGCAATGTTAAATGCTGACAGCGTATACTATCAGCATTCAGCGATGTCTGTCGGACATTATACGCTACAGTGTATCATGTCGGACAGACATTGATAAATTGGCCCCTATGTATGATCATTTTCAAAATTTGAAGGGAGTCATGGATGATGGGGTGCCTATATAACAACAATCTGTCATTTTTTATTACTATTATTATTTTTTATAAACTAATATAAATTTTAATCTGAAAATAAAATATTGGGGTTCAGCATTTCCCAGTAATCCCCTTGAGAAAAATGTGTTGTATGAAATTCTACTGCCTCAAAGGAAAATAGGGCTGGTCTTCAAAATTTTCCAGGGTTGCTTTTTTATTCCCAGACTGATACTGAGCATTACTTGCTGTGATAGTGCTAGCTGTGCACATTATCATGCACAGATCAAATAAGGAAACAGTTTTCTGTTTACATTAGCAGAAAAAAAGTGTAGAGAGACATAAAGAAGCAGACGTTGTCTCCCTGCCCTGATAGATGTGCTCTGTATTTGATTACAATTCCTGCACATCCTGGGTTACCTTGGCAACACACTAGTCTCTGTAGTGAGGGCAGCTAAAACTTACATTACTTCACTGCTCTATGACAAGTTGTATGAGCTACCTAATAAGACAGAAAACTGCTGTCTTTTATGGTGCACACAATATACTGTGCATAGCTAGTACTGTCACAGCCAGTAGTGCCTGGTAGCTGAGTAGTTCTAAAACATGCAATACAGCTGGTTAGGGAGTGTAGTGATCTGTGTGAATAAGAAACAATAATATCAGAGTTTATAACAAAAAATGACAACACAGGCATCTTCACTCTCAATTTTTTTTTTATATATAAGTTTTTATTCAGTTTCAAAAGTAAAGGTAACAATTGGGGACACGCAGGACCCTCGCTCCAAAAGACACAAGCATATGGGACGGACAAACAGGTCCGATTAAAGTTATTGTCAAGACATTGATAAATAGGGGAACCCTTCCTTAGTGATGGAAGGGGACTTTAAACCAACTCCACCAAGGTCAAACTAAGAAATAAAAGTTCAGACAGTTGTAGAAATAGAAGTCATCAGATTGACACTGAATGTGTGTGTGTGTGTGTGGGGGGGGGGGGGGGGGGAGCTAGAGCATATGTATTAAGTGTGGTACTCAAAAATCCAGTACCTAGAACACCCAGTTCCAACATCATTTAGCCCAGACATCACATAGCACAAACAGTATCCAGCACAATCAGTTTCCAGCACAAACAGTACCCAGCACAAACAGTACCTAGCACAGACAGTATCCAGCACAGACAGTATCCAGCACAAACAGTACCCAGCACAAACAGTACCCAGCACAAACAGTACCCAGCACAAACAGTACCCAGCACACACAGTACCTAGCACACACAGCACCTAGCACACACAGCACCTAGCACAGACAGTACCTAGCACAAACAGTACCTGGCACAAACAGTACATAGCACAGGCAGTACCTGGCACAAACAATATCTGGCACAAACAATATCTGGCACAAGCAGTACCCAGCACAAATAGTACCCAGCACAAACAGCTCCCAGCACAAACAGTACCTAGCACAAACAGTACCTAGCACAAACAGTACCTAGCACAAACAGCACCTAGCGCAAACAGCACCTAGTGCAAACAGCACCTAGCACAAACAGCAACTAGCACAAACAGAACCTAGCACAAACAGCACCTGGCGCCGACAGTACCTGGTGCCAACAGTACCTAGCGCCAACAGTACCTGGTACAAACAATACCCGGCACAAACAATACCCGGCACAAACAATAAACAGCACAAACAACAATACCCGGCACAAACAATACCCAGTACAAAACAGTACCTAGCACACACAGTACCTAACACAAACAGTATCCAGCGCAGACACTACCTAGCGCACACACTAGATAACACATATGGTACCTTGTAAAAACAGTACCTAGCGCAAACAGAACCTAACAAAAACAGCATCTAGTACTAAGCAAACACAATACCCATCACACACAATCCCCACTCCACACAATACCTAGCACAAACAATCATTAGCACCCACAAAGCCCAGCAGACACATTAATTAGCTAACACAGTGCTCAGCACAAACATTAACAAGCACACAGGGTTCCAAGCACACACAGTATCTAGTGCACAGAGTATCAAGGTTATATATGTGTAACGTTATGTGCTAAATCACTACGATTACCTAGGTGTTTGGGAATAGCGTATACTGGAACCTATGTGAAAGCTTCATCTTAGTAGTGAAGATAACTGTAAATGTGCAAAAAAGGGATATATATAGCTGATATGTAGCAGTCCATTTCTAAAAACCAACTGGTTTAAGCATTGGCGGAAGGCAGCCAAGTGTAGTATTGTAGTGATACTTCGTGTCAGCTAAAGGGTAAGATAGTATAGGGAAGTTGTTATAGGGAGACTGGGAGAGAGGGTAAAGCAGTATTATTTAAAAGAGGTAGAAGACTCTAGATCTATATATACATATATATATATATATATATATACATACATAATTATACATATACATACACATATATACATAATGCCAAACTAGCGGCACCACACTATTTCAATAAATATAATACTAACAGCATTTGGGAGGACATTATGGCCTCTATTTATCAAGCCATCAACCGCAAATATGCTGGAATCAGGACTCAGTCCGACACTGTCAGGGTGCCAGGAATCAGACTGAGACGAGAAGTGCAAAAATAATCACACCTTTATTAATAGCAAAACATAATAAAAAGTCCACAAGTCAAATAACAAGCCAGGAGTCAAAACCAGAGCTGGTAGTCAGACAAGCCGAGTCAGGAGCCAAAGAGAATAGTCAGACAAGCCGGAATCAGGAACAAGGAAACAGCAGAGTCAGGAACAAGCCAGGGATCAGGAACCAGGAAGGACATCAGACAGCCAGGTAATACACAGGAACTCTCACAAACAGGTCTGAGACAATGCAAAGGCAAAGCATACTGAACAGAGGCCCTTTAAATAATAAGTGATGACATCACAATTCTGAGACTGCATCCTGTCTCACATGGATGATGCACACCAGTCTGGCCATAAAAGGAAGTGCAGTAAATGAGCAGCATCCCCCACAATGCACCATAGTCAGGAAGAGAGGTGAGTAAAATGGCTGCCAGCAGCACATGGCAAACACAACAGGGAGAAAACCCTGACAGTACCCTCCCCTCAACGACCCCTTCCCCGCGGGAGGACAAAAAGCTTATTGAGGAAACGGGCATGGAAGGCACGGAGGAGGGCAGGAGCATGAACATCAGAGGAGGGAACCCAAGAACGCTCCTCCGGACCGTAGCCCCTCCAGTGAAGGGTCTTAATAGAGATTTTGATTTCACTTGTTTTCTATAGGTATAGCTAACTGTAATTGCATAAATACATTGAAGCTTTCACACTGAATTTCACCTATGTCTTTAATTTGTGATATAACATATGCAAAAGCTATTCTCTGTGATATAATTTGTGAACTAGTTTTGATATAAATGGGCTTAGGATTACAGTGTAACATATCAGTAATTTTTGTAAATATGTAACATGTTCACTGCCATCTGCCAAATGTTTATACATTGTATTTTAATTGATATATATATATATATGCATGATAAGATGTTATATGATCTTTGTACCAGCAGAGGGGGCCCTATACCATTTTTTTAATGGTTTGGCGCCAAATTGTGTTTAAAAGGCTAATGTTAAGCATATATCACACACAGCATGACTAAGGGGTGATTCCCCGAAACGTTGCTTTTTTAACGTGTTTCCAATAAAAGTTTTTTAAGATTATTGCAAGTGCCGGTGACTCTCTGTACTTTTACCTCTTACTCGGGTTAGAGCAGTATACCCCTGTCATACATGAACTTCACCCAGAAGTGCTGATTTCTACATACCTTTGGACTAAAAATAAATTAATGAGCGGTCAGTCTGCAATGGCTTAGATACAAGCTAATCATAGAGTTTAAAATTATTTTATATTAAATGTTATTTTATCAATCAAAATACATTTAGAAATAAAGGGATCATGTTTATTTAATTAAAAAATTATTTCTGTTGACTGTCCCTTTGAGTCATTTTATGTATTCTTGCATTAATATCAATTGTTTGACATTTATCTGTCATTATTTAACTTTAGATTCATAGTATAGATAATTGTATTTTTAATCTTGAAACTCATGATACTGAATTTTTAACAATTATTCAAATTAATCTATACATTTGACCAACATGTCTAAAGTAATGCCACTGTAACAGCAAACTCATGTTCACATATCTGCGCAATTATTGTATTGATGAGCATTGTGCAATAATTGAAAGCGTAATTGCGTATCCGTTATTAATTTCTTTGGCTCTAGTATTGTGATGATTATATTTTAGATCTGTTTTTAATATCTTAACAATTGTTTTTATAACAATATTCTAATATAATTGTTTGAATATTTAATGATGCTAAATAATATTTTAAAGTTATGTAGTAATCAATATGCAATTGATAAAATGGCGGAGGATAGGGAGTTCACGGATGTGCACTTCCGTTTAATCTCTGTGACGCATATTTGTCATTGCACAATAAATAGCATTCTTCCTATATGATTAACTGTAAGGAAAACAGAAACAGAGGCGCCACATGTGTAGATCAATCAAAGCTGACAATATCCAAGCAAAATGAGATACAGGATACTCACAAACGTGAAGGCACTCTCTTGTGCCTATAGGGGCAGGCTGGTATTTAACAGCAAACCAGCTGGCTGTACCAGGGAATCCCCGTTGAGATGTCCTATAGTTGTCGTGGATATCACAACAGCAACCCTTATCTGGGTCACTTTCAGCAGAATGGAATATAAGTCAAGAGGGGAGGAAGGCTAAACAGCCCTATGGTTACTGGCAAGGGAAATGCCACACAAACACCAGATTTGTAAAAAAATTCCAAGTATTTTATTGTTCCAAAAATAAAAATACCATCAGTGCAACGAATTACAGCTGGGTGTGTTAAAAGGCAAGTCTCCTTGTATATGCAGAGATAATAGCGACGCGTTTCTCAGGGAAGACCCTGTTTCATCAGGCTTGTATGCTCTAAGACTGTTTGAATCCCCTTTATATAGGGATCAGTAACCATATGTTTGCAATCAACCCTCCCCTTCCTTCACATAAACCAATCATACCTTTCCTTTCCAAAAACTCCCACTTGTTGCTCTAATTAAAAGATTATTATAATTTGTGTTTAGTAGTCAGTTAACTTAAATAATACCCCATGGACTATAACCCTAATATTGTTGACTGTGAAATTGGATCTAAATAATTATGTGTCGATTGTGAGATAGTTGCAAATGTATAGGTGTAAACAAACTCCGTGGGTGATCGCTCCTTGACCAATTACAGATAATCTTAAGGAGGCTTGTATCACATAAGGTGTCTGATTGGTTCGTGTGCTACTAGTCTAATGACTACAAGAACCATCATACCTCTGTGTTCTGTACCGGAACTGCCCGGAAAATGTATTGGCGTGATTGTCAATTTCGTGTTGTTTTATATCTGAAAGGGGCTTGTCTAAATAACTACAAGTACCATCATGCCTCTGTGTTCTGTACCGGAACTACCCGGAAAATGTGTTAGCGTGATTGTCAATTTCATATCATTTTGTTTCTGAAGGGGGCTTGTGCCTTATTAGGCACAAGCCCCCTTCAGAAACAAAATGTCTGATTGGTTAGTGTCATATTGCAATGAACTATGGATACCATCTTACTCAAATAAACTACAAGGACCATCATGCTTCTGTGTGTCATATCGAAAATATCCAGAAATAAAACCTCATGATTATCTATTAGTTATTTGTTTGAAGTTCCCCCACGGAAGCATATTTGGAGAACTTATGACGTTTTGCATGAGTTGCATAATGAGCAGATCACGCACCCCAATGTGATAGTGGAGGCACCTTAAGAAAATAATTATATATACATATACAGTGATTGACACTGGGAGACTAAATATTCTCTCACATGTTTGTATAGTGTCAATAAATAAATATATCAAATAATAAGTGCTATAAATAACTAGACTATACTCCCCATGTATATTATATTTGATAGATATAACTAAATACTTTCTCAAATTTTTATATAGTGTCAATAAATATATCAAGTGATGAGTATTATAAGTAACTTATCCATTCTCCCTATGTATATTAGATTTGAAATGTTAGATTTAATAGATAACACTATTATAGTAGTAGTAAAGGTGATAAATGTGCTATGTAAAGTGTTATATAATGTACTACATATGTAATAAAGACAAAAAATAAATATGTGAAAGTGAATGATCATATTTTAGACGCTTGTGGCTGATCAAACATTAGTGTATATATTGACCGCTAAAGATAATGTGAGGGTGACTATAAACTCATAGTGATGTTTTAGACTGCCACATCGTCTAAGCCATTCCCTAATATTATGATGAAAAATATTAATGTGAATCTTACTAATGTGTGAATGCCATTAAGATATATAATAATAATAAAATGACTATATTACCATGTAAAAAGTGTGAAAGGTACCAACTATGTGAATGGAATCTTGTATACGAGGGGTAAAAATATATGTATTATTATTATAATTGGATATAACTAAGCAACAAGTGGGCTAGAAAAGTCCAGTGTACAAAAACTCCTTACTATTTACATCAATAGGAAATAGAATGCAAGGAACATCTTAATAACTGATAATGGATAAAAATAATGAAATGTCAAATGATCCACAAATAAGACTGTGTTATACAATACTAATCTACAGATATGGTAAAAGTACCCATGGTGGCATCTACAGATATGGTAAAAGTACCCATTAGTATTGTATAACACAGTCTTATTTGTAGATCATTTGTGGATCATTTGACATTTCATTATTTTTATCCATTATCAGTTATTAAGATGTTCCTTGCATTCTATTTCCTATTGATGTAAATAGTAAGGAGTTTTTGTACACTGGACTTTTCTAGCCCACTTGTTGCTTAGTTATATCCAATTATAACAATAATACATATATTTTTACCCCTCGTATACAAGATTCCACTCACATAGTTGGTACCTTTCACACTTTTTACATGGTAATATAGTCATTTTATTATTATTATATATCTTAATGGCATTCACACATTAGTAAGATTCACATTAATATTTTTCATCATAATATTAGGGAATGGCTTAGACGATGTGGCAGTCTAAAACATCACTATGAGTTTATAGTCACCCTCACATTATCTTTAGCGGTCAATATATACACTAATGTTTGATCAGCCACAAGCGTCTAAAATATGATCATTCACTTTCACATATTTATTTTTTGTCTTTATTACATATGTAGTACATTATATAACACTTTACATAGCACATTTATCACCTTTACTACTACTATAATAGTGTTATCTATTAAATCTAACATTTCAAATCTAATATACATAGGGAGAATGGATAAGTTACTTATAATACTCATCACTTGATATATTTATTGACACTATATAAAAATTTGAGAAAGTATTTAGTTATATCTATCAAATATAATATACATGGGGAGTATAGTCTAGTTATTTATAGCACTTATTATTTGATATATTTATTTATTGACACTATACAAACATGTGAGAGAATATTTAGTCTCCCAGTGTCAATCACTGTATATGTATATATAATTATTTTCTTAAGGTGCCTCCACTATCACATTGGGGTGCGTGATCTGCTCATTATGCAACTCATGCAAAACGTCATAAGTTCTCCAAATATGCTTCCGTGGGGGAACTTTAAACAAATAACTAATAGATAATCATGAGGTTTTATTTCTGGATATTTTCGATATGACACACAGAAGCATGATGGTCCTTGTAGTTTATTTGAGTAAGATGGTATCCATAGTTCATTGCAATATGACACTAACCAATCAGACATACTATTAGGCACAAGCCCCCTTCAGAAACAAAACGATATGAAATTGACAATCACGCTAACACATTTTCCGGGTAGTTCCGGTACAGAACACAGAGGTATGATGGTTCTTGTAGTCATTAGACTAGTAGCACACGAACCAATCAGACACCTTATGTGATACAAGCCTCCTTAAGATTATCTGTAATTGGTCAAGGAGCGATCACCCACGGAGTTTGTTTACACCTATACATTTGCAACTATCTCACAATCGACACATAATTATTTAGATCCAATTTCACAGTCAACAATATTAGGGTTATAGTCCATGGGGTATTATTTAAGTTAACTGACTACTAAACACAAATTATAATAATCTTTTAATTAGAGCAACAAGTGGGAGTTTTTGGAAAGGAAAGGTATGATTGGTTTATGTGAAGGAAGGGGAGGGTTGATTGCAAACATATGGTTACTGATCCCTATATAAAGGGGATTCAAACAGTCTTAGAGCATACAAGCCTGATGAAACAGGGTCTTCCCTGAGAAACGCGTCGCTATTATCTCTGCATATACAAGGAGACTTGCCTTTTAACACACCCAGCTGTAATTCGTTGCACTGATGGTATTTTTATTTTTGGAACAATAAAATACTTGGAATTTTTTTACAAATCTGGTGTTTGTGTGGCATTTCCCTTGCCAGTAACCATAGGGCTGTTTAGCCTTCCTCCCCTCTTGACTTATATTCCATTCTGCTGAAAGTGACCCAGATAAGGGTTGCTGTTGTGATATCCACGACAACTATAGGACATCTCGACGGGGATTCCCTGGTACAGCCAGCTGGTTTGCTGTTAAATACCAGCCTGCCCCTATAGGCACAAGAGAGTGCCTTCACGTTTGTGAGTATCCTGTATCTCATTTTGCTTGGATATTATCAGCTTTGATTGATCTACACATGTGGCTCCTCTGTTTCTGTTTTCCTTACAGTTAACCATTTTTTGAAGCTACACCATCGTTTGGGTGAAGACCGAGAGCTGCCTTTCCTATTTCTGGAATTTGTTGGACTTCATTTGAACTTTTCTATTACCAGATTGACCACTTGTTACGTCTGTATATATATATTATTATTAATTTTTTTCTTTTTTACATTTTTTAACTTATAATTTTATTCTTCCATTTTATATATATGGTGTGATTAGTGGCACACTGATTTTATCACTTTTTCAGTGGCACACTGTTTTTATAATTTCTTCACCTCTAGTTACTAGCGCCTCCTATAGGGGACTTGTGGTATTAATATTAGTATCACAAATATCCCTTAATATATTCTTCCTATATGATGTTTGACAAATCTAAATTCATATGTATATCATCCTAATTAATGTCTGTTGTATATTTGAGATGAGTTGGAGATATGAATGTATACACATTGCTTAAATGTATACTCAAATATTAAAATATTATATAAAGTTGGATCTTTACCTGGTTCAGCCTCTGCTCCCAGGTCACCGATTTGAAGGGCACTGGCCACTGGGTCTTGAGTCTCATGGGCATCAGCTTACCCAGAATACTTTGCTGCATTGGAAACAATGTATTCATAGAGTTTCTGTGGGAAAAGCAAGTCTTCTGACTTGTCTAGATTTGTATGTGGGTTACACAATGAGTTATTTTCTCTACATTTTGTGTTTAGTGGAGGATTTTAAACTCACTTTTCGCCTCCCTATAATTATAATTGTTGCTGTATTTCACACAGAAATCAACTTTACCCAGCTGTGATTCAACCTACTCCCAGCTGATGAGGCAAAAACCACGAAACAGCTGTCCTGGCATTGGTCTGAATCACTGTACTAACCCTAGCTAAGCTGAAAAGCTGTGTAATACGGCGATGCTGTGGCGTAAAGGGAAATATGCCTTAAAAGCAGACTAAAAGTAAAAAAGTGAGTCATTGTGAACCTCATTTGCATATCTTACCCAGAATCCTTTGCCGCATTGGAAACAATGTATTTAGAGAGTTTTTTTGTGGGAAAAGCAAGTCTTCTGACTTGTCTAGATTTGCAAGTGGGTTACACAAAGAGTTATTTTCTCTACATTTTGTATTTAGTGGAGGATTTTAAACTCACTTTTCGCCTCCCCATAGTTTTAATTGTTGATTATATATATATATATATATATATATATATATATATATATATATATATATATTAGTGTAAGAAGGGGTACTAGAAGGAATACTGCGCTTGTTAGTGTGCCCACTCAAAAAGTATTAGCGAAAATGATTACCAAAACCAATAGATAAAATAGTTTTGCAACGCAAAAACAAAGGTGATTACCATATAAGTGAGAGATTTAAGGGAAAAAATTCTCAAAGAAATGATTGTAAAAAATACAAATAATATCTGAGGTGTTAGGTCTGAAAGTCCTGAATAAATTGAAACGTATTAGTCTTTGTATTCACTGTAAAAAGTCTGTATGTTACTTTGTAGAAATCATAAAAATGTGTATCCAATAAAGCTTGTATTTCCTACTTACAAGACACACCCTCAATCATATGAGGTAAGTGTAGGGCGTAAAACGAATGCAGTTCACAGGGTAATATCACTGCATCTGGCGAGTCTATTTCATATAACAAATTCCACCTCTAGATCATCAGGTTGAAGTCCACCCAATTTGGAGCAAGGGTATGGTTCCCAAAAGGAGGCTGGAGTCCCCAAAAGAAGGCAAAGACTCTTTCCTGCAGGGCTCTTTAAGCTCATATTCACCCCAACCGTATACTCAATGTCATAAAAGGAAGAGAAGATGGCAAAACATAGTGTGATATTGTTTATTAATAAGTACGAATAAACTGTGTTAGCCAAATAAACACTTACAATAAAAGACCCCAATGATAATGAGGTAACGATAAAACATATAACCAAAGGAAGGTTGGGGAAGGAAGGAAATGTGAGAGAACTTAGGAAGAAGAATCCTCCCTTGTAATACAGGCAGATGGGTGCTTCTGGTGGTGGGAGGGGGAGGTTGATTGGGGGGGGGGGAGGAGAGGAATATTAATAATTTTTTTTTGTTTTGTTATATCTGGTGTGATATATCTGATAAAATGATTGATCTCTAGATTGATGTCAAAAAGAAAAGGAGAGAAGGGGGGCAGGAAAAGTGCAAAGAGAGAAAGGGGAGGGTAGGAGTAAGAAGAGAGAGGAAGGGAGGAAGGGAAAACAAATGGCACCACTTTTTGAATAATGTCAGATGGGCATGACGATAGTTTACAGTCTGCCTATATATGCACAGGTTCCCCTTAAATGGTATATACAGGAAGACAACTACTTTAGTTTGACAGAACACTTGTCTCAATTTCTGTTTATCTAGGTTAAGTTTATTTTTGTGTGTTTCTTTTTTTTTTTTTTTATTATTATTTTTTTTTTTTTTTATTATTATTATAAAAATCCCAGCAATATATGCAGTTATATTATAAATGTGAGGTTGTAGTATACATTGCCTAATAGCAATCCTTGTCCAATTGTGCCTAATTATCTTTCTTTGTATAAACGTATAATTTTCAGCCCTGCGTGGCACAATGAATTGTAACCTGATATGCCTATAGTCACTGTTGGTTAATAAACTTTATTTAAAAAAAAAAACAATACCAAAGCTACAGGACACGGATGAACGGGAGGGACAAGACAGATGGTTAAACAGAAGGCATCATCCGTTTGGAAAAGCATCATCCTTGGAGGAGAATCTTTGAAATCTAGAAGGTACCGCTGGGTTACGATTTCTAAAGCCCAGGAGTCCTGAACGTCTCTTACCCAAGCCTGAGCAAAGAGAGAAAGTCTGCCCCCTACTAGATCCGGTCCCGGATCGGGGGCTACCCCTTCATGCTGTCTACCCCTTCATACTAGATCTTGGCCTGTTTACCTTTGTTCCAAGTCTGGGTAGGTCTCCAGACTGACTTGGATTGAGCAAAATTCCCCTCTTGCTTTGCAGCAGGGGAAGAGGTAGAGGGACCACCTTTGAAGTTTCGAAAGGAACGAAAATTATTTTGTTTGGTCCTCATCTTATTTGTCTTATCCTGAGGAAGGGCATGGCCTTTCCCTCCAGTGATGTCTGAAATGATCTCTTTCAGTTCAGGCCCGAATGGGGTCTTACCCTTGAAAGGGATGGCTAAAAGCTTAGATTTTGATGACACATCAGCAGACCAGGACTTAAGCCATAACGCTCTACGCGCTAAAATGGCAAAACCTGAATTCTTTGCCGCTAATTTAGCCAGTTGAAAAGCGGCATCTGTAATGAAAGAATTAGCTAGCTTGAGAGCCCTAATTCTATCCAGAATATCATCTAATGGGGTCTCAACCTAAAGAGCCTCTTCCAGAGCCTCGAACCAAAAAGCAGCTGCAGTAGTTACAGGAACAATGCACGCTATAGGTTGGAGAAGAAAACCCTGATGAACAAATATTTTCTTTAGGAGACCCTCTAATTTTTTATCCATAGGATCTTTGAAAGCACAACTGTCCTCAATAGTTATAGTTGTACGCATAGCCAGGGTAGAAATAGCTCCCTCCACCTTAGGGACCATCTGCCACGAGTCCCGCATGGTGTCTGATATGGGAAACATTTCCTTAAAAGTAGGAGGGGGAGCGAACGGAATGCCTGGTCTATCCCACTCCTTAGTAACAATGTCCGAAATCCTCTAAGAGACCGGAAAAACATCAGTGTAGGCAGGAACCTCTAGATATCTGTCCATTTTACACTATTTCTCTGGAACTACAATAGGGTCACAATCATCCAGAGTCGCTAAAACCTCCCTGAGCAACAAGCAGAGGTGTTCTAGTTTAAATTTAAAAGCCATCATATCTGAGTCTGTCTGAGGGAACATCTTTCCTGAATCAGAAATCTCTCCCTCAGACAGCAAATCCCTCACCCCCAACTCAGAACATCGGATATGGCTAATAAAGCGTCAGAGGGCTCAGCATTTGTTCTCACACCAGACCTACTGCGCTTCCCCTGCAACCCAGGCAGCTTAGATAAAACCTCTGTGAGGGTAGTATTCATTACTGCGGCCATATCTTGCAGGGTGAAAGAATTAGATGCACTGGAAGTACTTGGCGTCGCTTGTGCGGGCGTTAATGGTTGTGACACTTGGGGAGAATTAGATGGCATAACTGGATTCCCTTCTGACTGAGAATCATCCTGCGACATACTTTTAGTAGCTAAAATATGTTCTTTGCAATTTATTGACCTTTCAGTGCATGAGGGACACATTCTAAGTGGGGGTTCCACAATGGCTTCTAAACATATTGAACAATGACTTTCCTCAATGTCAGACATGTTGAACAGGCTAGTAATGACTACAAACAAGCATGAAAACACTTTATTTAGTGAAAAAAATAACAATCTTAAAAAATGGTACTGCGCCTTTAAGAGAAAAAAAGCATACACGTTCTGCAAAACTGCTTTAAAATGCACCAAATTTTTCAAAATTTTGATAGCAGACTCAATATGTGTAGTTAAGTTTGCTCCACAAGAAAAATTTAACATTTAACCCTTTATTGTGCAAACCGGATTGAAATAAGGCCTAAATCCGGAAAAAAAACACCCCCAGCACCTTGCCACAGCCCTGCTGTGGTGCCTACCTGCCCTCAGGCAGTGGAGGCTCCTCCATTTGTGCACATGAGCACGTGCCCCCCTGTCAGATGCAGAGGAAAAAAAAAAATTTTGCTGAATAAAATATAATTTTTCCAATAGCCCCCTATTAGAAAAATTATATTTTATTTCTAACCCCCAAAAAAAAAAATCTGATGCTTTTTTTTTATTACAGTAAAAAAATTTTGGTTTCTGGTGTGTCTCTTTAAGGCAATCGCACGTGCGATAGAGCCCTATATCCTGCCTGTCAGTGAAGTCTATTTCACTGCAGGCATGTGGGCCAGGCTTAAACTGCTTTCATTCAGATCCCTGTTCGCACAAGCTGAAGTGTGCGAGTGGGGAGGGACAACTTCAAGGAGCCAAGTTCAGCTGCGCTCTGATTGGCTGCAGGTATCCCTGCATCACCGGCTCCTCCCCAGCATCAAAAGAGTCCGGTCCACTGAGTCTGATAGATTGTCTCTCCTTGTGTCTCCAGTGTGTCGTCCCTCACCCCCTGCCTTGACCTATCCTCCCTACGCTGCGCATCACCCGCACACACGCAGCCAACTACCTACGAGTCACCTGTCAAGACCAACTAGTCAGTAAGGCTTTTTTTTAAATTTTCGCAAGGCAAGGCGAAGGCATATTATTTTATATTTTAAAAAAAAAGGTTTTTTTTGGACCCGGGAACTTTTCTGGGGGGCGGGGCAGGTGTGCTCAAATGTGCAGTAGTGTGGACTCTGTGGAGGGCTGGAGGTATGAGCAGAGAGTGCTCTGTCCGGGACCGTGAGTCAGCTGTGAAGCTATGAAGGTAGTAGGTAAATTAACATAACCGTTACCGTGGCAGGCACTTTAGCAATCCAGCCTGCCTGGGGTTGTTTAGTTCTGAATGCAGTAAAGTTAAGTAATCGGCACTGAAGGAACCTGCGTGCAGTTGTTTTTTTTTTAAATTCCCCTCCCCGCATTCCTCTTCTTATCCAGTCTCTGCCTGCTTGTAATTGCCAGACAGTGCATAACTTTAATTATGTGTGTGTGCTCGGGCTCGGCTCGATCGTAAATTGAATGCACAGAATGAGAGGTCAGACACCTGAAAGCCAGCCAAGTGCTGGCCGGGATAACTCCTTGCTAAATCCAATCTTCTTTCCTTTAACCCTTCAGAAACTGCAGGATTTCAGTGTTCTGATGCTCTAGCAATTTAAATAAGGGTCAGTTGATCACAAGACCTTTTTTATTTATAGTCTCCAGATTTTACTAATCATATTCAAATAAATATTAGATGCTGGTGTTTGTGTATTGAAATTCAAACAATTGTATTTATGCACGTAAAACTCTGAAAGTGAAAAAATTGTTTTCTGTTAGTAAAATGTAAAACACACTATAATAGCCAGCAATGTTCTGTTTTTTTTTGGTTTGTTTTAAAGCATTTCTAGATCTGCCTTGTATTTACAATCTCATGTACTTAAGGTGTATGGAAAATCACATTTGTGATGGTCTGCTAGTAACTTTATACTAAATACAATGTGCTTTCCAGTCCCTTCTCTCTCTGTGTGTGTTTTGGGGGGGCTGTGTGTGTGTGGGGGGGGCTGTGTGTGTGTGGGGGGGCTGTGTGTGTGTGTGTGTGTGTGTGTGGGGGGCTGTGTGTGTGTGTGGGGGGGGGGGGCTGTGTGTGTGTGGGGGGGGGGCTGTGTGTGTGGGGGGGGCTGTGTGTGTGTGGGGGGGCTGTGTGTGTTTGGGGGGGCGGCTGTGTGTGTGTGGGCTATGTGTGTGTCTATGTATGTATATATACACACACACACTAAAGTGGGCGGAGCCATCTGAGGGGCGGGGCTAGTGCTCCCCCATCTTCAAAAGTCACCAGCCGCCACTGCCCTCAGGGATTGTAAATATGGGGTTAAAACTTCGATTTGGCCCAAAACATCCACAAGGGCCCTCAGGAGTTGGAGCTTGCAGAGTGAAAACAACTGCACATCTGAGGCGTGAAAATAGGCCCCGCCCATCTCACTCAATGTCTCTACAGCCTCAAAGAACTGCACCAGAGCGGTTTAAAACTAGCCATGTGGGTTCTGAGACCCAAAAGATAAGCCAAGTGTACCCTCAATAAAGTTGCCCAAAAAACGTTATTGCCCACAAAACGTTAACAGCACTCCCAGTTCAAAAAACGTTTGCCACAAACATTCAAAACTCAGTGTCAAACATTTTTTAATTAGGCCCTTATGCAAGCTTAGTAATGCCTTTCTATAGCTCTTAGGATTACTGCTTACCCTTACCCTCATGGGGATACTGTCAGCCTTTCTGAAAAACATTCCTCACACTGAAGTTTCTTGTACCCCTCAGCCTCTGTGGGAACAGCACTGGATCTTAGTTACAAATGCTAAGATCATCATCCTCCAGGCAGAAGTCTTCATCCATCTGCTGCCTGAGAGTAAATAGTACACACCGGTACCATTTAAAACAAAAAACTCTTGCTTGAAGAAATTAAAAATGCCAGTGAGCAGGGGGCTGCATTGCACAGGCATTTCACTAGAAATGCTTGTGCAATGATAAATGCAAACAGCGTATGTTGTCTGCATTTAAGAGGTCTGCTCGACCCCTAATAAATCTACCCCCTAAAGTGAAGTGTAAGGGGTTAAAAAATAAAGATGAAAAAAAAAAGGCACTAAATACAATATAAATAAATAAAAAAGAAAATAGTTACTGTATATATAGTTTGATAAAAATGATTAACTTACACCTAGATTACGAGTTGTGCGTTAGGGTTAAAAAGCAGCGTTGGCCGGTCCTAACGCTGCTTTTTAACGCCCGCTGGTATTACGAATCTTGCAGGTACAGGTGTACCGCTCACTTTTTTTGCCAGACTTGCAAATACAGCAAATCCACTTACGTAAACTGTGTATCCTATTTTTTCAATGGGACTTGCATAGCGCCGGTATTACGAGTCTGACAAAAAGTGAGCGGTAGACCCTCTCCTGTCAAGACTGGTACCGCATTTTAAAGTCAGTAGTTAACAGTTTTACACTACAACGCTGTAGCATAAAACTCTTAACTAAAGTGCTAAAAAGTACACTAACACCCATAAACTACCTATTAACCCCTAAACCAAGGCCCTCCCGCATTGCAAACACTAAAATACATTTTTTAACCCCTAATCTGCCGAACCGGACATCGCCGCCACTATAATAAACATATTAACCCCTAAACCGCCACACACCCGCTTCGCAAACATTAGTTAAATATTATTAACCCCTAATCTGCCGTCCCTAACATCGCCGACACCTACCTACATTTATTAACCCCTAATCTGCCACCCCCAACGTCGCCACCACTATATTAAATTTATTAACCCCTAAACCTAAGTCTAACCCTAACCCCCCTAACTTAAATATAATTTAAATAAATCTAAATAAAATTTCTATCATTAACTAAATTATTCCTATTTAAAACTAAATACTTACGTATAAAATAAACCATAATGTCAATTGGATCGGGATGATTTCAATCCGTCATATATGTATATATATATATATATATATATATATATATATATATATATATATATATATATATATATATATACAGGTAGCCCTCAGTTTACACCGGGGTTAGGTTCCAGAAGGAATAGTTGTAAATCGAAACCGTTGTAAATTGAAACCCAGTTTATAATGTAAGTCAATGGGAAGTGAGGGAGATAGGTTCCAGGCCCCTCTCAAAATTGTCATAAGTAACACCTAATACATTATTTTTAAAGCTTTGAAATGAAGACTTTAAATGCTAAACAGCATTATAAACCTAATAAAATAATCACACAACAAAGAATATATAATTAAACTAAGTTAAATGAACAAAAACATTTGCTAAACAGCATTATAAATAGAGTGACCATATTGCCGCTTTAAAAAGGGACACATATGAAAAATACATGTGTTAGGGTTCTTATACTAAACATTTCTTTAAACAGCCCTGGAAACAGCACTGACATATGTATTTTTCATATGTGTCCCTTTTTAAAGCGGCAATATGGTCACCTTAATTATAAACCTAATAAAATAATCACAGACTTCACTTGCATTTTTCTGCAAACAGTTATTTCTATGTATTCCAATCTGGACTGATTTATAGACAGGAAGATCTTGTTCCTTTGAAATCTGCTCGATAGCTCAGGTCTGGTTAAACTGATTAATTTCAGCTTGCTTGGCTTTGCTGCAACACAAGTGGATAGCTCCACCTACTGGCTATTTTAGAAAATGCACTGCTTCTCAATGCTTTTCAATAGCAGTCACATGACTGGGAAAAAAGGTTGTTATTCTGAAACGGTGTAAATTGAACCGTTGTAAAACCAGGGCCACCTGTATATATATATATATATATATATATATATATATATATATATATATATATATATACTGTATATACACAGTATATATAAATACAAACAAGAGTATACAGCACACAGGGTTAATCCGATGCACGTGGAAACAGGGTGACTGCCTTCCCTCAAAATTCCACAAATCAAAAACTTCTCAGCACCGTATGCATATAAAGATTTAATAAAACATTTTCCACAGGCACATGTAAGAAACACAAGTGATGTTTCGGGATGTTATCCATTAATCATGCTCATAGGCCTTATTATTATTATTATCGGTTATTTGTAGAGCGCCAACAGATTCTGCAGCGCTTATGTGAGAAACACTCCTTTTAACGCCCTGCTTATTAACCTATTGGTTACCTAAATCCCATTTTACATATATATTCTACTGTCTACCATCTAGTGGTCATAAAAGTGTAAAGCTAGTAACATATATTAAAACAAAGTAACTATATGTTAAAGGGACAGTCAACACCAGAATTTGTGGTGTTTAAAAAAAAAGATAATCCCTTTATTACCCATTCCCCAGTTTTGCATAACAAACACAGTTATAATAATACATGTTTTACCTCTGTAATTACCTTGTATCGAAGCCTCTGCAGACTGCCCCCTTATTTCAGTTTTTTTGACAGACTTGCATTTTATCCAATCAGTGCTCACTCTTATGAGCTTCACATGCGTGAGCTCAATGTTATCTATATAAAACACCTGAACTAATGCCCTCTAGCGGTGAAAAACTGTAAAAATGCTTTCAGATTAGAGATTCAAGGTCTAAGAAATTAGCATATGAAGCTCCTAGGTTTAGCTTTCAACTAAGAATACCAAGAGAACAAAGCAATATTGGTGATAAAGGTAAATTGGAAAGTTGTTTAAAATTACATGCCCTATTTAAATCATGAATTTTTTTTTTACTTGACTTTCCTTTTAAAACATTCCTTATACATACAAGATGCAACAATAGTTACGGTTATTCTACTTTAAAGGGACACTGAACCCACATTTTTTATTTTGTGATTCAGATAGAGTCTGCAATTTTAAGCAACTTTCTAATTTACTCCTATTATCAAATTTTTGGTGAACAACCTGGGTTGTTCTTGCTGATTGGTGGATAAATTCACCCACCAATAAACAAGTGTTGTCCAGTGTACTAAACCAAAAAATAGCTTAGATGCCTTCTTTTTCAAATAAAGATAACAAGAGAACAAAGAAAAAATGATAATAGGAGTAAATTAGAAAGTTGCTTAAAATTGCATGCTCTATTTGAATCACGAAATAAAAAAATTGGGTTCAGTGTCCCTTAAACAATAATCTGAAAAATAAAAAAAATATTAGAAATAACAAAAACATGTTTTATGAAGAAACAACCACCGTCACAAGAATACATTAAAATCTATCTCTGTATTAAACCCCTTAGGGGTTAAAGCTTCAAGTGTATTTATCCAGAAAGATTCCTTTTGCTTCAGAATTATTTCCCTATTACCACCTCTCCTCAATTTCCCCACACTATCAATAATTTGCCATCTCATTTAGCTGATACCATGACCAGACCTTGTCGTAGATCACAACGTAAGGGCGGTGAAGCCTCCGGTACAGATTCCTCAGATGGCCAGAATCATCAGAAGGCATCACAGAGGCGTCCACAAACACCGGTGGCACAGGCAGGCGCTATCCACCGAGGAGAGGAGCAATGAAGGGGAAGAAAACGGCCATAAGAGCATAACAGTAATTAAAATATCGAATAAGGATCTTACTGACTGTGAGTACGATGTTCTGGATAAAGGATTTTCATTTTGCCCTGTTAAAGGGACACTCAGGTCAAATTAAATTTTCATGATTCAGATACAGCATTTAATTTTAAACAACTTTCCAATTTACTTCCATTTAAAAAAAAAAAAAAGGTGCAGTCTTTTATATTTACACTTTTTGAGTCACCAGCTCCTACTGAGCATGTGCAAGAATTCACAGACTATACGTATATGCATTTGTGATTGGCTGATTGCTATCACATGGTACAGGGGGAGTGGAAATAGACATAACTTTGAAATTTGTTAGAAAAAAATATACTACTCATTTGAAATTCAGAGTAAATGCTATTGCATTGTCTTGTTATCTTGCATTTGTTGATTATGCAAATCTACTGTGTTTACTGGTCCTTTAAAGACATGGGGGTAGATTTATCATAGTGCGAGCAGACATGATACAATGTAGCGTATCATGTTTGCTGCACATCGATAAATCCTGACAGCATACGCTGTCGGCATTTATCATTGCACCAGCAGTTCTTGTGAACTGCTGGTACAATGCCGCCTCCTGGCCGCTAGAAAGAAGTGTCAATCAACCCGATCGGGTTGATTTCTGTCCGCGGCCTCAGAGCAGGTGGACAAGTTATGGAGCAGCGGTCTTTAGACCGCTGCTTCATAACTTCTGTTTCAGGCGAGCCTGAAGGCTCACGCAGAAACAGGGGCATCAAGCTCAATTCGGAGATTGATAATTTGGCCCTATAGACTTTTTTTTTTTATTTAGAAAAGGACTTTACAAGTTTTTTCGTACTTTAAGGTTAAAAAGTTTCGTTGCTTCTAAAACTGAAGTATCCACTAATAAAGCAATAGAAAAAGATATAATAACTCCTAGTTCATGAATGCATCAGAAAAGAAAATAGCTACTCATGTGACAAACATAAACAATAAACACATTTAAAAAACATAATGTTCAAGCACCATATAGAATATCAGTCCCAATATGCCAAACAATAGTCTCTTAGAGAATCGCCACCGTTATAGGTGTTCACAACAAAGTGTGTGATAAGAGGTATATAGGGATCCAAACATTGCATACAGGCCTATATGGATATTCCCAATTAAGAGGACAGCAGTCCCTTTTCCCTGGGTGCATGGGATAAACAAGCCAATATAATCAAAACACAACCACGGCAATAATATTACCTTCATGCTATGGTTGTGTTTCAGAACTCTTCAGGCCAAGCCTGAAGAGCTCTGCTTAGAGTTCGGTTTTCCAAAATATTGATTGGTAACCTCGCCTCTTGAGGATTCCAAATTCCTTGTGCTGTCAGGGACCCGCAGAGACCTCCCCAACCTGTAAGACCTGCATCTGTTGTGATTACATTCCAGATGGGACGAGCAAAGGAGGCCCCTTGAATAATAAAGTTGTGCATTTGCTGCAGACAAACCTGTTAACTTCTCATACCCATTTGCTTATCCTTTACCATGAAGGAGAACTTAAATGTACAACTTGCAAGGTACCTGGCAGGCTGTAAAACTTTATTTGTTGTTTAGGGCTGTTGATGCACATCTTAATGCAGATTGTGTAGATCATCGCTTCTCCCAAAATACTCACCATCATGGGGTATAGGAGGATAAAGCATAAATTCATCAGCTCATAACCATAAGCGGATTCACCGAATTGGGTGATAAGTAGGTGAAGTAGTCACATCATATACTGGCAATTCCATTAATGCGACCCTTCACGCGTAGGAATTTGGCCTCAAATTAGGTGGTTGTTTAAGGTCCGGTGGTGTGCAGCTGCTCACTACACCATAGCGAATAAGCTACGTGTTTCACATGCGTCACTACGGGCTTCATCTGGCTACTTTCAGATTCACTGTTGGCAGCATTACTTCATTTATAGGGAACGACTGCCTCTTTTGTGTATACAAAGTCAGGTTGAAATATATTGCAATATTCAATTATGTTACATTTGGCAACAAAGAGTATAAAGTATCTCGTCATATTACTTTTGGCATTTTGGCAATATAATATAAACAATACAAAATCTTTGGTGCTTCTATTCTTTCTTATTCAGTATTATTCATCACCAATAATATTGTTATATACATTATTTACAGATGATGTGTATCCCTAAAATAAATACATTTTTTTTTGTACCTCAATAAATTTCTAAAGTTTTTTAATTATATTTGGTGCTGTGGACTGTTGTTTCATTGGAATATTGTAGAGGAAAGCAGTCTCCTCTGTACCACCGGTCACCAAAGAAGAATCTAAAAAGGATAAAGAGTTAAGGTGCTGTTTGTGTACTGTTTAAGTGCTGTTAAAATAAATAAATGTTATATTATTTTTGAAGAGAAAGGAAATACAATGAGGCCTATTTATCATCAGTCTTGCCGACCTGATCCGACAGTGCGCATCAGGTCCGCAAGACCTCGCCGAATGCGGAGAGCAATACGCTCTCCGCATTTAACATTGCACCAGCAGCTCACATGAGCTGCTGGTGCAACGCCGCCCCCCGCTGACTCGCAGCCAATGGGCCGCCAGCAGGGGGTGTCAATCAACCCGATCGTACTTGATCGGGTTGATTTCTGACGATTCCTATCCGCCTGATCAGAGCAGGCGGACAGGGTTATGGAGCAGTGGTCTTTAGACCGCTGCTTCATAACTTGTGTTTCTGGCGAGTCTGAAGACTCGCCAGAAACACTGGTCCACAAGCTCCGTACGGAGCTTGATAAATGGGCCCCAATGTATCCACATTGTATTTCCTTTCACTTCATGTGTATTTGTTTATTAGAATATTATGGGGCCGATTTATTAAAGTGCGGACGGACATGATACAATGTAGCGTATCATGTCCACTGCACATCGATAACTTCAAACACAATTAACATTAATCAAATCAACCGGAGAGGCACAAATGTATGTCCCTCGCAACGTCAATCCTGCACTAAAAAAAAATGAAGTTTTTGCGTGGGATTTCCATAGCACCGGTATTTCGGCTTGTGCGTTACAGCCTATACAGACACGATCCATACCACCATCTGAGAGTAGTAGTTATGAGTTTTGTGTTACAAAAATGTTTCACAAAACTCATAACTAAAGTGTTACAAAGTACACTAATACCCATATACTTCCTATTAACCTCTAAACCAAGGCCTTATCGCAAACACTATTTAAAACTTATTAACCCCTAATCTGCTGCCTGCCCACATCCCCGCCACTATAATAAAGTAATTAACCCATATTCCGCCGCTCCCCGACACACCGCCGCCACTAACTAAACCTATTAACCCTAAACTGCCAGCCCCCCACATCGCCACTACTAAACAAACCTATTAACCCCTAAACTGCCAGCCCCCCCCACATCGCCACTAATAAATTACATTTTTAACCTCTAAACCTATCACCCCCTAACTTTAAATTAAAATTACAATATCCCAATCTTAAAATAAATAAAAATTTACCTGTGAAATTAAAAAAAAAACTAAGTTTAAACTAACAATTAACCTAACATAACTATTATACTAAACTATTATACTAAAATTAAAATAACTACCAATTAAAAAATCTAAATTACACATAAAAAAAACTAACACTACTAAAAAAATTTAAGTCTAAAATTACAAAAAATAAAAATTACACCTAATCTAATAGCTCTGTAACCCCCACAAAAAATAAAAAACCTAGCCTACAATAAACTACCAATAGCCTTTAAAAGGGCCTTTTGTAGGGCATTGCCCTAAATAAATCAGCTCTTTTATATTGAAAAAAATACAAAGACCCCCTAACAGTAAAACCCACCATCATCCAAACAACCCTCCAAAATAAAAAAACCTAACTCTAACAAAAACCTAAGCTGCCCATTGCCCTGAAAAGGGCATTTGTATGGGCATTGCCCTTAAAAGGGCATTCAGCTCTTTTACCTAAAACCCAAATCTAAAAAAAAAACACTCAAAAAGATTTAAAAAAAAAAAACTAACACTAGAATCCACTCAAAGTTTCTGAAGTCCGGACATCCATCCTCATCCAGGTGGCGAGAAATCTTCATCCAGGTGGCGTCTTCTATCTTCATCCCAGCGGCATCTTCTATCTTCATCCCGGCAGCGCGGAGCGGATCCATCCTTGAAGACATCCGGCGTGAAGCGTCCTCTTCATACGGTCACCGCCGTACACTGGAACTTAAATGCAAGGGAGCCTTTTCAAAATTCCTATTGAAAAATTCCTACATTATTAAAATTCAAATCAGCCAATAGGATGAGAGTTACTGAAATCCTATTGGCTGTTCAAATCAGCCAATAGGATGAGAGCTAATAAAATTCTATTGGTTATTCAAAGGAGGCAATAAAATTTCAGTAGCTCTCATCCTATTGGCTGATTTGAATTTCAAGAATCAAATCAGCCAATAGGAATGCAAGGGACACCATTTTGAAAAGACTCCCTTGCATTGAAGATCCAGTGTACGGCAGTGACGGTATAAAGAGGACACTCCATGCCGGATGTCTTCAAGGATGGATCCGCTCCACGCCGCCGGGATGAAGATAAAAGACGCTGCCAGGATGACGATAGAAGACGCCGCCTGGATGAAGACTTCTCGCCGCCTGGATGAAGACTTCTCGCCGCCTGGATGAAGACTTCTCGCCTCCTGAATGAGGATGGATGTCCGGATTTCAGAAACTGAGTGGATCTTCAGGGTTAGGTTTTTTTTAAAAATCTTTTTGGGTGTTTTTTTTTTTAGATTAGTGTTTGGGCTTTAGGTAAAAGAGCTGAATGCCCTTTTCCGGGCAATGTAAAAGAGCTGAATGCCATTTTAAGGTCAATGCCCATACAAATGCCCTTTTCAGGGCAATGGGTAGCTTAGATTTTTGTTAGACTTAGGTTTTTTATTTTGGGGGGTTGGTTTGGTGGTGAGTTTTACTGTTGGGGGGTCTTTGTATTTTTTTTTCCATGTAAAAGAGCTGATTTCTTTAGGGCATTGCCCTACAAAAGGCCCTTTTAAGGGCTATTGGTAGTTTATTGTAGGCTAGGGGGTGTTTTTATTTTGGGGAGGCTTTTTTATTTTTATAGGGCTATTAGATTAGGTGTAATTGTTTTTATTTTTTATAATTTCGTTTGTTATTTTTCGTAATTTAGTATTTTTTATTTTTTGTAATTTTAGACTTACATTTTTTTTAGTAGTGTTAGGTTTTTTAATGTGTAATTTAGTTTTTTTAATTGGTAGTTATTTTAATTTTAGTATAATCGTTATGTTAGGTTAATTTATAGTTTAAACTTAGTTTTTTTAATTTCACAGGTAAGTTTTTATTTATTTTAAGATAGGGATATTGTAATTTTAATAAAAAGTTAGGGGGTTGTTAGGTTTAGGGGTTAATAGTTTAATTTAGTGTTTTGTGATGTGGGGGGCTTTTGGTTTAGGGGTTAATATGTTTATTTAGTGGCTGTTACGGGAGAGGCCAGAGGTTTAGGGGTTAATAACTTTTATTAGTGGCGGTGATGTCGGGAAGCGTTGGAATAGGGGTTAATAACTTTTATTAGTGTCAGAGATGTTGGGAGCGGCAGATTAGGGGTTAATAACTTTATTTCGGTGTGATGTCGGGGGCAGCAGATTAGGTTTTTTTAGACTTGGGGTTTATGTTAGGGTGTTAGATTTAAACATAACTTTTTTTTCCCCATAGACATCAATGGGGTTGTGTTACGGCGATTGCCATTCTGCAGTTCAGGTGTTAGTTTTTGTGCGGTATGGAGCTTATTGCCACAATATCGCATGCACAAGGAGGCTTTTCAGAAACTTGTAATGGCAGCACTATGGAGAGTGAAATAACGCAACTTTTGTTGTGTTCGTTTCACACCCTCTATAGCGCAAAACTCATAATCTAGCCGTTTGGGTTTAGCGCTGTAGGTGTAAGGTGGTGTCGGGTTAGTAATAAGTATTAGGGCTTTTATTTTAAAAGCACGCTCTATTGAAGTCTATGAGGAAGAGCTAACACGGTCGTGATAATCAAAGTCCTGATGTTAGCACGCATCGGATTTCGCTCTAGTGCAAACAATTTACATTCAACATATAATACGCGCAAATCTGCTCTTATGTGTTTAACCTTTGTAGAGAAGGTAGTTTTTTTAAGAATAAAATCTAACAAAGTGAAGCATTTTATTTTTACTACAGAACTTACCTGTTTAAATCAGTATCTTTATCTCTCTCCCTCTTTCTGAAAAGTCTGAGTCTAAACTACACCATCAAAGCATATATTATATATTATTTAATTATGTGAGGTAGGGAGTTTCATTTTCAATTTCTATCCTTTCAATATTGGAATTCAAACTTAAACTCTGCTATTTTTTTGTCCACAAAATTTCCTTTTTTTGCTTTGTAAATAAAATGTGTGAATTTGTGGTGTGGTGGTCTATCTGTGTAATCTGTGGTTCAAATGTGAGTGAAGTTTAATTATGTAGGAAATGCAAACCTTTTTATTTACAAAAAGAAGGCTTCAAAATATGAATCTTTTGATATTTATTAATATATGTAACAATAAAATGTCTGAATCAGTGTTTAAACTTATTTAATACTATTTTACAGTCACCTGTAAGAGGTTTTCATTTATAAATGAAATGCTTTTCTAAAATGATATTGCTAACATGCACATGAAATATATTTCTCAAGACAGTCATGAAAATATTTTACATATTTTTCTATACATTTGGTTTCTCATGCAGTGTACTGTTTCAAGTCATTCCATTTTGTAATACATTATATTGCATTGATTTCTGTTAACAATATATGTCTATTTTTTTTATATTTTTTTGTTTAAAAAATGGCCGCTGATACAGTCATTAAAGGGGATTGCACTACCAACCACTTTAGAGGAAAAATATGGATGTAGAATTGGTTAAGTTCATGCACAGCAACAAGCACTTGGGCGACATTGCCTCTGATTCGCTGTATTGTCCACAGTCTCCTAAAACACATGTACGCATTTTACAAACACATTTTTACAAACATCTACATATTATAATAAGTGTCCTTGAAGTGATACATTTCATTTAATTAATTATTCTCTTCTTTCATTTTTTTGCTAGCGGTTACTATAAAGCTCAGTTTTAATATATTAAAGGGACACTCAAGTCAAAAGGAAATTTGTATGATTCAGACAAAGCATGCAATTTACATTTAACACAATGTGCACAGTCTTTTTATATTTACACATTTTGAGTCACCAGCTCCAACTGAGTATGTGCAAGAATTCACAGAATATACATATATGTATTTGTGATTGGCTGATGGCTGTCACATGATACAGGGGAAGTGGAAACAGCTATAACTTGAAATTTGTCAGAAAAAATGTACTACTCATTTGCAGTCTTTTATCATGCATTTGTTGATTAAGCAAATCTACTATATATACTGGCCCTTTAAATACAATGTATATACATAGTAATGTTAAATAAGTGAAAACCAAGAGGGTGTTAGAATAGTGCTTCTTATGCAATTAATATAGGTATTTGTTTTTGGGAGGGATGCATATGTCTTCTGTCTCTTTAAAACTGACACATTAAGCATTTTGGCTACTTAAGAACAGAACCACATATTCATTACAATACACACAGCAGAGATTCCATGAAATAATATGCTGTATATTAATGTATGCACATGAACTATATCTTCTCTTGACTAGAACTGTCATTTCTATTTGGTTCCTGGCAGAAGAGCAGTTTTGGATTGTCCCAGAGCTTGAAAGAGCAGTCACATGAAACAAGCTACAAAGAGAGGAAAGCTCAATAATATCATTACTTCTTATACATGAGGCATGACAGAGTGCAGAAGATAGTGAACCATAGTCTCTCTTGATGAAGATACTGTAGGAGATTTTTACAAGTATTTTGCTTGTTTTGAATTCTGTTTAAAAGTACATTATTTTTACTTGTATTTCTTTAGTGGTCCATTAATAAATATCAAGGTAATATGACAAAATACCACATTTTTATGGATTTATCCTTAACATGCTTTACTTGCTTTTGGCCTAATAAAATAAAATTTAATGTATTTGCATTACTCATATATTAAGATCCTTGTTTGTCACATATTGCTTATGGTCCATTAATACTATAATGTCTGTTATTTGGTTTAGTCATAACAGTAGAAATTATGAGCACTTGTAAAATACAGACCAACAAATCCCTATAAAGTTTTTTCTTAATTTTTGCCTACTCCAACTCTGTAGTCTCCGCAACCTCATCTGGAGGCCCTTGACTTGTCAGCAGGCCAACATCAGTGGGATCAGTGCTATCACAGGTCTCATAGAATCTCTGTAAGAAAAAACAGCTAGCATTAGAAATAACAAAACTAACAATGAAGTGCTGAACATAACTATCAAATCAATTGTCAACATAATTATTACCATTGCTATTTAATAACACAACACCTAAAGATTACTAATATTTCTGTTTTATAAGTAAATATATAAGTACACATACATATTGTCCTAGCTTAGTAGAAAATAAAAAAAAAATCTATAGAAAACAAATGAGATTTCAGTTATAAAAAACAACAAAACTATGGCTTAACCCTTTGATGACAGGGTTAATTTGTCTAAATCGGAACAACATTCCGATATAGACAAATTGAAAGATTTCAATGATGTGATCAGGTCAGGGGCGTGACCCTATGATGCTAGGAACACCTTCCTGACGGCGATCCCATCATGGGCGCCGTTAGGACGGAATAGAACGTCATAACGGCAGTAAAAGGTTAAAGGGACATGAAACCCAATTTTTTTCTTTCACGATTCAAACAGAGCATGTGATTTTAAACAACTTTCCAATTTACTTCTATTATGTAATTTGTTTTAGTTTTTTCTCTTGGTATCCTTTGTTGAAAATTATACCTAGGTAGGCTCAGGAGCTGCTGATTGTAGCTGCACATATAAGCCTCATGTTATTGGCTCACCCAACGGGGCTGATTTATTAATGTCTGGTGGACATGATATACTGTAGCGTATCATGTCTGCCAGACATCGGTGAATGCCGACAGCATACACTGTTTGAGAATGTCTAGTGAACATTTTGTGCAATGCTGCCCCCTGCAGATCGAGGCCAATTGGCTGCTAGCTGGGGGTGTCAATCAACCCGATCGGTTGATTGCTGTATGCCGCTCAAAGGTGGTGGATCCAGTTAAGGAGCAGCGGTCTTAACTGCTTGTGCGGAAACAGCTACATTGGGGCCGATTGACAAGTTGTTAAATCGGCCCCATAGTGTTAACTAGCTCCTTGTAATGCATTGCTGCTTCTTCAACAAAGAATACCAAGCGAATGAAGCAAATTAGATAATAGAAGTAAATTGGAAAGTTGTTTAAAATTGTGTTCTGTATATGAATCATGAAAGAAAAATGTTTGGTTTTCATGTCCATTTAATACCTTGTTTCTCAAACTGTGGTACATATACCCCTGGTGGTGCCTTGTGATTAGGGCCGGGAAAAATCCTGGTGGGCCGCCGGCCGGCAGAGGCTGCTCTGGTAATGTGTTAAAAAAAACAGACAACATAGCTTTCCGGATTTAAAAAAAATTGAAAACACTTTAAGAATCATGTTCAGAGGAACATTCTTAAAGTGTTTTCAAATTTTTTTAAATCCGGAGATTCCGGTCCGGACCAGGCATGTAACCACTACCCTTCCTACCCGGTATTCAGCACATGTGTTTAATTGACACATGGCATTCACTGCAGGAACATTGTGTGTGGGCGGGATTAACAATTAGACAAGTCAGTGACATCATACTACATTCATTCTAGAGCACCGGTTCCGTTCTGCTATTGATGTATGTAACTTTTTGTCAGGTTAATCCCTCCCCGTCCCCGGCAACCCCCTCCCCACATCTCAGTTTGTTTAAACCACGCACCGTACAGAGTTCTCTTCTCGGTTACAATGGCGTACATCAGCCAGAACAGTCGAGGAATGGCGTTTGCTATTAATTTCTATCAAAAAGACCTGCACATTCGGCTGCACTAAAACAAGTGTGATGAGAGCAGGATGTGATGTCACTAGTTTGGGGGCGGGGCTTAGGTCCGGTAGTCTGTGTCGCAGTTAGTTAGTACAATCAACCTGACTAGATGTATGTTTCAATGCTCTGTAATAAAATAGAGTTGTACCATCATTGCTGTGTCCTGCATGTGTCCTGCATCTCATGACATGGTGTCAGAAGTTCTGGCCTGCGCTTCTGTTCCTAATCGATGACGATGTCAAAGTTTACCCCACCTGAGCCTTTTGACTTCTCTGGATTACTTCCAAGCTGGACAAGGAGAGTGGTGAAGTACAAGTTAATTCTCTTTTATACTCTATGGGGAAAGATGTGGAGCCTGTGTTCAATGCTTTTACTTTCCAAGAAGGGGAAGAATTTAACTTTGATATAGTTATGGATAAACTCAGTGCCCACTTTGTGCAAAGAAATGTGATTCATGAGAGAGCTTGTTTTCACAAACGTAATCAGCGTGTGGGAGAATCTGTGGAGTCATTTGTGCGCAGCCTGTATGAACTAGCTGAATTCTGTGAGTTTGGTGTTGCTAAAGAAGAGCAAATCAGAGACAGAATAGTTATTGGAATTGCAGATGCTGAAGTCTCACTGAAGCTGCAGTTAGAGCCTGATTTAACATTAGATGGGGCTATTAGGATGGCCCGCCAGAGTGAACTGGTGAAAAAGCAAAGTGCTGATCTGAGGTCTGAGAGTATTGTGGATGAAGTGCAACATTCCAGGAAAACTGCTAGTGAAAGGCACAGTGTGAGCGGTAGATCTAAAATAATGGATAGACCTAGAAGTGGATGGGCGCAGCATGCCCGATGCACGTGGTGCTACCATGCACATGATCAGAGTGTTATATGCCCGGCCAGAGATAAAAGATGCAGAAAATGTAACAGGATGGGCCATTTTGAAGTGGTGTGTAAAACTGAATACATTAAGGAGATGCAGGTGGACAGTGACCAAGAGGGTCAGGAAATGTCTTTTGTGGGGTCTGTTGTGGAACGGGCCAAGCTCAGAGGAAGATTGGAAGGTTACTTTTAATGTAATGGGAGACATCGTTGATTTTAAGATTGACACAGGAGCAGATATCACTGTAATGTCTTTTGCTGCATTTATGAAACTGCCTCGACAGCCCCAGCTGGCGAAGGTTACTACAAATGTCCATAGTCCCGGTGGCTGCATTGATTGTGTGGGGAAATTTCTTGCCAGCTGTGAGTACAAGCAAAGGAAGTTCACTATGTGGGTGCATGTGATTCGAGGTCAGTGTGTTAGCAATTTATTGAGCAGGAAAGCAGACTGTGACTTGGGCCTCGTGGCCAGAGTGAATGAGATCTCTGAAGATATGTTTGGCAAGTTGGGCCTACTGAATTGCAAACCAGTCCATATAGCACTTAAAAGTGACGCAGTCCCATACAGTATTTCTACTCCCCGTAGAATTCAGTTCCCGCTCATGCCTCAAGTGGAGAAGGAGCTTATGTGCATGAAGTGTATGGGGGTTATTGAAGAGGTGGTTGAAGCGACTGATTGGTGTGCCCCCATTGTTTCTGTTGCAAAGAAAAATGGAAAAGTGCGCATCTGTGTGAACCTGAAAAGGTTGAATGAGGCAGTGAAGAGAGAGAGATTTGTGCTTCCGACATTAGAAGATATAGCTCCAAAGTTGGCTGGGGCGAAGTTCTTTTCCACATTAGACGCTTCTAGCGGCTTTTGGCAGATCCCCCTGGATCCAAAGTGCCGCAAACTGACTACCTTTATCACACCGGTAGGTCGGTTCTGCTTCTGCAGACTCCCCTTTGGGATATCCTCTGCTCCTGAAATCTTTCAAAGGGAAATGAGTTCTCTCCTGAGTGACCACTTGGGCATGGCAGTCGTCATGGACGAAATTCTAGTGTATGGGTCTACAGTGGAGGAGCATGATCAGCGTTTAAGTTGTGTGCTGCAGGCTATCAAAGAGTCTGGGCTGAAACTGAATAAAGAAAAATGCCATTTTAGGAAAACTGAATTATGTTACTTTGGGCATATAATCAATGGGGATGGCATCAAGCCAGACCCCGAGAAAATGTGTGCTATTGAACAGATGAAAAGTCCTTCTGATGTACATGAGCTGAGACAGATATTGGGCCTGGTAAATTATGTGGGCAAGTTTCTTCCAGATTTATCAACAGTTTTACACCCTATCACAGAGTTGCTAAAGAAAGACGTTGCCTGGGTCTGGGGACCTTCACAAGAAAAAGCTTTTATGCAGGCCAAGTCCCTGCTGGGGTCTGCCCCAGTGCTGGGGTTCTACGACCCTTCAAAAAAGACTGTGGTTAGTGCTGATGCAAGCAGTTATGGGTTGGGGACTGCTCTCCTGCAGTTAAATGAAAATAAACTACAGCCATCGCCTACTGTTCCCGCATACTGACAGCTGCGGAGTCAAAATACGCTCAAATTGAGAAAGAGTGCCTGGCTGCAGTTTGGGCCTGTGAGCGCTTTCAGCGTTATCTAGTGGGTTTGGAGAAATTTAGTTTGGAGACTGACCACAAACCACTAGTCCCTCTAATCAACTCTTATGATATCGACAAAACACCCTTAAGATGCCAGAGACTTTTAATGAGACTGCTCGGGTTCAATGTTCAGGCAGTGCATGTGCCGGGGAAACAACTGGTTGTGGCGGATACACTATCCAGGCTCCCGCTGGCTGCTGCTGAAGAATCCTCCACCGAGTCTGATGTGAAAGTGTATGTTGATTCAGTTCTGGCCTCTAAGTCCAAGAAAACTTCAAGGAAACTGGAGGAAATAAAGAAAGAGACATATTTGGACACAGATCTGCAAGAGGTTATAAAGTACATAAAAGAAGGCTGGCCGAGATCCGGGCAGCCTGGATGTCTTTAAGTGCTTACCAGCCAGTGAGGTCGCAGCTCACGGAGCTGGAGGGGTTGGTGCTGTTCCAAGACCGCATCGTAATTCCTGTCAGCATGAGGAAGGAGATGTTAAACAGGATTCACGATGGCCACTTAGGCATTACAAAGTGCAGAGAAAGGGCAGCTACAGCTGTGTGGTGGCCTGGGATCAGCTCCGACATTGCAAATCACGTGTCTAAATGTGCCTTTTGCTGGGAACGCTGGCGTATTAAGAGAAGGGAGCCCTTGATTTCTACTCTGCTGCCTGCGGGGCCATGGCAGAAAATAGCTGCTGATTTGTGTGAACTGCACGGGAAAAACTTCCTTGTTGTGATCGACTACTATTCCAGGTATTTGGAAATTGCACCTCTGAATGATATCACAAGTCAAGCCGTTATCATTCATCTGAAGAGCTTGTTCGCCCGGTGGGGCATTCCAATGGAGCTGGTGAGTGATAATGGTATGCAGTTCGCTTCTACAGAGTTCAGTGCTTTCAGCAGGGAATATGACTTTGTACATTCCACGTCAAGTCAACATTATCTGCAGGCCAACGGAATGGCTGAAAGAGCAGTTCAAACAACAAAATTCATTCTAAAGCAATCTGAGCCGTACCTAGCCCTCTTGTCATACAGGGCGATGCCCATTCAAGCCACCGGGTTTAGCCCGGCACAGCTGATGCTAGGATGCCAGATTCGCACCACTTTACCCTCAGTGGGTGTCTTCAAGCGGCCTGGCCCTGTTCCTCGGTACGAAGTCCTTAGGAGGGATGAAAAGGCCAAAAAGGGTTATCGTTTCTTCTACGACAGGAGACATTCTGTCAGGCCCTTACAGGAACTGAATGCGGGGCAAACTGTCAGAATTAAACTGGATGATGAGATGAAATGGAAGACGCCTGCTACGGTAATTGGACGCTCTCCAGAACCAAGGTCTTATACAGTCCTTACTGATGGAGGGACGGTTACACGCCGTAACCGAAGACATCTTCAGCCTGTACCTGAGAGTCTGTAACTGGATGCCTCAGTACCACCGCCGGTGGGATCCCCTATTCTAAGAGAGGTGCCTTCCCCTCAGCAAGATCACAGCGGGGATATATCTTTGCCTCCAGCAGACTCTTCACCATCTTCTGTATCAGAGGACAGTTCATGCAAAGTTACATCAAGCGGAAGAGTGGTGAAACTTCCGGCCCGATATAGGGAGTGACTTTAGCTAGAACCGGAAGTATGGGCAGAATAATCCCATGGCCACTGTGGATTAGGGTAGTCTACCCCGATGTCCAAGTCAGGATGTAATTTATGTGTTTAAATTTTCTGAACCTATTTGTTTATATATTGTTCGAAAAAAATGTTGCTGTATACTCTGTTTGTATACCTTGTTATTTGTTATATTCAAATGTATGCTTCGCCTTTGAAAAAGGGGAAGATGTGATGAGAGCAGGATATGATGTCACTAGTTTGGGGGCGGGGCTTAGGTCCGGTAATCTGTGTCGCAGTTAGTTAGTACAATAAACCTGAATAGATGTATGTTTCCATGCTCTGTATTAAAATAGAGTTGTACCATCATTGCTGTGTCCTGCATGTGTCCTGCATCTCATGACAACAAGGTAATATATTAAAAATCAACCTATTTTTAGGGAGGGAAAGTCTGTGATAAACTGGAACTCTTTATGCACGGAAAACCCCAACCCCAATAATCAACTATTTTTTAAAAAGTTAACGAAGCAGAGCAGATAGATTCTAAAACACAAAAACCAAAAAACGGGCCAACAACTTCAATTAGGTAAATGCGACCAGAACCCCACAGCCGGCAGACGGAAGTACTGGCTCTAGCCCTACTTCAGTGAGTCACGGGCGGGGGGGGGGAAATAGCTGCTGCAGCTCGGTGTTAGATAGTGACAGACACATATGTATGTAACAACATGTGTATGTAGCAAAGACTTGGAAAATTAAAACACAGTGAAATGCCTTTCATTATTTTATGTACTAAGATAAACATTTCATGTCTCACAGAAATCACTGCTTCGAAATAGTGATAATCATAATAACAGTGCAAGTGGGATTTAGAAACAAACATTACCAGAAAGAGATTTCTCCACATAATGTCTAGCTGTTGGGGTTCAGATCTCACTTATCCTGTACACAGGGCCGGTCCAAGGATTTTTGGCAGCACAGGCCAGGATACATTTAGCCCCCCCACCACCACCAATTACATACCAAACCATTACTGGTTTTTACAAAATGTTACAAAGATGTGCTAAAAAAACAAACTAAAGATTTTATATAATATAATAATTTCCAATTGCCCCATAAAATCATACTGTTAATGTGATTTTTATAACTATAATACGGCTAGATTACGAGTTTTGCGTTATGAGCTGTGCAGTGCTAATGAGCAGTTTTTTCTCACCGCTCACTTACATGCAGCACTGGTATGACGGGTTTTCAGAAACTCGGCATTAAAAGACAAGAAGTGAGCGTAGAGCAAAATTTTGCTCCATACCGTACTCCAATACCCTGCTTAAGTCAGCGATGAGCTGGTTGTACGTGCTTGTGCACGATTTCCCCATAGGAATCAACGGGGAGAGCCGGCTGAGAAAAAGTCTAACACCTGCAAAAAAGCAGCGTAAAACTCAGTAACAAAGCCCCATTGATTCCTACGGGGAATTAAGATTTATGTCTACATCTAACACCCTAACATGAACTCCGATTCTAAACACCCCTAATCTTACACTTATTAACCACTAATCTGCCGCCCCGACTTCGCCGACACCTATATTATACTTATTAACCCCTAGTCTGCCGCTCCGGACACCGCCGCCACCTACATTATACTTATGAACCCCTAATCTGCTGCCCACAACATCGCTGCCACCTACATTATATTTGTTAACTCCTAATCTGCCTTCCCCAATGTCACCGCCACCTACCTACACTTATTAACCCCTATTCTGCCGCCCCCAACTTCGTCGCCACTATAATAAACATATTAACCCCTAAACCGCCGCACTCCCGCCTCACAAACATTAGTTAAATATTATTAACCCCTAATCTGCCGTCCCTAACATCGCTGCCACCTACCTACATTTATTAACCCCTAATCTGCCGCCCCAATGTCGCCGCCACTATATTAAAGTTATTAACCCCTAAATCAAAGTCTAATCCTAACCCTAACACCCCCTAACTTAAATATAATTAAAATAAATCTAACTAAAAATTCCTATCATTAACTAAATTATTCCTATTTAAAACTAAATACTTACCTATAAAATAAACCCTGTCGGCTAGATTTAGAGTTCTGCGGCCAAAGGGGTGCGTTATCTACGCTGGCTTTTTCCCCCCCGCACCTTTTAAATACCGCTGGTATTTAGAGTTCACAGAAGGGCTGCGTTAGGCTCCAAAAAAGGGAGTGTAGAGCATATTTACCGCCACTGCAACTCTCAATACCAGCGTTGCTTACGGACGCGGCCAGCTTCAAAAACGTGCTTGTGCACGATTCCCCCATAGAAAACAATAGGGCTGTTTGAGCTGAAAAAAAACCTAACACCTGCAAAAAAGCAGCGTTCAGCTCCTAACGCAGCCGCATTGTTTTCTATGGCGAAACACTTCCTATGTCTGCACCTAACACTCTAACATGCACCCCGAGTCTAAACACCCCTAGCCTTACACTTATTAACCCCTAATCTGCCGCCCCCACTATCGCTGACCCCTGCATATTATTATTAACCCCTAATCTGCCGCTCCATACACCCCCGCAACCTACATTACACCTATGTACCCCTAATCTGCTGCCCCTAACACCGCCGACCCCTATATTATATTTATTAACCCCCAATCTTCTGTCCCCAACGTCGCCTCCACCTACCTACAATAATTAACCCCTAATCTGCCGACCGGATCTCACAGCTACTCTAAAAAATGTATTAACCCCTAAAGCTAAGTCTAACCCTAACACCCCCCTAAGTTAAATATAATTTAAATCTAACGAAATAAATTAACTCTTATTAAATAAATTATTCCTATTTAAAGCTAAATACTTACCTGTAAAATAAACCCTAATATAGCTACAATATAAATTATAATTATATTGTAGCTATTTTAGGATTAATATTTATTTTACAGGCAACTTTGTAATTATTTTAACCAGGTACAATAGCTATTAAATAGTTAATAACTATTTAATAGCTACCTAGTTAAAATAATTACAAAATTACCTGTAAAATAAATCCTAACCTAAGTTACAATTAAACCTAACACTACACTATCAATAAATTAATTAAATAAACTACCTACAATTACCTACAATTAAACCTAACACTACACTAGCAATAAATTAATTAAATACAATACCTACAAATAAATACAATTAAATAAACTAACTAAAGTACAAAAAATAAAAAAGAACTAAGTTACAAAAAATAAAAAAATATTTACAAACATTAGAAAAATATTACAACAATTTTAAACTAATTACACCTACTCTAGTCCCCTAATAAAATAACAAAGACCCCCAAAATAAAAAAATTCCCTACCCTATTCTAAAATTAAAATAGAAAAGCTCTTTTACCTTGCCAGCAGGGCATGCCCCAAAGAATTCAGCTCTTTTGCCTGTAAAAAAAACATACAATACCCCCCCCCCAACATTACAACCCACCACCCACATACCCCTAATCTAACCCAAACCCCCCTTAAATAAACCTAACACTAAGCCCCTGAAGATCTCCCTACCTTGTCTTCACCTCGCCAGGTTCACCGATCCGTCCACCGAAGTCTTGATCCAAGCCTCAAAAGTCTTGATCCAAGCCCAAGCGGGGGCTGAAGAGTGACGTCCATCCTCCGGGTGAAGTCTTGATCCAAGCGGGCAGAAGAGGACATCCGGACCGGCAAACATCTTCTTCCAAGCCGCATCTTCTATGTTCTTCAATCTGATGACGACCGGCTGATCTTCAAGACCTCCAGCGCGGATCCATCCATCTTTACCGACGACTTCCCGACGAATGACGGTTCCTTTATGGGACGTCATCCAAGATGGCGTCCCTCGAATTCCGATTGGCTGATAGGATTCCATCAGCCAATCAGATTCAAGTTCAATCCGATTGGCTGATCCAATCAGCCAATCAGATTGAGATTGCATTCTATTGGCTGATCGCCACTAAAATTTAGATTAGTGGCGGCGATATGGGGGGGCCTCGGTTTAGGGGTACATAGGTAGTTTATGGGTGTTAGTGTACTTTAGAGCACAGTAGTTAAGAGCTTTATAAACTGGCGTTAGCCCAGAAAGCTCTTAACTACTGACTTTTTTCTGCGGCTGGAGTTTTGTCGTTAGATTTCTAACACTCACTTCAGCCAAGACTCTAAATACCGGCGTTAGAAAGATCCCATTGAAAAGATAGGATACGCAAATGGCGTAGGAGGATCTGCGGTATGGAAAAGTCGCGGCTGCAAAGTGAGCGTTAGACCCTTTCCTGACTGACTCCAAATACCAGCGGGCGGTAAAAACCAGCGTTAGGAGCCTCTAACGCTGGTTTTGACGGCTACCGCCCAACTCTAAATCTAGGCCTTAGCTAGCTACAATATAACTAATAGTTACATTGTATCTAGCTTAGGGTTTATTTTTATTTTACAGGAAAGTTTGTATTTATTTTAACTAGGTAGAATAGTTACTAAATAGTTATTAACTATTAAATAACTACCTAGCTAAAATAAATAAAAAAGTACCTGTAAAATAAAACATAACCTAAGTTACACTAACACCTAACACTACACTATAATTAAATAAATTAACTAAAGTAACAACAATTAAATCAATTAAATTGGAGCCAGCAGTCTAACATTTACCCAGTGACAAGGTGGATGAGTGAGGACCGTTGTTCGGAACCGAAGCATCGGGGACTCCTTACCCCCTGCAAGTCGACATCTTCCGGTGACGTCAGACCTGTGAGCCGGGTGAGTCACGATGGCGGCGACTGATGGGACAGCTTGTTGAGCGTGGAAACTCCAAGCGTGGTATATGGACCGGCGTGCGCCCTAAGTGAATATACTCACGGCTCTCCAAGTGCAGGTACCATCCCGGTTTCAAGCCGTGAAGAGGGGGGTAAGTACCTATTGAATTCCTTTGTATCCTCATCCACAAGCTGACATAAGTCAGAATTAATCCACACTGGTAAAACCACGGAGGGGTTTGTTCTTTTTCCCAGCTGTGGGGAATGAACTTTTGTATACCTAATCTAATAGCCCTATCAAAATAACCCCCCCCCCCAAAAAAAAAAAAAAACCCCTAGCCTAAACTAAACTACCAATAGCCCTTAAAAGGGCCTTTTGCGGGGCATTGCCCCAAAGTAATCAGCTCTTTTACCTGTAAAAAAAAATACAAACAACCCCCCAACAGTAAAACCCACCACCCACACAACCAACCCCCCAAATAAAATACTATCTTAAAAAACCTAAGCTCCCCATTTCCCTAAAAAGGGCATTTGGATGGGCATTGCCCTTAAAAGGGCAGTAAGCTCTTTTGCAGGCCCAAACCCTAAGCTAAAAATAAAACCCACCCAATACACCCTTAAAAAAACCTAACAATAACCCCCCTATAAAAAAATAAATACTTAAATTATAGTCATTAGAATCAAACTAAGACAGCTGCCTAAATCAAACTAAGACAGCTGCCTAAATAACTTTTCTACCAAAAGCTGCTTCTGAAGATGCAAAAACATCAAAATGGTAACATTTAATATAGATATACAAAGAAGACCAAGTTGCTGTTTTGCAGATTTGATCAACTAAAGCTTCATTCTTGAAAGCCCAAGATGTGGCAACTGATCTAGTAGAATGAGCAGTAATTCTCTGAGACGGAGACTGCCCCGTCTCCAAATAAGCTTTGTGAATCATAAGTTTCAACCAAGATGCTAAAGAAATGGCAGAAGCTTTCTGACCTTTTCTAGAACCAGAAAAAATAACAAACAGACTAGAAGTCTGCCTGAAATCCTTAGTAGCATAAACATAATATTTCAAAGCTCTTACCACAGCCAAACAATGCAACGCTTTTTCAAGTGCATTCTGAGGATTAGGACACAAGGAAGGAACAATAATTTCCCTATTAATGTTGTTAGAATTCACAACTTTAGGCACAAATTTGAAAGAAGTCTGCAAAACTGCTTTATCTTGATGAAAAATCAGATAAGGAGACTCACAAGAGAGAGCAGACAATTCAGAAACTCTTCTAGCTGAAGACATTGCCAATAGGAATAACAATTTCAAAGAAAGTAGTTTAATCTCAAAATAATTAACACAGGCCCATTTATCAAGCTCCGTACGGAGCTTGAAGGACAGTGTTTCTGGCGAGTCTTCAGACTCGTCAGAAACACAATTTATGAAGCAGCGGTCTAAAGAGCAGGCGGACAGGAATCGCCGGAAATCAACCTGATCGAATACGATCGGGTTGATTGACACCTTCCTGCTGGCGGCCGATTGGCCGCGAGTCAACAGGGGGCGGTGTTGCGCCAGCAGCTCTTGTGAGCTGCTGGTGCAATGTTAAATGCGGAGAGCGTATTGCTCTCCGCATTTAGCGAGGTCTTGCGGATCTGATCCGCAGTGTCAGATCAGGTTCGCAAGACCGTTGATAAATTGGGGCCATAGGCTCAAAAGGAGGAGCCTGTACAGTTTTAGTACCAAATTAAGACTCCAAGGTAGAGAAATAGGTTTAATAACAGGTTTAACTCAAATTAAATCCTGGACAAAACAGTGAATATTAGGAAGATTATCGATTGATAATATAATTTTATTAAGATAATATTTATAGGAATCGTGGTTCTCTTGGCCAGAGTGGAAAAATAGCTCCTTCCACCTTAGGCACAGTGTGCCATGAGTCCCTAATTGAGTCAGCAACAGGAAACATCCTCTTAAAAATGGGAGAAGGGGAAAAAGAAACCCCTGGCTTATCCCATTCCTGAGAAATGATCTCCGACACACGGTCAGGGACAAGAAATACTTCCATGGCAGATGGAACATCATAGTATTTATTAAGCTTACTAGATTTTTTTTAGGGTTGACAGCGACTGGAGAGTCAGAGTCATCCAAAGTAGCTAATACCTCCTTTAGAAGTAAACGAAGGTGTTCAAGCTTACATTTGAAGCTTACTTCTTCAGAATCAGTCAAAGGATTTATACTGTCTGAATCTGAGATCTCACCCTCAGAAACTACCGAGGTCCTCCTCATCAGACTTATGGGGGAGGTCAACCTTTGCAGCAGAAGATGGAACAGACACCTTTTTATCAGAAAAATGTTTTGATTTCCTCTTGCGTTTCCCCATCATGGAAAAAGAAGATAAAGCCACAGATACAGCAGAAGATATCTGTGCATCAAAATCTATTGGCAAATACACTCCTCCAGGAGAGGAACTGCAGGGTACTGTATGTGAAGCCATTGAGGCTTGGGACGTTTGAGGAGAAAGCTGTGGCATATCCTGAACAGCATCATCCTGGGAGACATTAGGCTCAGAAGGCAGTAATTTATCTTTAACTTAAGCGTCCTGGCTAAACATGAGGAACAAAATTGCATAGGCAAAACAATTTGGGCCTCCAAACACAGTAAACATTTATTAAGAGAAACAGACTCCTGTTCAGAGTCCATAGCTTGGATTAATCCCCAAAAGAAACGGAATAAAAGGAAACTTGAAAATGACTACTGTCACTTTAAAAAGGAAAACGCAAAAACGCTAGCACAAAAATCAGGAATAAACAAAGTATGTGCCTTTACACCTCAGCGAGCCTGAGGTACCCTACCGGAATGTTCAAACCAATGTTCGATAAGCTCCCCTACAGATCGGTCAAACGAGTCGTTACAGAAGAGAGCTCACAGAGAAATGATGCCACTCCGCTCTGAATCTCAAACGGAAGGGCGGGGAGTCACCTGCCCGCCAGGAAAAGAAATTGCGCAGCACTGTAAAAAGCATACATTTCTTATAATCCCTCAGATACCGATAGAGAGAAAAAGATGTTCTTAAATTCTATTTTGCGCATTTTCTTTCCAAAATAAAATATTTAGAATGCCATTTGATAAATATAAAATTGAGCCCCAGAGATATTGATCCAAACACAGTAAGGGAAGCTATTAACCCCTTAGTTAATACACATACACAAGTGCCTGCACACTGCCCCAATAAAATCCTACACCAAGGATTACATATGTCCCAAATTAATAATGCAGAAAAGAAAATTTATGCTTACCTGATAAATTTCTTTCTCTTGTGGTGTATCCAGTCCACGGGTTCATCCATTACTTGTGGGATATTCTCCTTCCCAACAGGAAGTTGCAAAGAGGACACCCACAGCAGAGCTGTCTATATAGCTCCTCCCCTAACCCCCACCTCCAGTCATTCAACAGAAGACAAGTAAGAAAAAGGAGAAACTATAGGGTTCAGTGGTGACTGTAGTTTTAAAAATAAAAACACCTGCCTTAAAGTGACAGGGAGGGCCGTGGACTGGATACACCACAAGAGAAAGAAATTTATCAGGTAAGCATAAATTTTGTTTTCTCTTGTAAGGTGTATCCAGTCCACGGGTTCATCCATTACTTGTGGGATACCAATACCAAAGCTTTAGGACACGGATGAAGGGAGGGACAAGGCAGGAACTTAAGCGGAAGGCACCACTGCCTGAAAGACCTTTCTCCCAAAAATAGCCTCTGAGGAAGCAAAAGTATCAAATTTGTAGAATTTAGAAAAAGTATGAAGCGAAGACCAAGTCGCCGCCTTACAAATAAGAAGACCAAGTCGCCGCTCTAATAGAATGAGCTGTAATTTTTTCAGGAGGCTGCTGGCCAGCAGTCTCTTAAACTAACCGGATTATGCTTCTCAGCCAAAAAGAAAGAGAAGTTGCCGAAGCCTTTTGGCCTCTCCTCCTCCCAGAGTAGACAACAAACAATGCAGATGTTTGACGAAAATCCTTAGTAGCTTGTATATAAAACTTTAAAGCACAAACCACGTCAAGATTGTGTAACAGACGTTCCTTCTTTGAAGAAGGATTAGGACACAGTGACGGAACAACAATTTCCTGATTGATATTCTTGTTAGATACTACCTTAGGAAGAAACCCAGGTTTGGTACGCAAAACTACCTTATCTGCATGGAAGATCAGATAAGGGGCATCACACTGTAAGGCAGATAGCTCAGAAACTCTTCGAGCCGAAGAGATAGCTACTAAGAACAGAACTTTCCAAGATAAAAGCTTGATATCTATGGAATGCAAAGGTTCAAATGGAACCCCTTGAAGAACTTTAAGAACTAAATTTAAACTCCATGGCGGAGCAACAGGTTTAAACACAGGCTTGATTCTAACTAAAGCCTGACAAAACGCCTGAATGTCTGGAACATCTGCCAGACGCTTGTGCAAAAGAATAGACGGAGCAGAGATCTGTCCCTTTAAGGAACTAGCTGATAATCCCTTTTCCAATCCTTCTTGGAGAAAAGATAAAATCCTAGGAATCCTGACCTTACTCTATGAGTAACCCTTGGATTCACACCAATGAAGATATTTACACCATATCTTATGATAGATTTTCTTGGTGACAGGCTTTCGAGCCTGAATCAAGGTATCAATGACCGACTCGGAGAAACCATGTTTTGATAAAATCAAGCGTTCAATCTCCAAGCAGTCAGACGCAGAGAAATTAGATTTGGATGTTTGAATGGACCTTGGAGTAGAAGGTCCTGCCTCAGCGGCAGAGTCCATGGTGGAAAGGATGACATGTCCACCAGATCTGCATACCAAGTCCTACGTGGCCACGCAGGTGCTATCAAAATCACCGAAGCTCTCTCCTGCTTGATCTTGGCAATCAGACGAGGGAGGAGAGGAAATGGTGGAAACACATAAGCCAGGCTGAAGGACCAGGGCACTGCTAGAGCATCTATCAGTACTGCCTGGGGATCCCTTGACCTGGACCCGTAACAAGGAAGCTTGGTGTTCTGATGAGACGCCATCAGATCCAGTTCTGGTTTGCCCCATAGTTGAATCAGCTGGGCAAATGCCTCCGGATGGAGTTCCTACTCCCCCGGATGAAAGGTCTGCCGACTTAGAAAATCCGCCTCCCAGTTCTCTACTCCTGGGATATGGATAGCTGAGAGATGGCAAGAGTGAACCTCTGCCCATAGAATTATCTTGGAAACCTCCATCATTGCCAGGGGACTCCTTGTTCCCCCCTGATGGTTGATATAGGCTACAGTCGTGATATTGTCCGACTGAAATCTGATTAATCTGACCGCAGCTAGCTGAGGCCAAGCCTGAAGAGCATTGAAAATAGCTCTGAGTTCCAGAATGTTTATCGGAAGGAGGGCTATCTCCTGAGTCCACGAACCCTGAGCCTTCAGGGAGTTCCAGACTGGGCCCCAGCCCAAAAGGCTGGCATCTGTCGTCACTATTGTCCACTCTGGCCTGTGGAAACTCATTCCCCTGGACAGATGGACCCGAGATAACCACCAGAGAAGAGAATCCCTGGTCTCTTTATCCAGATTTAACAGAGGAGACAAATCTGTGTAGTCCCCATTCCACTGATTGAGCATGCAAAGTTGCAGTGGTCTGAGATGTAGGCGGGCATACGGAACTATGTCCATTGCCACTACCATTAGGCCGATCATTTCCATACACTGAGCCACTGACGGCCGAGAAGTGGAATGAAGAACATGTCAGGAAGTTAGAAGCTTTGATATCCTGACCTCTGTCAGAAAAATTTTCATTTCTACTGAATCTATCAGAGTTCCTAGGAAGGAAACTCTTGTGAGAGGAGAGAGAGAACTCTTTTCTCTGTTCACTTTCCACCCGTGAGACCTCAGAAAGGCCAGAACAATGTCCATATGGGTCCTAGAACCTTCGTAAAGACTCTTGGCGCCATGGCTAACCCGAAGGGAAGAGCCACAAACTGGTAATGCCTGTCTAGGTAGGCGAACCTGAGGAACTGATGATGCTCTCTGTGAATCGGAATGTGGAGATAAGCATCCTTTACGTCCACGGTAGTCATATATTGACCCTCCTGGATCATAGGGAGGATGGTTCGGATTGTCTCCATCTTGAAGGATGGGACCCTGAGAAATTTGTTTAGGATCTTGAGATCCAAGATTGGTCTGAAAGTTCCCTCTTTTTTGGGAACTATAAACAGGTTTCAATAGAAACCCTGCCCCTGTTCCTCTCTTGGAACTGGGTGGATCACTCCCATAACCAGTAGGTCTTGAACGCAACGTAAGAATGCCTCTCTCTTTATCTGGTTTGCAGATAGTTGTGAGAGATGAAATCTCCCCTTTGGAGATGAACCTTTGAATTCCAGAAGATATCCCTGGGAAACAATCTCTAGTGCCCAGGGATCCTGGACGTCTCTTGCCCAAGCCTGGGCGAAGAGAGAAAGTCTGCCTCCGACTAGATCCGGTCCCGGATCGGGGGCTACCCCTTCATGCTGTCTTAGAGGCAGCAGCAAGCTTTTTGGCCTGCTTCCCTTTGTTCCAAGTCTGGTTAGGTCTCCAGACTGGTTTGGACTGGGCGAAATTTCCCTCTTGTTTTGCATTAGAGGAAGCCGAAGCTGCGCCACCCTTGAAGTTTCGAAAGGAACGAATATTATTCTGTTTGGTCCTTAATTTATTGGACCTATCCTGAGGAAGGGTGTGACCTTTTCCTCCGGCAAATGTCAGAGATGATCTCCTTCAGGCCAGGCCCGAATAAGGTTTGTTCTTTGAAGGGGATGTTAAGAAGCTTAGACTTTGAAGTAACGTCTGCTGACCAGGACTTAAGCCATAGCGCCCTACGTGCCAGAATGGCAAAACCTGAATTCTTAGCCGTTAGCTTGGTTAAATGAAAAACGGCGTCAGAAATAAAGGAATTAGCTAATTTAAGAGCTTTAATCCTGTCTAAGATATAATCTAACGGGGTCTCCACCTGTAAAGCCTCCTAAAGAGACTCGAACCAAAAAGCTGCTGCAGCAGTAACTGGAGCAATGCATGCAAGAGGCTGGAGAATAAAACCTTGATGAATAAATTTTTTTTTAAGGAGACCCTCCAATTTTTTATCCATAGGATCTAGGAAAGCACAACTGTCCTCGACAGGGATAGTTGTACGCTTAGCTAGGGTAGAAACAGCTCCCTCCACCTTAGGGACCGTCTGCCACGAGTCCCGTATGGCGACATCTATGGGAAACATCTTTTTAAAAGCAGGAGGGGGAGAGAACGGCACACCTGGTCTATCCCATTCCTTAGTAATAATTTCCGAAAACCTCTTAGGGACTGGAAAAACATCAGTGTAAACAGGCACTGCAAAGTATTTGTCCATTTTACACAATTTCTCTGGAACCACAATGGGGTCACAGTCATCCAGAGTCGATAAAACCTCCCTGAGCAATAAGCGGAGGTGTTCGAGCTTAAATTTAAACGCTGTCATTTCAGAATCGGACTGAAGTAAAGCCTTCCCTGAAACTGAAATGTCACCCTCAGATAGAAACTCCCTTGCACCGGCTTCGGATCCTAGTGAGGGTATATCGGACACAGCTATTAAAGCGTCAGAAAGCTCTGTATTTGTTCTAGCCCCAGAGCTGTCTCGCTTTCCTTGTAACCCTGGCAGTTTGGACAATACCTCTGTGAGGGTAGAATTCATAACTGCCGCCATGTCCTGTAAGGTAAAAGAATTAGACGCGCTAGATGTACTTGGCGTCACTTGGGCGGGAGTTATAGGTTCTGACACATGGGGAGAGCTAGATGGCATAACCTCCCTTTTTTCAGTCTGAGAATTCTCTGGTGATAAATCTTTAAAAGCCATAATATGGTCTTTATAGTTTATAGATACTTCAGTACATTTGGTACACATTCTAAGAGGGGGTTCCACAATGGCTTCTAAACATATTGAACAAGGAGTTTCCTCTATGTCAGACATATTTAACAGACTAGTAATTACACCAGCAAGCTTGGAAAACACTTTAATAAATGTGAAACAGCAATTAAACAAAAATGGTACTGTGCCTTTAAGAGAAAAAAACTAACACTTAAACTGTAAAACAGTGTTAAAATGTAGTTAAGACTTCGAAATTTTTACAGTGTGAGTAAGGGACTAAAGCAACATCGCACCCACTTGCAAATGGATGATTAACCCCTTAGCCCCCAAACCGGATTTAAAAAACGTCAAGCACCGGTAAAAGACAGTTAAGCACCTTGCCACAGCTCTGCTGTGGCTCCTACCTGCCCTCAAATACGATTAGGGAAGAAATAAGCCCTCTATAGTGGTCCTCAGATGCAAGAGGACTCCTCTAGGGAAGCTGCATGTCTCAGTCTGAAGGAAACTGCGCAACTAAAGTGCGAAAATAGGCCCCTCCCACCATGTACTCGATGTCAGAGGGGCCTTAAGGAAATACTCCTAGGAGTATCTGACTATGCCATGTGGAAAACTAGGCCCCAACTAAAGACATCACTCTCAGAGAAAAAAACGTCCCATTTATGAAACATGTAAACGTTTTGTCACTAATTAATATGAGTATTAACATGAATATTACCCCATTTTGTAAGCATGATCCCAGTCGTTGCAAAATCACTGCATCTAGCTTACCTCAATATACACAAGGTTCTGTCAGCATTTTCTAGAACTTATCCTTTCTCTAGAAATAAAAGTACTGAACATACCTCAAAGCAGGTAATCTGCAGACCGTTCCCCCAACTGAAGTTATCCCATACTCTTCAGTTATGTGTGAGAACAGCAATGGACCTTAGTTACAAACCGCTAAGATCATCAACCTCCAGGCAGAACTCTTCTTCTAATTTCTGCCTGAGAGTAAAACAGTACAACGCTGGTACCGTTTAAAAATAACAAACTCTTGATTGAAGGCAAAAACTACACTAAATCACCACATATCTCTTTATACTTCCTATCTTGTCGAGAGTTGCAAAGAAAATGACTGGGGGTGGGGGTTAGGGGAGGAGCTATATAGACAGCTCTGCTGTGGGTGTCCTCTTTGCAACTTCCTGTTGGGAAGGAGAATATCCCACAAGTAATGGATGGACTCGTGGACTGGATAAACCTTGCAAGAGAAATAATTTTCCCATGTGCAAGTCTCCGATACCTAGAAGACAAAAGCACTTACCTGCAAATCCAGCTGTCGGGCAGGAAGACAGCTCACTTGGCGTGAAAGGACGCATACTCCTTAAAGAGAACTGTAGAAAAAGAAAGAACAGAGTAACCAACTCTGGCTTTCTATAACTAGGGTAGCAATAATGTTAGAAAATAAAGCAAGGACAACCTCACCACCTCACCAACACCAACTTCACATCCTCCATTGACAGAGGCAAAGAGAATGACTGGGGGTTATGGGTAAGGGAAGTGACACAGCTTTGCTTAAGTGCTCTTTGCCTCCTCCTGCTGGTCAGGAGTGAATATCCCACTAGTAATTGGAATGATGTCATGGACTCTCCATGTCTTAGGAAAGAAAATGAGACTGAACCAGGAAGCTATCAGAAACATATCTGAGTAACCCAAAAAGAAGGCGGAAAAACTGAAGACTGAAAAAGCACTGCTTCCCAGTTATTCAGTCCTAGAATAAAAAACAAACAAAACAGAAATAAATTCCTGCTGAGGAAAGAATTTAAAATACTATTCGCATAAGTAGGGAACTGCTTATGATGATTGACATAAGCAACAGATGTAAAATTTTTCCGATCTGAAAACAGAAAAGGTTCTCCTCAAAATACGCCAACTCTGAAAGGTCCTGAATAATAGAGTTAAAAATATTAATAGGTAATATTGACTCCCAAGCAGAACAAACTCTTCATGCCCACCTGTGATCTGGAGAAGGCCCCCCATGCTCTGCATCTGTAAAATTAAGAAGTATGAAGAAAATTAGCAAATAGTTTAACCACTAAGACAGAAACAGTCTTGTTCTGAAAAGCAAATTAATCTTCAGAGACAACAGAGTCAGAACCCTTTATTATACTTTAGCACAAGAGACTCATATAAAGGCTAGCAGACACCTTTATGCAAAGAGCAAATGAAGGAACAATAGAGATTTAATAAGCAGCGGATGCTGCTACCTCCTCGCATAAATTCCGGTGATCCGGAAACTGTAGTTAAGACGCAACAGTCATAAGTAATGCTTGTGCAAAGTGGTGCAATGTTAAATGCCGACAACGTTAAACGGCTGTCGGCATTTAGTCATAGTCTGATAAAAGGGAGATCTGAGCTCTAAAAATACTCTTGGACTTCTGAGGAAAGAAAGCTCCTTATCTCCCAGACACCATATAAGTAATAGAAAACCAAACCAGTAATAAAAACTTCCTTGTAAAGAAAGTTATAATGTCTGGAAATAGAAATAATGTCAACAGACCAAGATTCTAGATAAAATGATTTTCTAGAGAGAATAGCTAAAGACATACTCTAGCATAAATTCATATTTCACAAAGAAAAGCATTGTACATTAAAACAACAACGTTTATAAAATATTTTACTGGCATAAAAAAAGACAGAAATAACCAAAAGCATTAGCAACAGCCACATCAGCAAACGATATTACTGAAAAAATAACTTGCTTGCCCTCCTAAAGAAAGATTAATACAGAAAAAATGGACCCAACCACTTTGGGAACTTTCCCAAAACTGAGTAAGAGCCTGAAACAAATTCTTAAACCTTGTAGAAGGAATTAAACGTATACCTGGCTTAGTCAAATTCCTGGATATAAACACAGAAACTGCAATGGGGGTAGAATTACACAAAGGGATTTAACCAAGGGTTGTAAAAAACAATATCTAAACACTAAACTGGTATATACCCATCTACTTTAGGAACAGCAACCTCAAAAGTAAGTAAAATAGTAAAACTTCCCCTAAAAGAGAATGAATATGCTTATGATGAAACATTTGATGATAAAGTCATGATAAATTTGAGCATTTAAAAAAACCATCACTAAAAATAAACTGTAGTTCTAGTCATCACTTAAAAAAGGGTTCTAAACTCACCCTTTCTGTGCCGTGGCAGCTCGCTAAAGTCAAAGCCTCTGGCTGCCCATGGCACATCACTATTCTTCAATGAGGAGAGTTTCCACCTCTAAACCAATAGCCATGCATTGTTCTGTATCCTAGTACGGCTATTGGTTTAGAGGTGGAAACGTCACCTCATTGGTAAAGAGCGCTGTGCCATGGGCGGCCTGAGGCTCTGACTTTAGCGAGGTGCCCTGGGATAGACAGGGTGAGTTTAGCACCCTTTTTGTATTAAGTGATGACTGAAACTACAGTTTATTTTGAGTGATGGTAAATTCTAGCATTTTCGGAGTTACCATCACTTTATTATAAAAAAAAAAAAAAAAAAGAAGTCAGTATAAAGATTAGAAGAAGAACAAAGAAAACAGCCCCTCTGAGGACACAGCAGCCTCATAACTAGAAACATTAAGCTTAGCAGGCTAAAAAACTACTAGAAGGTAAATTCTGAACTGACCTTTTATGTTTAGTTAAAGGCGGGAGAGCAGCCAGCAATTCAGAAACTGCAGATTATGAGATTTTTTAATTCCAGAAAAACAAACAGAAGGAGCAGTAATAGCAATAGAAGCAGCATTTTATTGGTCTAAATGCATTGTCATAGATAAACATGAGTCACATAAATAAGCTGGAGGTAAGGCATCAGCTTTTTTTACAATAAACACACTATATTGGTTGGATAGTGTTCAAGGGAGAAAGGTAGATTTAGGGACAGAATCAGACAGCTCCATTATAGCATTAACAAAGCAAACTAATAAACAATATTAACCCCTTAAAAATAAAGCTTTTTGAGAAATGGAAAAAAACGTACCCCCATTCAAGGCGCGCTAAACCGAGCTGCAAAACAAAGCAGGAAACATAAGAACTTCACATATGAAGTCTAGATAACTCACAGCACACGAAAAACCCTGACCCTAAGGGCGCCAAATCCGACGTGCGCAAGAACCAGGACATAAGTGTGCTAACCTGATGAACGTAAATCAGCCGAGGCGTGAAAAAGAATTAACATTACATTGTGCATGGACGTGTGCTATCCCAAATGGCATAAAAATGATGTGCATTAACGTGTGCTAACCCAATATATATATACATAATTATATATATATATATATATATATATATATATATACACACACACACACACGTTATGCCCAAATTAAAGCTAAAGAGTGTCTAAAATTAAAAATGAAGATACTTACTAGTAGACAATCACCTACCAGCAAACAGCCAGTAGAAAGCCAAACCAGTACTGAAACATGTCAACAAAGGTTATGGAATAGGAGTATATAGTTGATTCATAGAAGGAGGTAAAAGACAAGTCCCTGCGAGCAATTATGGAGGGTTTGTGACAGATGTGCTATGAGGCAAAACGAGAGACACAAACCTAACCCATATACATCCCCCTGACTCTAAGGAGAAACCGGGCCTCAATTTAGGTTGAGAACCCATCTCCCTGAAGAATCAAACACACAACTTTTTTCTTTGACCACTTCCAGTGGAGGCAAAGTAAAGACTGTGGTACCTGTGATGTGGGAGGTGTTTTATAGAGTTCTTGGGAATCATTGCCTCTTCCTAGTGATAAGGAAGAGTACCAGGAGTAATGAATGGTGGACTCTAAACACCTGTATGAAAGAAATGGGTGTACCTACTAATAGTCTGTGGGATATGTGAGTGCAAGAAATGGCTGCACTTACCTCAGATGCACCCAATCTACCATGCATAGTGACTGCCGAAAACACTGATTCCAATAGAGAGCCCATACAGTGCTGTATACATCACAGCAGATGATCTATGTGTGGAGTATTTCGACGATCCAACAGGAGGAGGCTAAGGTAGGTAGATAGGTCCCCGCGACACCTGTGGCAGGCTTGTGACTAACTCCTTCATTGAAGTGATTCTGTCACTGCCCCATACTCCAATATCCCCTCTGTCTCTCAGTAGCAGCACCCTAAAAGGAAATGGGCCCTTACATTATTCTGAGGGCCCCTTTTAATAAAGAATCTGGAGAACCTCAATTCTTCCCCTGGCTCCTATGCAGGCAAAGATTAGACTGGAATACCAGATAGGTGGGAGGGCTTAAGTGCTCTTGGAGCTTTGGGACTCTGTGCCTCCTTCTAGTAGACAGGAGTTAAATCTCAGGCATAATGTCTCATGGACTCTCAACACCTTATGGAAGAAAAGGCAAAACTGGTCCAGAAAAAAAGCTGTTGAATAGTCTCTCGATTGTGATCACTGGGAACTTTTCTGCTCCATGTTAAAAATAGAGCTTTTCTATGGGAGCCAAAAACGTGATCACTACTGTGGAAATAGCAGGGAACATTTTTTTATGCTTACCTTATAAATTTCTTTCCTGATATGATGAGTCCACGGCTTGAGTAATTACTGTTGGGAATATCACTCCTGGCAAAGAGCACCACAGTTAAACTGCTAAGTATCACTTCCTTACCCACAACCCCAGTCATTCGACTGAAGGGAAATGGAGAAAAAGGAGTAACACAAGGTGTAGAGGTGCCTGAGGTTATAGTCAAAAGAACATCTGTCTTAAAATAAAGGGTGGGGCCGTGGACTCACCATATACAGAAATAAATAAATTTAGAGGACACGGATAAATAGGGAGGGACAAGACAGGCAGTCCTAAACAGAAGGCACCACCGCTTGAAGAACCTTTCTCCCAAAAGAAGCCTCAGCCAAGGCAAAAGTATCACATTTGTAACATTTGGAAAAAGTATGTAGAGAAGACCAATTTGCATGCAGCCTTGCAAATTTGTTCCACAGAAGCTTCATTTTTGAAAGCCCAAGAAGAGGAATGAGCCTAATTCTATCAGCAGTCTCAAAAGCCAAACGAATTATACTTCGTAACCAAAAAGAAAGAGTAGTAGCAGTAGCTTTCTGACCTTTAGGTTTCCCAGAGAAACAGATAAAGAGGCCAGAGGACTGGCAAAAAACCTTAGTCGTCTGTAAGTAGAATTTAAGAGCACGTACAACATCCAAATTGTGTAACAAACGTTCTTTGGAAGAAAAAGGATTAGGACACAGAGAGGAAACAACAATTTCCTGATTGATATTTCTATTAGAAACAACCTTAGGAAGTAAACCTAACTTAGTATGAAGAACCACATTATCGGCATGAAAAATAAGATAAGGGGAATCACACTGCAGAGCTGAGAGTTCTGAGACTCTTCGAACAGAAGAGATAGCAACAAGAAACAAAAATGTCCAAGATAACAACTTAATGTCTATAGAATGCAACAGCTCAAACGGAGCCAGCTGTAAAACGTTAAGAACAAGGTTAAGGCTCCAAGGAGGAGCAACAGACTTGAAGACAGGCCTGATTTTGACCAAAAAGATTGCACATCTGTCAAATCCACCAAACGTTTATGTAGTAAAACTGATAAAGCAGAAATCTGACCCTTCAGGGTACTGACTGACAATGCCTTCTCCAGGCCTTCCTGAAGAAAATATACAATTCTAGGAATTATATTTCTACTCCAAGAGAAGCCCTTGGATTCACACCAATAAAGATATTTATGCCATATCTTATGGTAAATCTTTCTAGTAACAGGCTTGCAAGCCTGAATCATGGTCTCAATGACTGACTCAGAAAAACCACGCTTAGACAGAATTAAGCGTTCAATCTCCAAGCAGTCAGCTTCAGAGAAACAAGATTTGGATGAAGGAAGGGACCATGAATAAGGAGGTACTTCCTCAGAGGTAGTCTCCAAGGTGGGAGAAATGACATCTCCACTAGGTCTGCAAACCAGATTCTGCAAGGCCACACAGGGGCTATTAGAATCACTGACGCCCTCTCCTGTTTGATTCGAGCAATGACTCATGGAAGGAGAGCAAACGTAGGAAACAGGTATGCCAACCTGAAAACCCAAGGAACCGCCAGAGCATCTATAAGAATGGCCTGCGGAACACTTGACCTTGAACCGTACCTTGGAAACTTGTCATTCTGACAGGACGCCATCAGATCTAACTCCGGCACCCCCCCATTTGAGGACTAAGCTGGAAAACACCTCCAAATGGAGTTCCCACTCCCCGGGATGAAACTAAAGAATCCGAGTAACCTCCTTCATGGCTAAGAAACTCCAAGTTCCTCCCTGGTGATTGATGCAAGCCACAAAGGTTATGTTGTCTGACTGGAACCTGATAAACTGGGCTGAGGACAACTGAGGCCAAGCAAATAGAGCATTGTAAATTGGCCTCAACTCCAAGATGTTGATGGGAAGAGTAGACTCCTCCTGAGTCCAAAGGCCCTGAGCTTTTAAGAGTTCCAGACTGCAGCCCAGCTCAGCAGGCTGACGTCCATGGTCACGATCACCCAGGAAGGTCTCTAAAAGCATGTGCCCTGAGACAGATGTTCCTGAGAAATCCACCACGGGAGAGAATCCCTTGGTGACTGATCTAACTCTATTCTCTGAGATAGAACCGCATGGTCGCCATTCCATTGTCTGAACATGCACAACTGGAGAGCTCTCAAATTGAATCGAGCAAAAGGAATGATGTACATGGAAGCCGCCATCATACCGATTACCTCCATACATTGAGTCACTGAAGGATGAGCAGTAGCATGAAGAGAGAGGCAAGAGGAAATGATTTTGTTTTTCCTGACCTCTTTCAGAAAAATCTTCATCAATAGATAATCTATTATGGGCCCTAAGAATTCTACTCTTGTAGCAGGGTAAAGGGAGCTTTTTTCCAGATTCACATTCCATCCGTGGGAACGAAGAAAAGAGAACAATATCTCTGTGGGAGATTTTGCTTGTTGAAAAGATGGTGCCTGAACCAATATGTCGTAGGGTGCCACAGCAATTCCACCAGAACGGATCACTGCCAAAAGAGCCCCAATAACCTTTGAAAAAAATTCTGGGAGCCGTGGCTAGACCAAATGGAAGGGCCACAAACTGGAAATGTTTGTCCAGAAAGGCAAATCTCAGGAATCTGTGATGGTGATGTGATTTTTCCTTCCAATACTTTAGACTTAAAGGCTTTCTAACAGATCAGCTGAGACCAAAGTTAAAGTCACCTTTAGTTGAATGTATGGAATAGTTAGGTCTGATTAAAAGGACACCAGCTTTATTTTATGTCTCGAAAAGAGGCATTTGTGGGACATTATATTTCAATTGGTCTGTGACCTAATATCGGATTAACCTAAAGGGCCATTGGATGGTTTTATATAACTATATATATAGCTTGTTACCATCTGTGGTTTTAAAGTTTATATTGATGATTTTATTTTATTGCAGTAAAACTACTATTAGGTCTATGGTTGTCATGAACTGACCCTCTTGTACTGAAGGAAGAATGGAGCATATAGTCTCCCATCTTGAAGTATAGAACTTTGAGAAACTTGTTTAGATGCTTCAAGTCTAGAATGGGACAGAAAGTTCTCTCTTTTTTGGGAACCACAAATAGGTTGGAGTAGAACCCGAGACCCTGTTCCTGCACTGGAACTGGAACTATCACTCCCAGGGAGGAAAGATGTTGTATACATTTAAAGAATGCCTTTCTCTTTATCTGGTCTGCAGATAATCTTGAGAGAAGGAATCTGCATCTGGGAGGAAAAGTCTTGAATTCCAATTTGTAACCCTGGGATACTATGTCCACATTTGGAATCAGCTGCAGGTTTCTTTGATTGTTTCCCCTTGTTCCAAAACTGATTGGGTTTCCAAGAAGACTTGGATTGTTCCTGCTTGGAAGAAGAAGAAGAAGGGGAAGGCTTTCTTCTGAAGTTACGAAAGGAACGAAAATAATTCTGACGTCCTTTAGGCCTATTCTTCTTATCTTGAGGTAGAAAAGACCCTTTTCCACCTGTAATATCAGAGATAACAACCTGTAAAATGGCATCTGCAATAAAGGAATTGGCCAATTTAAGAGCTTTAATCCTATCCTGAATTTCATCCAAGGAAGTCTCTACACACCGCAGGTTGCCATTGGAGACCTTGATGAACATAAATCTTTTTCAAATAAGCTTCCAGCTTCTTGTCCATTGGATCCTTAAAAGAGCAGCTCTCCTCAATAGGAATAGTGGTTCTCTTAGCCAGAGTGGAAATGGCCCCTTCAACTTTGGGTACCAAGGATCTTTAATGGAGTCCTCGACAGGAAACATTTTCTTAAAAATGGGAGATAGGGAAAAAGACACCCCTGGTTTCTCCCATTCCTGTGAGATAATCTCCCTAGCATGGTCCGGCACAGGAAAAACCTCCAAAGTGGAAGGCACATCAAAGAAACTATTAAGTTTACTAGATTTCTTAGGAGTAACAACGACAGGGGTATCGTAGTCATCTAAAGTAGCTAAAACCTCCTTTAACAATTCACAAAGGTGTTCAAATTTAAATCCGAAGTATACCACCTCAGTCTCAGAAGAAGGAATTCTACTGTCTGAATCTAAGATTTCACCCTCAGAAAGTCCTGATGTATCTTCCTCATCAGACTTATGAGAAAGGGCAACTTGGGAAGCAGAACTGAGGACAGGCACCTTACTTTCTGAATTTCTAGATTTCCTCTTGCGTTTTCCCTGTAATCTGGGAATGGCAGCTAATGGCGCAGATACCGCTGAAGATACCTGGGCAGCAATTTCTGCTTTTAAATAAACTCCACTAGGAGTTATAGAGGAACCGCAGGGCACTGCATGTAAAGCCATTGAGGCTTGGGACATAGCAGGAGAAAGCTGAAGTATTATTTTAACAGCATCATCCCGAGAGACATTAGGCTGAAAAATGTTAGCTTTATTTTGTAAGGTTTTCTTGACACATGAAGAACAAAATTGCATTCATCCAGGCGGCGAGGTCTTCATCCATCCAGACGCCATCTTCTATCTTCATCCAGGCAGCGTCTTCTATCTTCATCCCGGCGGCGTTTTCTATCTTCATCCTGGCGGCGCGGAGCAGGTCCATCCTTGAAAACATCCAGCATGAAGCGTCCTCTTCATACGGTCACCGCCGTACACTGGATCTTCAATGCAAGGGAGCCTTTTCAAAATGGCGTCCCTTGCATTCCTATTGGCTGATTTAATTTTTGAAATCCAAATCAGCCAATAGGATGAGAGCTACTAAAATCCTATTGGCTGTTCAAATCAGCCAATAGGATGAGAGCTAATGAAATTCTATTGGCTATTCAAATCAGCCAATAGAATTTCAGTAGCTCTCATCCTATTGGCTGATTTGAACTTTGTTAAAGAAAAAAAAGTCTGTTACTGTTTTCCAACATCTAAAAAAAATAAACACAGTAAGATTGGAATTGACCCAAAATTGACAAAATTTTGAAATGATTAATGCTGTAAATTTTAAAATTTGTTAATAAACGGGGGCGGAGCCAGCTACTGAGGGGACTAGACGTGTTCTTATACAGCTCCTGTTTTTTAAGCTACCTTATTGTGTATAACCCTTGTAACTTTTTTTTCTACTTCTTGATGAGGACTTCAGATACTTGCCTCAGGCTATAGAGCACTCAGAAACTCATTGATTTTACGGACACCCGGACTCATAGCGCTGCTAAAAGAAGTAAAGCCTTGCGGTGAGAACCGCCATCTTAACTACTGTACTCTTTACACACCCACAAGAGTGCCTAACCTACTGAGGTTCATAGGCTAGCTTACAAACAATGGAGGAATCTTACTCAGAGATAAGAGCGTGCCTAACAGATTTGGGAACTTGCATGACCAGCCACTACTATAGTCTGAGGGACACTATCAGATGCAGCCCTGAACATAACATGGCATCTGCAGTAGAAATGGCGGAGCGAGTGGAACGTCGGTCCCATATACAGCAGGAAATAGCTCTAATCCCAGCGCAACAGAGCGATTTAGTCGCACAGGCACATGAGGCACATGAGACCCAGGTGGCTTTTATCGCACTCATACCGGAGGAAGCTAGCTGCTTAAAAGATCAGCTGCCTGATATGGGCTCATCTGAATGTGATCACGACACTCTCAAACTTACTGTGGTCCTGGAAGAACAGGGATCGGACTCCGACAACCCGGTGAACTCTCCCGCTCTCAGCTCGGACATGGGTCCTCTCTGGTGCCCCGGGTTTGCTACTGGGGTCCCACCTGAAGCAAAATCTCAAGAGAAAAGCCTGCAAGAATGAGGTTTAGCTCACATTGTGATCCTCCTTTGGGGTTCATCATCTCTGGCTTACCCGAAGCAAATCTTAAGCTGCAAGACCATAACCCTGACGAACCAGTCAATTAGGAAACGGGAACCAGCAAGCACGTACAGCTCTTTTATATCATGTGGCATAGGCTGATTAGGAGATGTAGCACTTCTTCTGTTCGTTCACACTGAAAGAGTGGACTAACCTTATAGACATTTTGAACTTTTAGTTACCTTGCACTGTCCCTTAGCTTTTGCACGCAATGGAGGTGCTGTTCCTTTTTTTTTTTCAGATTGCATACTAATCCATATTATCCTGTGTACGCTAATAAGCTGTCGCTTTCTCTGTTCAGGTTGAGCGCCTGTATTATTACTCATTTACTTAGCTGACTTAGAGCTCCTGTACCTTCACTTCTCAGCAGTTCTTGACCAGTTTTGTCCCATTTCTTGGGTCGCAATGCTAACATGTGCAAACGTTATATTATATGTTTCTTAATAGATATAGACTGTATTGTCATACCTGAGCTTGCCTTTAGCCTATATTAACCACATAGGTACAGATAAAAACCCCATCTTAATATATTACATATTCTAACCTGTTTGCAATTAATATTTGTGTTCTTTCAATTTTTTTTTCTTTTGTAAAGATAATTGTAATGTGTACACAAATATGTCAGTGGCCACTACCCTTAAATTTTCCACCTACTGCTATGGTATCTAAGTCTTTTTATGGGTACCGTAACTATTTTAGTACCAGATTTCAGAATGCCCAAGCCTCCTAATACCCCTTATATGAGGCAAGGCTATAATAGCACTATCACACGGGTTTAGACCAGGTCTTGGTTTTATCAAATAAGCTTGATATCTATGTTTGGCATATAATAACACTCAACTGCTCACATTTGAAGACCAGGTTATATTCTCACCTTTACAGTCCTATAAGAGGAAGATACAAACCCTCCTAGAACATACTTGAATGATTCTGTGACAGGTTTTCTCTAGCAGGTCAGTATTGGACTAGGAGTTACTCTGCTGTAAATGTTAATATATAAAAGGTTAAGAAATGAGATGCAACTGCTATAGTTTTACCTATTGTTTATGTGTTTTGTTCTTGCTTACACCTAGAGACTACGGCTACTTGCTTACAACAGAGCTTTATAGTGCATCTACTGCTCAGTGAGAGTGCAAGCAATGTCTAGTGCTTCTTAATTAAGTTATGCTTATTATTTATTTTTCATATGAGTCAGATATTCTATCAATACATAGTTTACACACCCTCTTTCATGGTCACATGTTTGTCAAGCTGCCAAACACCATATGATTCGCAGCACCATATTATACCGCAGATAAAAATTTTTTTTAGAGACCCCGTCATGTTCCTTAAATTACCTATATATATATATATATATATATATATATATATATATATATATATATATATATATATATATATATATATATATATATATATATATATATATATATATATATATGGCTCTGCCCTCCCACCCTTACCCCCATATACATAGCGGTGCTTACCCGCTGAATTCCCCCCCCCCCCTTGCTATATACGCAATCTTTCTCTTTATTAAGCTCCTAAAGAGCTGCCCACCTGACCATCAGTTACTTTTTATAATTAAGGTCCATTGAGCCTAAAACTATTTCATCACCTGGTCAGTCATTTATGCGATCTTATTGAAAAATTGCGGTTTCATTAGCCTACCACTAATGTTATATATAGCTGCCGAAATGTTTTGCTCAATTTTGTTTGTATCTTTTCCTTTTATCAAACAGGTGTATTATGTATTATGTTTGTTATGCAAAACCTCAATAAAAAATATTATTAAAATTTTTGTTGTTGTTAATAAACAAACCTTTACCTGTGATGTCTGATTTCCCACTCTAGAGTGGTGGCCTATTGCAATGTTTACACTACTCGATGACAATGTGTCTGCTGTGTTTTCTCCATCAGCGGCTGACAATCCTGATATAACCAATGCACTGGAAAAGCTTTTCTTGCCAAATAGAAGGCTTAACGTTGAACTTGTGGATGATGCTTGACTCGACTGCTGAATCCTTCCAGTTTGATCAAGCCGGTTCCTATGTGCTGCAACAGAGACTACAGGAGTATGAGGAAAAGGTGGGGCTGGGCAGTTGTTCAAGGAGTGCTGACTGCTGGACAGTCTGTTGTGCATTTTGTGGTCAGATGTAGATGGACCAGAATATGGATGGAGGCTTTCTAGGTTTGGACCAGAGAGGCTTGACGCAGGTCTTTGATGTAATGATGAATGTGTCTGTGCAGACTGACTCCGCTGTTTTCTACCTAAAGAATTCCAGAAACATAAAAATGTAAATATAACAACAAAAAATTAAAAAAATTAAAGAATCCTAGTTAAAAGATTTGCTTACACCATCTTTAAATCATATTTAAATCATATATTTTCTATGGTACATTAAAACACATCATGTTGGTGATGGATGGAAATATTGAAGACCTGAAAAATAGGTACAAAGGAATATATAAAAATCTTCTGATTGTAGATTTAGACTAAGAATGGCTGTCTTCTCTATTTACAGTCATATTTGGTGTGTAAGTTTATTTAATCATCAATATATGTACATCATAAATGTATAGGATTGAATGCATGAGCTTATCTTAAGCAATACTGCATAAGGTAAACCATGATAAAAGGTTATATGTTACTGTTTTAAGATATAACAGACTTTTATAGATTATAACAATTAAAGCTTTAGGGGCATATTTATCAATGTGCAAGCGTACATGATACGAAGTAGCATGATATGAAATACACTGTTGGCATTTATCATTGCCCCAGCTGTTCTTGTGAACTGCTAGTGCAATGCTGCCCCCTGCAGATTCACGGCCAATCGGACGCTAGCAGGGGGTGTCAATCAACCCGATCGTACTTAAACGGCTTGATTTCTGTCCTCGGCCTCAGAGCAGATGGACAAGTTATGGAGCAGCATCTTTAGTCCGCTGCTTCATAACTTCCATACAGAGCTTGGTAAATATGCCCCTTAGGCTAAAATGCTTCATAGTCAATACAGGGAGTGCAGAATTATTAGGCAAGTTGTATTTTTGAGGATTAATTTAATTATTGAACAACAACCATGTTCTCAATGAACCCAAAAAACTCATTAATATCAAAGCTGAATAGTTTTGGAAGTAGTTTTTAGTTTGTTTTTAGTTATAGCTATTTTAGGGGGATATCTGTGTGTGCAGGTGACTATTACTGTGCATAATTATTAGGCAACTTAACAAAAAACAAATATATACCCATTTCAATTATTTATTTTTACAAGTGAAACCAATATAACATCTCAACATTCACAAATATACATTTCTGACATTCAAAAACAAAACAAAAACAAATCAGTGACCAATATAGCCACCTTTCTTTGCAAGGACACTCAAAAGCCTGCCATCCATGGATTCTGTCAGTGTTTTGATCTGTTCACCATCAACATTGCGTGCAGCAGCAACCACAGCCTCCCAGACACTGTTCAAAGAGGTGTACTGTTTTCCCTCCTTGTAAATCTCACATTTGATGATGGACCACAGGTTCTCAATGGGGTTCAGATCAGGTGAACAAGGAGGCCATGTCATTAGATTTTCTTCTTTTATACCCTTTCTTGCCAGCCACGCTGTGGAGTACTTGGACGCGTGTGATGGAGCATTGTCCTGCATGAAAATCATGTTTTTCTTGAAGGATGCAGACTTCTTCCTGTACCACTGCTTGAAGAAGGTGTCTTCCAGAAACTGGCAGTAGGACTGGGAGTTGAGCTTGACTCCATCCTCAACCCGAAAAGGCCCCACAAGCTCATCTTTGATGAAACCAGCCCAAACCAGTACTCCACCTCCACCTTGCTGGTGTCTGAGTCGGACTGGCGCTCTCTGCCCTTTACCAATCCAGCCACGGGCCCATCCATCTGACCCATAGAGACTCACTCTCATTTCATCAGTCCATAAAACCTTAGAAAAATCAGTATTGAGATATTTCTTGGCCCAGTCTTGACGTTTCAGCTTGTGTGTCTTGTTCAGTGGTGGTCGTCTTTCAGCCTTTCTTACCTTGGCCATGTCTCTGAGTATTGCACACCTTGTGCTTTTGGGCACTCCAGTGATGTTGCAGCTCTGAAATATGGCCAAACTGGTGGCAAGTGGCATCTTGGCAGCTGCACGCTTGACTTTTCTCAGTTCATGGGCAGTTATTTTGCGCCTTGGTTTTTCCACACGCTTCTTGTGACCCTGTTGACTATTTTGAATGAAACGCTTGATTGTTCGATGATCACGCTTCAGAAGCTTTGCAATTTTAAGAGTGCTGCATCCCTCTGCAAGATATCTCACAATTTTTGACTTTTCTGAGCCTGTCAAGTCCTTCTTTTGACCCATTTTGCCAAAGGAAAGGAAGTTGCCTAATAATTATGCACACCTGATATAGGGTGTTGATGTCATTAGACCACACCCCTTCTCATTACAGAGATGCACATCACCTAATATGCTTAATTGGTAGTAGGCTTTCGAGCCTATACAGCTTGGAGTAAGACAACATGCATAAAGAGGATGATGTGGTCAAAATACTCATTTGCCTAATAATTCTGCACTCCCTGTAAAGTCAATAGACATTTTTTATATTAGTGAATAGTGATGCAAGGCGATTAGTGATGTTGTCCAAGAATTCTTCAATTCTCATTGTAACTGTGCACCTATCTCTGAAAACTGTTACAAATGCAATAATATGTTTTCAATAAAGGATTTTACTGAGGATAAAGTTAAAGTCATTATCAAAAATTAAAGTAAAAAAGTCTGAGGGTCCAGCTAATATTCAATTTGTGCTAGCAATCCTATTATAATTTATCTGGTAGTCACTATTGACAGGAGTGGCTCTGGATAATTGGAGAATATCTGATGTAGTACCTCTCCATAAAAAGGGTAGTAGGGAAGACTCTGGTAACATCCAGCCTTTCAGTTTAATTTCAGAAGTAGGGAAATGAATGGACACTTTTTTTAAAGAAAGCAAGAGACTGAAGAAATATTTATAATAGGAGTAAATTAGAAAGTTACTTAAAATTGCATGCTCTATCTGAATCACAAAAGAAAAAAAATTGGGTTCAGTGTCCCTTTAATGAAAATAATTATGACTTACATAAAGACAGACAATTTAGTGAACAAAAACAGCAACAGGTAGGACTAATCTGGTTGACTTATTTGACTATGTAACTAAAATGTTACAGACCAGGGTGGAGCAATAAAGCGTTTCACATTGTGGCACACAACAAACTAATTCTTAAACTATATTTCCTTGGTCTAAAACTCAAAAATTATAAATGCTGTGATATATGACAGAGTGCATTCAGTATAGGGCTGTTACTAGTGGTATTCCTGAGGGGACAGTTTTGAGGACTGTTTTGTTCAACATATTAATCAGTGATATCAGGGTTACATGGGAAGGTATGTCTTTTCCAGGCTATACAAAATGTTCTAATAGCATAGATGTTCAGGGTGGGGGGCGTATCAAATGAGAGGATTGGACAAATTACTAGATCTAAAGTTCATCACTACAAAATCACTTGTGAGACCACACCTTGAGTATTATGTACAGTTCTGGAGTCCATGTCTCCAGAAGGATATAAAATGGAATCTGTTCAAAGCAGGACTAGGGAAATGGTACATGGCCTAAAAAATTAAACTTACAAATTAAGACTCAATTACCTAAATATGTACAGAGTTGACATGATAGAAATGAGGAGTCTCTTTGTCCCTGTGGAAACTTTTCATGATGCCATGCACAAATAATCTGTTAAAATATTAGTAGATATTAAAGCTGTTCATTTTTATCGATTTAAAAAAAAAAACATACACTTGTTTTGAGGCTAGTTGAAAAAAATGTATCTTATACTCTAAACTTTACTGCTCAGCACACAACATAACATTATATGCTCACAGTATTCATTTGTGCTTTGAGAAATTAACTTGAATTGTGACTAACACACAAATATGTTTATCAAAACACTGTGCAGGGAAAAGGACTATATCAGTGCTTGTTTAATATACTGTTCGCAGTCTTTTAAAACCCATTTTGTGGTGTTTCCTGTTAATGTCAAGTGCTGTGTGAGCACAGAGAGGGAAAGGGGGGTTGCAGCTATGGGCGCTTCTGACACCTCACAGAACTGAAGCAAGCAAGAGTGAGAGACAGAGAGTTGGGTTAAGAACTGAAGTGAGAAGCAGTTGATTAGTTCGAAACTGAGAGCAGACTAGATTGACAGTCTAAATCCTGATGGGTTGTGTGGATGGCTGTAATCACAGATTGATTACACCTCTATGCAAATGAAACTTGAACAGCGACTTTACTGATCAAAGATTTGTTAGCAAAACTTTCTCCAAGAAAAACAAGGAATTCTACAAACAGCTTGAGAAGAGACTTTGCTGAAACATATTCTACAAAGTGTTTTATTTCCTGATGAGAGGAAGTTCCTCCTGTGTCTACTCCAAAACTTTTATAGTTTAAAAATATAACGCTATTACCACCCATTCCCCAGCTTTGCACATTCAACATTGTTATATTTGTATATATTATATCCTTTTAAAATCTAAATTTATACCAGTTTCTATGCCCCTGCAGGCTGCCTTTATCAAAGTTCATTTTATTAGCTTTTCACAGCAAGACAGTTCTAGTTAATGTGTGTCATATAGATAACACTGTGCTCATTCCCCTGGAGTTACAAATTAGTCTTTTTGGCTAAAATGCAAGTTTGTTGATAGCACTGAGATAAGGGGGGGCAGTCAGCAGAGGCTTAGATACAAGGTAATCAAAGAGGTAAAAAGTATATTAATATAACTGTGTTGGCTGTACAACACTAGGGAATGGGTAATAAAAGGATCCATCTCTTTTAAACAATAACATTTCAGGAGAAGACTGTCCCTAAGAGTTGCCTAGTATACTCATTGTATACTGTTTTTGTATATGTTTTCAACAAAAAGTGATCTGATTTCACAACATTCTGGTGCTCTCCCTTTATCACCACTAACAGGTTCAATGACTCTCTCCCTGCTGCAAAACAGGCCTGATAATCAAAAACAAAGAGTCAAGGAAATACATCACACAACACCTTTGGGATTTTTTTTAGCATTATATTATACATATGTTTCTCTCCTTCCAATCAAGAACCCAGCATACTGAGATACAAAGTTCTCAAGCTAAAATTTAGTGGAGAGTTTTAGATCATTGGTCCCTGTATTTGGTATGGGGGCTAAGATGTTTTTTTTTAAAGCCTTCCCACCCATAATTTAATTAACAAGGAATTTCCTGCAACTGCAGGGTTTTCCTTGTATTTGTGCAATCATCATGAATATTTGAGGTGAAGGAGTTCCCACTGCAGACGGTGGTGGGGAAGGAGATTGCAGTCTCCTTTCGAGGCTGCAGTGCAGGGGATTCTCCTGTATTCTCGTCAGAAGGGCTAGAAAGCTTCACCTATAATGATATCTAAAGTCAGATGAGGACATACAATAGAATAAAATAAAACTCACCTGGGGGGGCGGAGCCTACTCTCAAAGCGGCAGGACGTGTTTCAGTGAATCTCCTGGAGAATACATGATTTTACCCAAGTTATTTATCATAATTCTGCAGCATTCTATGCTTTTGGGTTCCTATTTTAACTAAGTTTGGATACTCTTTGGAGCTGAAGTTACGACAGGGTCTTTGCCTATGCTCTTTGGGACAGCTACGCAGAAGACATTCTACAAGGGCCTAGTAGCCATATTGCCACTGGATGTGATCAAGCTGCAGATTGATTACTACCAAAGACACCAGAAAAGGATTCTCAGCGTAGGTCTGGGGCTGCCGCATGAAATTAACCCCCCCCCCCCGAACTCCGGGGTTACGATATCCTGCAATAGGATAAACAAAAATGTATCATCTATAATTTGCTCTGAATCTGCCCTTTACCGAGGAGCCACATAAAGCCAATATATTGCTTGCTGGTATATGCGAAGAGTAATGGAGCACAAGAGAGATGCTTTAGAACCACTAACCAATAGTTACAGTATGGGAGTACACAATAACAACTGCGATCAAGCTGTCTTACCAACAGCTTGAAAGGGACCTAAGGTCATTGCTTTTCCCAGCAACAGCTTGAAAGGGACCTAAGGTCATTGCTTTTCCCAGCGACAGCTCTCAGGGACACTTCACTAGGGGGGAATATAGAGCAGCTTACCCCTCTGGACACTGTGAGCCCCGACGCAGAAGCAAGTTTGGAGCTAGATCTTACCAGGAGCCGGAGATCTCATGCTTAGAGCTTAACTGCGCCACAAGGCCCTGAGGATCCCGAGGTACAGACCAATGCTCTAGCTAACATAATGGAGTGGTCGGTTTTCAGGCAAAGTCACTGAGTACAGCTCCCCCACTTCCCACTGCTCACAAGACGACCTCACAGCTCAGTGGGGAAAGTACCTGGGGTAATGAATCCGGATTGCAGCAGAGCGGCCAGAAAACAAAATGGCGATTGATTAGGTACAGAGATGTGGGGCTGAGTTGGGCTGCTAACTTTTCTATGGCTGATGGCAAACACCTAAAACGTATAGTTAAACTCCCAGGGGTACCTGTCTTGTGGAACGTTCCCCTCGTCACAGCACTTTGTTCCTCATCTCTCACGGAGACTTTTCTTCAATGCTGATTACGTTCTGGTATTGGCTAAACATGTGGAACACTCTGCCCTGTTGTGCAACCCTTTTTTTTTTTTGCTTAATTCGGGACCACATAAAGAGCTTTAAAACTGTAGTTATATATAATGCAGGAATACTTTATATTACAGGTCTATTAATTTATTTGCCGAAGGCAATGGTTATGTACCTTATCTATACTCGCGAGTGCTTATTACTGTGTTTATTCACGTGGCAATAGGGAAAATGTTAATACACTAACTAATGTTGCTTAGTTTAAATGTACATAGTCTGATCCTATAAGGTTTGTTCCTGTGTGTGTTTTCCTATGCTTGCCACTTGCATGCTACAAAATGTTTAACACTATTGTCCTATATAGATTGTGGGGTTCCAAAGTGCTTTTAATGCTCTTTTAGGGAGAAGGGGAGCTCATATATGGTTTGAGAGGGTTGGCTCCGCAGTAGACAAATATATTAACGAAAGTAATGCTGGCTACTCACCTCTAATAATAATTTCACTGACCATTCCCTATATTCTGCCCAGTTCGGCCCCCACCTGACATCTGGTTAACGTTTGTTTCTTTTCTCAAACTTATTTGTAAAAAAAGCTTTTCTATGGCCAATTCCACTTTTCCATTCTATGTAGTATTAGACTTAATCAAGGGACAGGGTACACTTAGCAGGATGCCATAACTTAGGGCAATGACTGGTCATAGCCTGTATCTTCCCCAATATCCTGTGTAATAAATGAGCACTACCATCATGTGGCTTCTTCACTTGATATTTGGCGTAGCAGAATATAGAGCATTTGTTTCGGTTTGTTTCTCGTTGTTTTTATTTAATTACTTAGGTTCAAAAGTGGCCGTATCTACCACTAGAGTCCCCTTATTGAGCCACTTCTGTTATCATAGGTCCAAGAGTGACCTTTGCAGTTTTGGGGGCACTCACACATAGAACTACAAAAGGAGGTTCATTACTGGAGTTCAGTAGCTGGGTGTGAGCTGTAGTAAGGTTGTTATCTACTTGTCTTTGAAACCTACTGTTCTATATTTGTTTGACATAATTGTACCATATCAAGTATTTGATGTCTCTGCTATTAAATGTGTACATAAAGCTGTATTTTTGAATAACCCCAATAAAAACTATTTAAAAAAAAAAAATAAACTCACTTATTTGATGACTATTGCTCTCAAAAGACTTTTGCTGTGCCTTTTCATTACATCTGATGTGTGAGTTTCTGCTGCATTGACTTGTGTTGCTTGCAGAGTGACTGCTACTTGAAAAGGCTCCTCCACAATCCACATCTTCAATGTTTCCTGCAGTATTATGGCTGGTGTCACATTCCTTTCTCATCCTGAACAAAAGAAAAGAGACTGTAGTCTTCTCCCAAATACTGTCTGACACTGTTAATGCACATTCCACCAAGAGATATATGTTTTATACTTTTAAATACAATGGGCTAGATTACAAGTATATACACATATTAACACATAAATATACAATATACATGTCTATATTCATATACATATATTTAAAAATGTTGCCCATTGCTGCGCGAGGTTCTGATGCCGTCTGAGCCTATGGAAGCGCGCTCTTGTGAGCACAATGCTTCCTAGCAAAGCGATTAACTTGTAATACCAGCGCACATGCATGCAATTAGCGCTTCACTTGTAATTTGGCCTAATATATCATATCAATGTACAGTTTATTTTACGGTCATTTGCCCCCCCCCCCCCCCCCCCCACAAAAAATAAATTAAAAAATCTGCCTCTTTTTCTACTTATTGATTTTGATTTTAACATAAAAATATATCAATACCTTTTCACTCCATGTAATGGTCTAACCACTTTTTCTATATTTTATAAATAAAAACAAATGATGTATATAGTGCTACACTGGGCACTTACGATTATTATTATTATTTCCCTACTCATGTAAGAGAACAGCATCAAAACATTTATGGTAGAAAAAATAATCACTGAAAGACATCTTCAACACCGTAATGTAAATAGAAATAATATTTACCAAATAATGGGGTCAAATACAATCTTTCTGATTCAATTTACCAGTGTTTTTTTTGCTCCTGATTTGTGTTTTTCATGTTCTGAGTGATCCCAATCCTAGCGATAGCAAATACCATTTCTATTTTGAAACAATTTCAGAACGGATCTAAGCATATAAGGGAGAAATCGCCAATACCATGGACAGCAATGGCTTTGGTAATCACATCCTGATGTTGACACATTGGGGCAGAATTATAAAGCTCCGAATGCCCCTGTTTCCGCTGCTCCATAACTTGTCTGCCTGCTCTGAGGCCGCGGATATTGGGCTGATTGACACCCCCTGCTAGTGGCGTTTGGCAGCGAATCTGCAGGGGCGGTATTGCACAAGCAGTTCACAAGAACTGTTTGTGTAATGATAAATGTCGACCGCGTATGCTGTCAGCATTTATTGATGTGCGGCGGACATGATACACTATATCGTATCATGTTCGCTCGCACATTAATAAATTGGCCCCATTAGGTTCAACACACAAAGGGTGTTGATAAAGTGCAAAACAGGCCTTTTCACATGTTTCACAGTATTCCAGACAATTCTGAATAATTCTATTATGTAGCGCATGTGCAATACACTCTGAAAAGGTCACAAATGCCATTTGAAAAGTATATGTCAATATATGGTCTAGATTCATTAAACCTACTTTAAGCACTATTGTACAGTAGCTTGGTAGTGGATAGACTTTTACACACAAACACACACACATATATATATCTTGTACAACAAATGAAATCTGCAGGAAAAGCGAGAAAACGGAAATCACTATTACAACAGTAATTTCATCTTGTTAAGCTTTCAGCATGAAGTATTTTGTACCTCATGGGGTCAATTTATCAAGCTCCGTATGGAGCTTGATTCCCCTTGTTTCCGGCAAACATTCAGGCTCGCCAGAAACAGAAGTCTGCTGCTCCATAACCTGTCTGCCTGCTCTGAGGCGGCGGACAGAAATCAACCTGATTGAATACGATTGGGTTGATTGACAGCCCCTGCTAGTGGCCGATTGGCTGGGAATCTGCGGGGGCGGCATTGCACCAGCAGTTCATAAGAACTGCTGGTGCAATGATAAATGCCGACAGCGTATGCATTTATCTCTGGGATTAAGATACTATCTTTTAAACTATTTATTAAATCTATTAACCCCTAATCCACAATGCCCCCACAACGCAAACTATCTATTTAAACTGTTAACCCCTAATTCGCCATAAACCCACATCGCAATTAACCTAATAAATCTATTAACCCCTAAACCGTCAAACCAGGGGTCAAATCCTACACACTGTATTTACTGTATATGTGTATAATATATAGACTTAATGAAAGCAAGTTAAATTCAATGAAGCGTTGAATGGCTGCCTTTGGGCCTAAGAATCCTCCTCTGTCACAGAGTCTCACCCACTTAAAGGGACACTGAACCCACATTTTTTCTATCGTGATTCAGATAGAGCATGCAATTTTAAGCAACTTTCTAATTTACTCCTATTATCAAATTCTTTTCATTCTCTTGGTATCTTTATTTGAAATGTTAGAATGTAAGTTTAGATGTTGTTCTTGCGGATTCACCTACCAATAAACAAGTGCTTTCCATGGTTCTGAACCCAAAAAATAGCTTAGATGCCTTTTTTTCAAATAAAGAAAGCAAGAGAACAAAGAAAAATTGATAATAGGAGTAAATTAGAAAGTTGTTTAAAATTGCATGCTCTATCTGAATCACGAAAGAAAAAAATATGGGTTCAGTGTCCCTTTAAGGTGCAATAGTTCTATTTCTACTGAGGGGAGCTAAATAACCCAAGAGCAAGCCACACAGAAATGTAAGCACCATGTGTAATTAAAGATAATAAAGATAATATCGATAACAAGGGTGATAACACAGCAGGACCGCTGACAGTCTTACATTTAGTGTATTGTAGGAAGTGTTACTGCACTATTTTTGCAGGAGGAACTAAGTTCCCTCTGGACAGAGAACAGAAACACTTCAGTAAACACTGCTGGTGCTAGTGGGAGGAGCTGGACCACATTCTGGTTAGAGGGATAGTGAGATCCTCTAGTAATGACTATTCTCGAAGCCAAAAGTAATGGAGTGGACAACTCACATTTACCTAAACCTAAAAAAGCCAAATCGACCTTTAATCCCACCCATTCAAGGGGTACACATATCAACTTATTTCAAAAACAAGTGGAAAAGGAGATCATTGAATTGGGCAAACAAAAAACATCTAGCAATTACAATGGTAATTTGAGTCATAGACAAAAAGTGGCCATTAAACAATTAGAAAACCAAAAGGATCTAGTGATACGTACATCAGATAAGGGTGGGAATGTGGTCGTGATGGGCAAGCAACAATACATTGATGAGGCATATAGGCAATTGAATGATGGCAAAACTTACAGAAAACTGACATCTAATCCTGAAAAAGAATTTTCCAGAAAACTTGACAGACTGCTTGATGATGCCCTAGCTTTAGGCTTTATAACAAAAGAGGATTATTCATCTTTAATACCATCACACCCTGTTACGCCGGTCTTTCACCACCTACCTAAACTACATAAGGACTCAGTCAACCCACCAGGTCGCCCAATAATATCTGGGATCATCTCATTATTTGAACCTTTATCTGAGTGGGTTGACTCAGTCTTACAGCCCTTGGTTCAAGGTCTGAGTAGTTATTTGAGGGATTCTTCCCATCTTCTTACAATCTTAGATAATATTGAATGGAAAAAAGACTATAGGTGGGTGGTGATAGATGCGGTGTCACTATATTCATGTATACCTCATGCTTTGGGCATACAGGCAGTCTGCTTTTTCCTGGATAATTACACTAGCTATTCCAGAGAGTTCAAATTGTTCTTCTGTGAGACTGTCAATTTCCTCCTATCCCACAATTATTTCATGTTCAATGGCGAATACTTTTTGCAAGTGTGTGGTACCGCAATGGGGGCGAAATTTGCGCCCTCATTCGCCAATTTATTTGTGGGATGGTGGGAGATTGGCAGTCTCTACAGTAGTGAGAATCCGTTTTCAGATAGTATCTGCATATATATGAGATTCATTGATGATCTCATCTTAGTGGTCAAAGACAATTTTGTCTTTGAGGACTTTTTGGGTTTTGTTAACAACAATGATTTGAATCTAAGATTTACGGGTGAGATTCAGGACAAAGAAGTGCATTTTTTGGATTTAACTTTGTCTGGGTCAACAAAATCCAAAAAGATAATCACAGACACCTATAGGAAACCGACATCCGGAAATACGATTCTACACGCCACGTCGTGCCATCCTAAACATTTAATAAAATCTATCCCAAGAAGTCAATTTCTTAGGCTCCGTAGAAATGCAAATTCAGATGACCTTTTTGATAAACAAGCTAGCAAATTAATGGATAGGTTGATTGCTAGGGGCTATGACTCTGATCTATTGCAACAGTCATTGGATGATGTTAAGAAGAATTATAACCCTTTGCGCAACAAATTTGAGAATCGCGCAAAAAGAGACACTTTTGACAAAGATGCTGTAATATTTTCTACAGAATTCTCCTTACAATTCAATGACTTATGCAATATTATCAAGAATAATGTTCCAATACTCAAAGGTGATGATATTTTGATAAATATAGTTGATAAAATTAAATGTGTTTCAAAAAAAGCACCAACACTTGCCAAGAGACTTGCCCCTAGCATGATCAATAATAATACCGGAGTTAAAGGGACACAGTGGCTAAATAAGAAAGGGACTTTTAAATGTTTATCTAGGAACTGCCATTCCTGCCAACACATTTCTATGGGAGTAGACTTCATCAGCCATTCAACCAAAGATAGATTCAAAATTGAACATTATGCCAATTGTGGTACTACTTTTGTAGTCTACCTCATAGAATGTGTTCTATGTTCTGATCAGTACGTAGGTCAAACTTCACGTGCCCTTAGGTCTAGGATAGGAGAACACAGAAGGGACATTAAATATTATAATAAGGATTCCAGTGTAGCGAGACATTTTAATTGTTTGCATTTCACAGACCAACCTAAGTTCACGGTAAAGGTAATTGATGTAGCAAAAAGGCCTATCAGAGGTGGGAATATTTATACCATATTGTCCAAGAAAGAGCTTTATTGGATATGGAAACTCAATACTAGAACACCTTATGGCCTTAATAAGGAGTGGGACATCAGCTACTTTGTTGAATAAATACATCTATGGTTGTTCCGTTTTAGATCCAAATATTGCATTACAATAGCAATGAAACATCGGTTACAATTATAATAATTTTTCTTATCTAAGTTATAATGTTTGATACCTTTATTTGATCTATGTATATGTTTTCACATTAACATTATATCGAAGTATGGGTCATAACAATAATGTCAGCCTTTTGTGTCCCTCATCTGTATTAATGCTTTTTTTGTAATAGCAACAATGTGTTGTCATTCTTTATTCGAGCATCACTATACATGCTTTAATTTATACATAATACCTATGATATCTTGGTATAGTTGATTATTACTTTTAAAATGGCCCCTGTGTCAAACTTTCAAATTTCCAAATTTTTGATCACGATTTCTCCCTTAATATATTATATACAATAGTCATTATAGTCTATCCAGATTGATACGTGAGACTATAATACTAAGTGTTATGTCTAGACATTCTTAATGAAGAGTTTATAGGTAGTTTGAGGTTTTGCTTAGAATTATGTAATTCAAAATTTCCCATTTTTTGACATTATAATGAAATTGTTGATCATATAAAATATGTTTTTTCTTCAAATATATATGTTTGTATAGTATTTCATGTATATATTATGTGTCAAATAATGGGAATTTGCAATGATGTATGTTTTTCACAAAATTTATATTTATTTTTAATCGTTTGTTTTTATTGATTGTCTTATTATTTTTTGTTATTGCACATTGTTACATTTTTTTACCCCTGTATGTGATGCACTACACACACACCTGAACATTTTGATACTGAAGGTGTGACTTGGCTTTAAAAATTCTGATTGGCCAAGAGAGAGTTAAATTGTGCCTCACACAGGTGGGGAGTTATCCTATGATTAAGTGCTGAATAGCACGAAACATGTTAGGACTCCTCTCCCCCCTCCTGTGAATGTTTGCTTCTGTGCTGTGCTGTGCTATTTTGCTTTGGATTTTTCTATTTTTTAAATTGCTGAAATAAAGATTGGATTTTTTATCTACAAGTTTTTGGAGTGCTGCTTCTTCCTGATTCAGATCTCACTATCCCTCTAACCAGAATGTGGTCCAGCTCCTCCCACTAGCACCAGCAGTGTTTACTGAAGTGTTTCTGTTCTCTGTCCAGAGGGAACTTAGTTCCTCCTGCAAAAATAGTGTAGGAAGTCTGTTCCCATGCGTTCCCGCCAGACTTGACCCCTGCGCCAAACCCCACAACGCAAATAACTAATCACTAATCTAACCTAACACCCCCGAAATTAACCTCATTACATAAATTAAAATAATTCCAAATTAAAATAAAAAATCCAACATTACTAAAAAAATTAAAAAAAAAAACTAAGTTAAAATTAAGCTAAAATTAGAGAAAATAAAGTCTAACATTACATAAAATAATAAACAAAATTATAAAAAATTAAAAAATTAAACCTAATCCCTATGAAAATAAATAGCCCCCCCAAAATAAAAACACCCCTAATCTAATACTAAATTACTAATACCCCTTAAAAGGGCCTTTGGTAGGGCATTGCCCTAAGTTAAACAGCTCTTTTACCTTTAAAAAAATAAGTTCCCCCTAACAGTAAAACCCCCCACCCACCAAACCCCCGAAAATAAAAAAAACTAACACTAAAAAAATCCTAAACTACCCATTGCCCCTAAAGGGGCATTTGTATGGGCATTGCTCTTAAAAGGGCATTCAGCTCTTTTACAGCCCTTAAAGGGCATTCAACTCTTTTTCAGCGCCCAAATCCCTAATCTAAAAAATAAAAAATAAATTAAAAAAAAGCCTAACTCTAACCCCCAGATAGGTACTCACGGTTCCTGAAGTCCGGCGGTGAAGTCTTCTTCCAATCATGACCTCTTCTATCTTCATCCAGGACCGCGGAACTGAAGACTGGCAACCGTGGAACTGAAGACAGGCGACCGCAGCACCATGGAGCGTGGAGGATCCTCTTCGTACGATCGCCTCTGTACACTGAATAGTGAATTTAAGGTACCCAATTAAATATGGCGTCCCTTACATTCCTATTGGCTGATTTGATTCTTCAAATTCAAATCAGCCAATAGGATGAGAGCTACTGAAATCCCATTGGCTGATTTTAACAGCCAATAGGATTTCAGTAGCTCTCATCCTATTGGCTAATTTGAACAGCCAATAGGATTTCAGTAGCTCTCATCCTATTGGCTGATTTGAATTTGAAGAATCAAATCACCCAATAGGAAGACAAGGGACGGCATATTTAATTGCGTACCTTAAATTCACTATTCAGTGTACGGCAACGATCGTACGAAGAGGATCCTCCACGCTCCATGGTCGCCGGTCTAAAGTTTGGTGGTCGCCAGTCTTCAGTTCCGCGGTCGTTGGTCTTCAGTTTTGTGGTTCTGGATGAAGATAGAAGAGGTCGCCGCTTGGAAGAAGACTTCACCGCCGGACTTCAGGAACCGTGAGTACCCATCTTGGGGTTAGAGATGGGCTTTTTTATTTATTTTATTAGGGATTTGGGCGCTGAAAAAGAGCTTTAAAGGGACATTAAACACTAAATACATGTTAGATAGAATGATACATTCAAAGAAAAGATTAGTCCATGACTAACATGTAGATGTATTTTTTAAAGTTTCATTAGTTGTTTAAAAAGTGACAAAATAAGTGTAAAGTTTTAGGGGCCTAGTTATCAAGCCGTCAACCTCAAATACGCTGGAATTCCGCAGCGTATTTGTGGCGAGGCTGATTCGCCTTAGTTATCAAAGGCTAGAGACCGGCAAAAGTAGAATTTTGTGACGTAAACTTCGATCCGCCGGACTCAGTCCGACACAGATCGATTCTTACGTCACTCCAGATGTTCCGCACACAAGTGCGGCACAATCTGACTACTTTTGCTAGTTATCAAAAAACTATCAGGTACGCTCGGCACTTTTACGGCCCAGCGTACCTGGTTTTCAAACCGCCACCCTGGAGGCGGCGGATCCCATAGGAATCAATGGGAGTCTGACCATAGCGAAAGTACAAGTTCGCTGCTGCCAGACATCCCATTGATTTCTATGGGAGCTGTCTACACCTAACACCCTAACATGTACCCTGAGTCTAAACACCACTAATCTGTCCCCCCTACACCGCCGCAACTAAATAAAGTTATTACCCCCTAAACCGCCGCTCCCGGAGCCCACCGCAACTATAATAAATGTATTAACCCCTAAACCGCCGCTCCCGGAGCCCACCGCCACCTACATTATACCTAGAAACCCCTATCTTGCCCCCCCTATACCGCCGCCCTCTATAATAAAGTTATTAACCCCTATCCTGCCGATCCCGCACCTCGTCGCAACTAAATAAATAGTTTAACCCCTAAACCACCGCTCCCAAACCCTGCCGCAACCTATATTAAATTTATTAACCCCTAATCTGCCCCCCCTACACCGTCGTCACCTATAATACATTTAATAACCCCTATCCTGCCCCCCACTACACCGCCGTCACTGTAATAAATGTATTAACCCCTAAACCTAAGTCTAACACTAACCCTAAATATTAATTAAATAAATCTAAATAATATTTCTATTATGAACTAAATTAATCCTATTTAAAACTAAATACTTACCTTTAAAATAAACCCTAATATAGCTACAATATAAATAATAATTATATTGTAGCTATGTTAGGATTTATTTTTATTTTACAGGCAAATTTCAATTTATTTTAACTAGGTACAATAGCTATTAAATAGTTATTAACTATTTAAGAGCTTACCTAGCTAAAATAAAGAGAAATTTACCTGTAAAATAAAAACTAACCTAAGTTACAATTACACCTAACACTACACTATACTTAAATAAAAAATGTGCAACAATGAAACAAATTCACCTTTTCAGAAGAACCTTTGACTTAAGCAGCCTAGTCTACACTATATTACAAGTCTTACATCTTCAAACTCCCTTGCTGGACACTCCCCTATCCTGCACACTGATTTTCAAAATAAAAGCTTAAAGGGATACTAAACCCACATTTTTATTTCATGGTTTTGATAGAGCATGCAATTTTAAGCAACTTTCTAATTATCTCCTATTATCAAATTTTCTTTGTTCTCTTGCTATCTTTATTTGAAACATTGAAATGTAAGGTTAGGAGCCGGACTATTTTTGGTTCAGCACCTGGGTAGCGCTTAGAAATGTAAAATTGCATGCTCTATCTAAATCATGAAAGAAAAACATTGGGTTTAGTATCCCTGTGATGTGCAATTTAGTATTTCGTTATCATTTATACACACATTCTCATATTTTTCACAGCTAGAGGGCATTAGTTCATGTGTGCCATATAGATAACATTATGCGCACGCCCGTGGAGTTACCTACAAGTCAGCACTGACTGGCTAAAATGCAAGTCTGTCAAAATAACTGAAATAAGGGAACAGTCTGCAGAGGCTAAAACTATATCAATACAACCTTGTTGGTTATACAAAACTGGAAAATAAGTAATAAAGGTATTATCTATCTTTTTAAACAATACAAATTCTGGTGTAGACTGTCCCTTTAACAAACTATTCCCAAATCCCAATTAGGCAGTGGTTAATGCTTGACCTTTTCTGAATTTTAAAGAAAAGATGTATACTACCCACATGATATACTTTTTGACACAAACACAATATAAAAATGCAAAAGCAAAGTGTCTCAAAATAGAAAACAAGGATAGATCCACTGTAGCATAAACCTACAACCAAAACAACCTTATATCTACAAACCTGCTCTGAGGACAAGAACAAAAAGAGAGAAGCGTTATCATCTGGAGGCCTAACTTCATTGTTAGATAGTACTGTGAGTGAAGAAATAGCTTTTTTAGTTTACTAAAAACTATTCAATTTTGTCCAAGACAACCTTCAAGTTACTTACCTAAGCCATTTTGCTCGAAACCATGTTCGAATGTTGTGTAAACTAATTGGTCCTCCCCACATATTTCTGAGCTGCTCATGTGTCCCTACATAAGAGGTGGTCAATGGAGAAACATACATTGGATAGCCCAGAGGCTGGTCACAGGATGAGTTGATGAGGTTCCTGAGAACCTGTTTATTGTTCTGGATACTGCCTCTCTCAGGGTCACGGTTGCGAAGGAAAATAAGTTCCTGCTGCTGACCAGCCCACAATCCTCTGACACATTCCTTGTTGACCTGGAAAAGAAAACAAAAACTTGTGCAATATACAATTTATATACTTACAATGTACTTGCCCAACCCAGTCATCACCATTCACAAGTATATTGCACAAGCTTGCAACATATATCCTGTATTCTGTTAATAAATGAATAGGGCTAATATGATGTAGTAAAAAGTGTGGGGATTTTTTTTTTTTTTTTACATATTGGTACACCCAAAAATGGTCCGGCTACTACGCTTAAATTCTTGCTTTTCAAATAAAGATAGCAAGAGAATGAATAAAAATTGATAATAGAAGTAAATTAGAAAGCTACTTAAAATTGCATGCTCTATCTGAATCTGGGTTTAGTATCCTTTTAACTCTAAACACTTACACACACAGTTATCTCTCTCTCACTCACATACCCATATATATATATGGGTATGTGAGTGAGAGAGAGAGATATAACTGTGTTACATTCATACACACATACCCTCTCACACACACACACACACACACACACACACACACAGAGAGTTAAACACTTTCACACAGAGATATATAGTGCTATACTCTCACTCATGGACACACAGATTTAAACTCACGCATACAGACATTATATACTCTTCATCCCTCATATGCACACACTAAAGTGGATGTGTATATATATATATATATATATATATATATATATATATACACATAGTAACATAGTAGCTATGACATGTGCGCAGCAGAAAAATTTGTTTCGGTTCGTTTTGGACCAATTTGCATTTTTCGAATTTCGTTTCGGATAGATTCGAATTAGGATACATTCGAATGTGTTCGTTTCGTCTTCATTCGGATTCAAATAAATTTGGATGTATTTGTTTTGGATTCGATTTGTAAATTTGGAAGTTCGGTATGTGTTATGTTGATTCAGATGGTTCCAAGTTACACAAACTGAATTATTTCACTGTTCTATCTCACTAAATCTCACTAAATTTAATTTTTATACTGAATTTTGATTATAAATTAAATTTTTATGATACCACACTAGCGGGCACAAAAACTTAGATGGAAAGGGAAATAGCTGTATTGTAATGCTGTAAAGCAGGGCTGCCCAAACTGTCCAATACGTATTAGAGTTGTTGTTGTTAGTATTAGAGTTGTTGTTGTTACTATTAAAGTTGTTGTTAGTATTAGAGTTGTTGTTGTTAGTATTAGAGTTGTTTTTGTTACTATTAAAGTTGTTGTTAGTATTAGAGTTGTTGTTGTTAGTATTAGAGTTGTTGTTGTTACTATTAAAGTTGTTGTTAGTATTAGAGTTGTTGTTGTTAGTAATAGAGTTGTTGTTGTTAGTATTAGAGTTGTTATTGTTAGTATTAGTGAAACGCGACCGCGTCAGGGGCCTCGTGTTTATTTTAACTGCACTCTGTTAATTTCAGACTATCTACTAAATTGATATTTTTATTTGTTGTTGTAACATTTGTTGTAACATTTGGGACATATTGTGGGAAGGATGGGGAAGGGATTTATAGCATATTTAGTGTAAAAAATGATCTACCCTAATATAGGGCAATACAGGACACAGCTCCTAAATAGAGGCTCTTACATTTACCTAATATCATTGATTTTTCCCCTCCTCATCATATGTGATAGACAACCTAAAATCAGCAACATTAACAGTTACAGAGTTGTGTTTTTAACTATTTTTCTGGCACGCTAGATATAACTTCTATTTCTGCTGCCTTTTTAACTACAACTAGTAAAAGTTAAATTTTTAAGTGGAAAAATATAAACTTGTATAGAAAGAGCATACTTTTCCCTATTCTCTTAATAGGGTTTTTTTTTCTTTCTTTGATTTAAATGTTGTAATATGCTCTAAGCACACTCCCAGCCAGTTACCTCTTTCTATAATATAGACAACAAGGTCAGCTGGGAGACATTAGCATTTTTGCCTTTTCCAGCAATTCTGGGATCACTTCCCTTTGTTTTGTTATGTGTTGTGGAGTCTGACTTAGTTGTTATATGTACACTTATAGCCAAGCAAATTAAATATTTGGCTCTCACGATTAGGATGGGGTTGAAGTGGTATGAATTATTTTGGATAAGGCCATATATTACTTTAACTACAATACTTCCCACTTCCATCAATATAGACAAATAGCCCTACAGAGTTTTTTTATGCATATATGTTAGTTTTGTTGAAATTCTTATTTTAATGACCAAATTAAAAGTTATGTTTTATAATCAGAATACCGCCTATCTCTAAGTTTGGGCATAAGAGTGCTATATGCATTCCTTCTGTGGATATTCCTTTATCCAAAAATTTTTGTTCACATTGTTGTTGTTGTTAGTATTAGAGTTGTTATTGTTAGTATTAGAATTGTTGTGGTTGTTAGTTGTTCTTTTATACTGAATTGTGATTAGTCCATGGCCATTCGAATTTAACGAATAAATCCAAACTAATTTGGATTTATTTATTAAGGAAATTCGAATCGATTTGAAACCCCCCCAAATTTATTGAATTCGTCCGAATTTTGATTCGGAATGAAACAAAATGCACATGTCTAATAGTAACATAGTAGATGAGGTTGAAAAAAGACAGAAGTCAATCGAGTTTAACCTATACAAATCTAAAATACTTACAAAAAGCTCTAATCTACTAATTTGATTTGTTAAGGAAATTCGAATCGATTTGAAACCCCCCCAAATTTATCGAATTCGTCCGAATTTTGATTCGGAATGAAACAAAACGCACATGTCTAATAGTAACATAGTAGATGAGGTTGAAAAAAGACCAAAGTCAATCGAGTTCAACCTATAACTACGGCGGATCAATCTCACGACAATTACGACGTGGAATTGCAGCGTATTTTCAGTTGAAGCTTTGATAAATAGGCCCCTATGCCACAACACATTAATAAAACAGAAGATGATTAAAGTGTAGATAAATAAACATAAAAGCCAAAACAAAATCTACTGCCTAAATAAGTATAACTGTATATAATTTGGGGGGGATGAGATTGTGGGGAATTGTTGTGATTCAAAATAATATCTGGAGTTAAAGATCCTTTTCATGAGGACAGAATAAAACAAAACTTTAAGTGACAGGAATGATTATTTCACCCACATGAAAAGGTACCACATGACTGTACCTAAAGGACAGTCTATATTCTGTCCTCATGAAAGGAAATTTAGCTCCAGATATTTTATTTAATCACAACCATTCCTCATTTCCCCAATGTACTAAAGGTATACATCTTTAAAAATAAATAAAAAATTACATTTTGGGTGAAGTCAGAATAAATAAGCACAAGGTACAGCCAACAACTTTACTCCAGTACCCAGCCTTACAATAGTGAGTGATTTGTAATTAATAATTTAATAATAATAAAAAAATAAATGACATAAATTAGATGCCAGCACCTCAAGACTTACATGTATAAATGAAAAACTTGCAAATGATAAGTGCAAAAGACAGCGGTGTTTATAAATAGATAGCGGTCTTTAAAAATAGATAAGAACCCTGTTTCATGTATAGAAATAAAGACACTACAAGCTGTTAGTGTGAGGAATCATATTGAACTAAAGAACTACATCCAGGTCAGAGGTAGGAACAGGAAACAGGAAGTATAAGGCAATGCAATATTACCATAAACAGAGTCACAGTATTTGCATAATAACTCCATAACATCTCCCCTTTTTACATTTAATCCAAAAATAACTAACAATTTACCTAAAACAGATCCTGATCAGTCTTAAACATAACATACTACATTACTGGTAGATACACTACAGATTGAGTCTATCTGGTGGTCTTGAAACTTGACCACTACGCAAGGCCACAGGGATTTTGCCTGGGTGAAGTTGTTCAGCTCCAGAAGGTGTTAAGGAGCTGCCCTCTTTCCTTGCTGGTGTGTTTGGCATGGAAGAACTTGCTGGTATAAGAGGCTGCATTATGGCATCCTCATTGTATCCTTCTGATATGACAGCAGTATTGTCTCTGCCTTGCTTATGTGGTCCAGTAGGACTAGGTGCATTGAGAGTCTCAGAATGCTCAAGTGCCGGATGCTTATAGGCTTGTGTGGTGAGATGTTCTGCCACTCTCAGGTCCACTTGGTTGCGGCGGTAGAGACTGCCTTCCACATCCACAAGATATGAGCGAGGAGCAACCCTCTGAACACAGGTACCCAGTCTCCAGCGACCAGTCCTGTCACCAGGGAGCGGCTTCGTACGGATTGGCTCTCCAATGCTTAGTTCAGGTAAGTCTTTGGCAGACACATCGTATGTCAGTTTGGAGATCTGTTTCCTCCGTCGCAGCTTCTCCAGTACCCCTGTTACCACACAAGGTTCAAGTAATTTATTTGCCACTGGCAATGAAGTCTTCAGCCTCCTTGACATCAAGCGCTGTGCAGGACTGCTGTCCATGTCTTCATTTGAGGTGTTCCTCCAATGTAGAATGGCTTTCCATGGGTCATTACCTTCATACTTGGCCTTTTTGCAAAGATTCTTCACTATCTTTACAGCTGATTCCGCTTTGCCATTAGCTTGAGGGTGCCGCGGGGAAGAGGTAAGATGCTCAAATCCCCAATCTGTAGAGAACCGTCTGAATTGCTCACATGCAAACTGAGGTCCATTATCTGAGATTACCCTGTCTGGCTGTCCATGACGTGCAAACTGTGCTTTACAACGCTTGATTGTAGTTTCAGCAGACAGGTCGGGAAGAAGCTCAATCTCCCAAAAGTCAGAATAGTGATCAACGATTAGTAGAAAATCTTGCCCAGCATAATTCAGTAAATCCATGCTTACAATTTGCCAAGGCCGTATGGGCAGCACATGTGACATCATGGGTTCTTTCTGTTGTGCCTGCGCATATTCATTGCATGCTGAACAACGGCTAACAAAGTCTCTAATCTCATTTTGCATGTTAGGCCAATATAGGGTATCTCGTGCCTGTCTATAGCATGCTTCACCACCAATGTGACTGGCATGAATACGCGTCAGCATCTCCGATCTTAATGATTTAGGAATGATGACCCTTGACCCCTTGTACAGTACACCATCCTGAATGCCGATTTCGTCTCGGAAAGTCCAATATTCTCTTACAATTAATGGCACCTCTGCCTTTGAATCTGGCCAACCATTCAGAACAACATACTTAAGTGCTTGCAAACTGTCGTCAATTTCTGTGTGCTGTCTTATCTGAAGCAATCGTTGGTCTGTGACGTTTAAATAGTGTGAATGATTAATCTGCGACAGGACATCCAGGTCCTGTTGAACACTGCAAACTGTGTGTTGTGCACTCTCAGGTGAACTACTTGCTGCTGTAGCTCTGCTAAGAGTGTCACTAATGTACATTTAAGGTCCAGGTTTATAGACAACATTTAGGCAATAATTTTGTAATGTGAGCAACATGCTCTGTAGACGTTTTGGTGCACACAAAAGTGGTTTCTTGAAAATAGATATCAGAGGCTTATGGTCAGTTTCTGCGGTGATCTCGTCACGACCATAGAGGTAGTGATGAAAGCGCTGGCAGGCAAACACAATACTCAGACATTCCTTTTCGATTTGTGCATAGTTTTGAAGCAAAAGTGATAGGCTGGTCAGCTTGCAATAGGCAACACCCTAGTCCACTTTTGCTTGCATCACTTTGAATAGTTACAGGTTTTGTCACATCATAGTACTTCAGGACAGGTGTATCTGTGACCAAACGTTTGATGTCCTGCACTGCATTATCATGCTTAGGAAGCCAATGCCGAACTGCATCCTTGTCCAGAAGCCTTCTCAACGGCTCGCAAACCTCTTAGAGGTGTGGTAGGAATTTTGATAGGTAGGTAACAAATCCTATGAAGCGCTGCAGGATTTCACATTTGCCGGCTGTGGCATATCCAGTATAGCTCTGATTTTTTCTGGGTCAGCCTTCAAACCCTCAAAGGATAGTATGTGCCCATGGAAGCGGACCTCTTTGACCTTGAATTGCAGTTTTTTCATGCCAAGTCTTAGTTTCACCTGCCTACAACGATTCATTAGTTCTAATAATTTGCCATCAAGATCTTGCTCTGCTTCACTATCTGTGTCCCCACAACCAACCACAAGGATGTCATCAGCTATTGGTTCAATACCACTGAGTCCAGCCAATAGTTCATATTGTTTACATTGATACACCTCTGGTGCAACTGATACCCCAAAAGGCAACTTAAGCCATCTTTTTCTGCCCCAGGGAGTCCAGAAGGTTGTCATGTAGCTACTTGCATTATTCAACTTACATTGTAAAAATGCATCACGGGCATCAACAAGCGTGAACAGACATGCCTTAGGCAGCTTGTACAAAACATCCTCGAGAGTTGGCATGATGTAGTGAGATCGCCTCAGTGCCTGATTCAAGAATTTGGGATCTATTCATATTCTTAACTTCTCAGGCTTCTTTACAATCACCATGTTACTTATCCAATCAGTTGGTACAGTCACTGTTGCTAAATGTCCATCAGCCTCATAATGGTCAAGCTGCTCCTTAACTGCCTGTTTTATGGCCACTGGCACATTGCGCGGTGCACATTGTACTGGAGGGACACTCATGTCAAGGTCAAAATGAACTTCCCCTGGTACAGATTCTACTGGCCCAGTAAAAACATCACTAAATTCCTTTAATAGCAAATGTTTTGTCAAGGGCCCTTTGAATTGATTGTCTATCATGTTGAGCTCTGCGGGGATAGAGAAATGCATCAGCCCTAGATGCTCACAGGTTGAGCCGGGTAACAGTGGCTTTTGGCAGGCTTCCACAATTTCAAACTCTAGCTTGTGTGTCCTTCCACGTATGACCCATTCTGTCCTGAAGAGTCCTAGAGATTTCATAAGCTCACCGGAGTATAACTTTAGTCTGGTGTCACTTTGCAGTAGACGTACTTCTGGTGCTAACATCATTTTGTCTCTCAAACACATTACATCACATGTTGCTCCTGAATCGAGCTGGCAGGATTGGGGCTTATTATTTAAAGTTAAAGTGACAAACCATTTCTTTCCTCTGGCTTGCACAGTGCCGATCAATTCACTACTGTATATCACTTCAGCGGAGTGTGGCTCTTCCTAATATGCAGATGTGTTCTCAATGGTGTGTAACTTTCCTAGTGATGGCTGTCTTTTACTTGACAAACAAACATTAGCAAAGTGATTTGTTCTTCCACAAGACCTACAAGACTTCCCATAAGCTGGACATTGCTCTTTAATTCTTTGATGCACAGTCCCACAATATTTGCATGCGGTAGGGTTTGCAGTATTTGTGCTAAACTGGCGGCATTGTTGCTGCGGTTTGCTTATGTGTTGTTTCTGCATTGCAATGGTTATGCTGTCGGTCTGCTGTCTGTCCTGTTCCATAACTTTTAGACGTCTGTCAGTGAGCTCTGCTGTACGGCATGTTTCAATGGCTGTGTTTAAAGTTAAGTCATGTTCTCTTAGTAGACGCCTGTGCGTGCTCTCACTAGCTACACCAAGAACAATTTTATCCCTTATTAATTCATCCCTTAGAGTACCATATTCACAAGTTGCAGCCTTTTCTCTCAAGCGTGTAACAAAGTTATCAAGAGATTCTCCCTCTTCTTGTTTGCAGCATCCAAACATATACCTTTCATATATAACATTTTTAGCAGGTTTAAAATAAGCTTCCAGTGCATCTAAAATGGCTGTAACATTCTCTTTTTGCTCTGCTGTGAGGGTCAGATTGTGCTTATACACATGCCTGCATTCACTGCCCATGACTCTTCTCAGAGTTGCTACCTGCACTGCTGCAGATTTCTCATTCAACCCTGTAGCCAGGGAATAATCTTCAAACTCAGCTCTGAAAGTTTCCCAATTGCGGCTGCAATCCCCACTGATTCTCATTTCCTCTGGGGGAGGTATGCAATTCATGGCAGTCATATTGTCTTTATGTCTCTAAGCTCTCAAATATCAGAAAAAAAAACGTTTCTTTCATGTAATTAGCAAGAGTCCATGAGCTAGTGACGTATGGGATATACATTCCTACCAGGAGGGGCAAAGTTTCCCAAACCTCAAAATGCCTATAAATACACCCCTCACCACACCCACAAATCAGTTTTACAAACTTTGCCTCCTATGGAGGTGGTGAAGTAAGTTTGTGCTAGATTCTACGTTGATATGCGCTCCGCAGCAGGTTGGAGCCCGGTTTTCCTCTCAGCATGCAGTGAATGTCAGAGGGATGTGAGGAGAGTATTGCCTATTTGAATTCAATGATCTCCTTCTACGGGGTCTATTTCATAGGTTCTCTGTTATCGGTCGTAGAGATTCATCTCTTACCTCCCTTTTCAGATCGACGATATACTCTTATATATACCATTACCTCTACTGATTTTCGTTTCAGTACTGGTTTGGCTTTCTACAACTTGTATCTACAATAAAAAAGTGCCCAACCATAGCTTAGAGTGTCACAGAAAATAAGACTTACCCCAGGACACTCATCTGAGTGTCCTGGGGTAAGTCTTATTTTCTGTGACACTCTAAGCTATGGTTGGGCACTTTTTTATAAAGTTCTAAATATATGTATTCAAACATTTATTTGCCTTGACTCAGGATGTTCAACGTTCCTTATTTCAGACAGTCAGTTTCATATTTGGGATAATGCATTTGAATTCAATCAATTTTTTTACCTTAAAATTTGACTTTTTTCTCTGTGGGCTGTTAGGCTCGCCGGGGCTGAAAATGCTTAATTTTATTGCGTCATTCTTGGCGCTGACTTTTTTGGCGCAAACATTTTTTTTCTGTTTCCGGCATCATACGTGTCGCCGGAAGTTGCGTCATTTTTGACGTTTTTTTGCGCCAAAAGTGTCGGCGTTCCGGATGTGGCGTCATTTTTGGCGCCAAAAGCATTTAGGCACCAAATAATGTGGGCGTCTTTTTTGGCATTAAAAAAAATATGGGCGTCACTATTGTCTCCACATTATTTAAGTCTCATTATTTATTGCTTCTGGTTGCTAGAAGCTTGTTCACTGGCATTTTTTCCCATTCCTGAAACTGTCATTTAAGGAATTTGATCAATTTTGCTTTATATGTTGTTTTTTCTATTACATATTGCAAGATGTCCCACGTTAACACTGAGTCAGAAGATACTTCTGGAAAATCGCTGCCTGGTGCTGGATCTACCAAAGCTAAGTGTATCTGCTGTAAACTTATGGTATCTGTTCCTCCAGCTGTTGTTTGTACTGATTGTCATGACAAACTTGTTAATGCAGATAATATTTCCTTTAGTACTGTTACATTACCTGTTGCTGTTCTGTCAACATCTAATGCTCAGAGTGTTCCTGATAACATCAGAGATTTTGTTTCTAAATCCATTAAGAAGGCTATGTCTGTTATTCCTCCTTCTAGTAAACGTAAAAAGTCTTTTAAAACTTCTCATTTTTTCTGATGAATTTTTAAATGAACATCATCATTCTGATTCTGATAATGATTCCTCTGGTTCAGAGGATTCTGTCTCAGAGGTTGATGCTGATAAATCTTCATATTTATTTAAAATGGAATTTATTCGTTCTTTACTTAAAGAAGTCCTAATTGCATTAGAAATAGAGGATTCTAGTCCTCTTGATACTAAATCTAAACGTTTAGATAAGGTTTTTAAATCTCCTGTAGTTATTCCAGAAGTTTTTCCTGTACCTGATGCTATTTCTGAAGTAATTTCCAGGGAATGGAATAATTTGGGTAATTCATTTACTCCTTCTAAACGTTTTAAGCAATTATATCCTGTGCCATCTGACAGATTAGAGTTTTGGGACAAAATCCCTAAGGTTGATGGGGCTGTCTCTACTCTTGCTAAGCGTACTACTATTCCTACGGCAGATGGTACTTCCTTTAAGGATCCTTTAGATAGGAAAATTGAATCCTTTCTAAGAAAAGCTTACTTGTGTTCAGGTAATCTTCTTAGACCTGCTATATCTTTAGCGGATGTTGCTGCAGCTTCAACTTTTTGGTTAGAAGCTTTAGCGCAACAAGTAACAGATCATAATTCTCATAGCATTATTAATCTTCTTCAACATGCTAATAATTTTATTTGTGATGCCATCTTTGATATCATTAGAGTTGATGTCAGGTATATGTCTCTAGCTATTTTAGCTAGAAGAGCTTTATGGCTTAAAACTTGGAATGCTGATATGTCTTCTAAGTCTACTCTGCTTTCCCTTTCTTTCCCGGGTAATAAATTATTTGGTTCTCAGTTGGATTCTATTATCTCAACTGTTACTGGAGGGAAAGGAACTTTTTTTCCACAGGATAAAAAATCTAAAGGTAAATTTAGGTCTAATAATCGTTTTCGTTCCTTTCGTCACAACAAGGAACAAAAGCCTGATCCTTCATCCTCAGGAGCGGTATCAGTTTGGAAACCATCTCCAGTCTGGAATAAATCCAAGCCTTTTAGAAAACCAAAGCCAGCTCCCAAGTCCACATGAAGGTGCGGCCCTCATTCCAGCTCAGCTGGTAGGGGGCAGATTACGTTTTTTCAAAGAAATTTGGATCAATTCCGTTCACAATCTTTGGATTCAGAACATTGTTTCAGAAGGGTACAGAATTGGCTTCAAGATAAGACCTCCTGCAAACAGATTTTTTCTTTCCCGTGTCCCAGTAAACCCAGCGAAGGCTCAAGCATTTCTGAATTGTGTTTCAGATCTAGAGTTGGCTGGAGTAATTATGCCAGTTCCAGTTCTGGAACAGGGGCTGGGGTTTTATTCAAATCTCTTCATTGTACCAAAGAAGGAGAATTCCTTCAGACCAGTTCTGGATCTAAAAATATTGAATCGTTATGTAAGGATACCAACATTCAAAATGGTAACTTGTAAGGACTATCCTGCCTTTTGTTCAGCAAGGGCATTATATGTCTACAATAGATTTACAGGATGCATATCTGCATATTCCGATTCATCCAGATCACTATCAGTTTCTGAGATTCTCTTTCCTAGACAAGCATTACCAGTTTGTGGCTCTACCGTTTGGCCTAGCAACAGCTCCAAGAATTTTTACAAAGGATCTCGGTGCCCTTCTGTCTGTAATCAGAGAACAGGGTATTGTGGTATTTCCTTATTTGGACGATATCTTGGTACTTGCTCAGTCTTCACATTTAGCAGAATCTCATACGAATCGACTTGTGTTGTTTCTTCAAGATCATGGTTGGAGGATCAATTTACCAAAAAGTTCATTGATTCCTCAAACAAGGGTAACCTTTTTAGGTTTCCAGATAGATTCAGGGGCCTAGTTATCAAGCCGTCAACCTCAAATACGCTGGAATTCCGCAGCGTATTTGTGGCGAGGCTGATTCGCCTTAGTTATCAAAGGCTCGAGACCGGCAAAAGTAGAATTTTGTGACGTAAACTTCGATCCGCCGGACTCAGTCCGACACAGATCGATTCTTACGTCACTCCAGATGTTCCGCACACAAGTGCGGCACATTCTCACTACTTTTGCTAGTTATCAAAAAACTAGCAGGTACGCTCGGCACTTTTACGGCCCAGCGTACCTGGTTTTCAAAGCGCCAGCCTGGAGGCGGCGGATCCCATAGGAATCAATGGGAGTCTGACCATAGCGAAAGTACAAGTTCGCTGCTGACAGACATCCCATTGATTCCTATGGGAGCTGTCTACACCTAACACCCTAACATGTACCCCGAGTCTAAACACCGCTAATCTGACCCCCCCTACACCGCCGCAACTAAATAAAGTTATTACCCCCTAAACCGCCGCTCCCGGAGCCCACCGCAACTATAATAAATGTATTAACCCCTAAACCGCCGCTCCCTGAACCCGCCGCAACCTATATTAAATGTATTAACCCCTATCCTGCCCCCCCTACACCGTCGCCACCTATAATAAATTTATTAACCCCTATCCTGCCCCCCACTACGCCGCCGCCACTGTAATAAAATTATTAACCCCTAAACCTAAGTCTAACCCTAACCCTAACGCCCCCCTAACTTAAATAATTAATTAAATAAATCTAAATAAATTAACTCTTATTAACTAAATGAATCCTATTTAAAACTAAATACTTACCTTTAAAATAAACCCTAATATAGCTACAATATAATTAATAATTATATTATAGCTATCTTAGGATTTATATTTATTTTACAGGTAACTTTGTATTTATTTTAGCTAGTTAGAATAGTTATTAAATAGTTATTAACTATTTAATAACTACCTAGCTAAAAGAAATACAAAATTACCTGTAAAATAAATCCTAACCTAAGTTACAATTAAACCTAATACTACACTATCATTAAATTAACTAAATAAACTACCTACAAATAACTACAATTAAATACAATTACATAAACTAACTAAAGTACAAAAAATAAAAAAAGCTAAGTTACAAAAAATAAAAAAATAAGTTACAAACACGTTAAAAATATTACAACAATTTTAAGCTACTTACACCTAATCTAAGCCCCCTAATAAAATAACAAACCCCCCAAAATAAGAAAAATCCCTACCCTATTCTAAATTAAATATATTTCAAAGCTCTTTTACCTTACCAGCCCTTAAAAGGGCCATTTGTGGGGGCATGCCCCAAAAAGTTCAGCTCTTTTGCCTGTAAAAGAAAAATACAACCCCCCCAACATTAAAACCCACCACCCACATACCCCTAATCTAACCCAAACCCCCCTTACAAAAACCTAACACTAATCCCCTGAAGATCATCCTACCTTGAGTCGTCTTCACTCAGCCGAGCCACCGATGGAACTGAAGAGGACATCCGGAGCGGAAGAAGTTAATCCTCCAAGCGGCGCTGAAGAAATCTTCCATCCGATGAAGTCATCATCCAGGCGGCGCTGAAGAAGTCTTTGATCCGGCCGATGTCATCTTCCAAGAGGCGCTGAAGATGTCTTCTATCCGGGTGAAGTCATCTTCCAAGCCGGGTCTTGAATCTTCCTTCCGCCGACGCGGAACCACCTTCTTCACCGACGGACTACGACGAATGACGGCTCCTTTAAGGGACGTCATCCAAGATGGCGTCCCCTCAATTCCGATTGGCTGATAGGATTCTATCAGCCAATCGGAATTAAGGTAGGAAAATCTGATTGGCTGATGGAATCAGCCAATCAGATTCAAGTTCAATCCGATTGGCTGATCCAATCAGCCAATCAGATTGAGCTCGCATTCTATTGGCTGATCATGCAAGCTCAATCTGATTGGCTGATCCATATTAGGGGGCTTAGATTAGGTGTAAGTAGCTTAAAATTGTTGTAATATTTTTAACGTGTTTGTAACTTATTTTTTTATTTTTTGTAACTTAGCTTTTTTTATTTTTTGTACTTTAGTTAGTTTATGTAATTGTATTTAATTGTAGTTATTTGTAGGTAGTTTATTTAGTTAATTTAATGATAGTGTAGTATTAGGTTTAATTGTAACTTAGGTTAGGATTTATTTTACAGGTAATTTTGTATTTCTTTTAGCTAGGTAGTTATTAAATAGTTAATAACTATTTAATAACTATTCTAACTAGCTAAAATAAATACAAAGTTACCTGTAAAATAAATATAAATCCTAAGATAGCTATAATATAATTATTAATTATATTGTAGCTATCTTAGGGTTTATTTTACAGGTAAGTATTTATTTTTAAATAGTAATAATTTATTAAAGTATAGTGTAGTGTTAGGTGTAATTGTAACTTAGGTTAGGATTTATTTCACAGGTACATTTCTCTTTATTTTAGCTAGGTAAGCTATTAAATAGTTAATAACTATTTAATAGTTATTGTACATGGTTAAAATAAATTGAAAGTTACCTGTCAAATAAATATAAATCCTAAGATAGCTAGAATATAATTCTTATTTATATTGTAGCTATATTAGGGTTTATTTTAAAGGTAAGTATTTAGTTTTAAATAGGATTCATTTAGTTAATAAGAGTTAATTTATTTAGATTTATTTAATTAATATTTAAGTTAGGGGGGCGTTAGGGTTAGACTTAGGTTTAGGGGTTAATAATTTTATTACAGTGGCGGCGGCGTAGTGGGGGGCAGGATAGGGGTTAATAAATTTATTATAGGTGGCGACGGTGTAGGGGGGGGCAGGATAGGGGTTAATAGGTTTAATATAGGTTGCGGCGGGTTCATGGAGCGGCGGTTTAGGGGTTAAACGATTTATTTAGTTGCGGAGAGGTGCGGGAACAGCAGGATAGGGGTTAATCATTTTATAATAGAGGGCGACGGTGTAGGGGGGGCAGGATAGGGGTTACTAGGTATACTGTAGGTGGCAGCGGTGTCCGGGAGCGGCGGTTTAGGGGTTAATACATTTATAAGAGTTGCGGCAGGGTCTAGGAGCGGCGGTTTATGGGTTAATACATTTATAAGAGTTGCGGCGGGGTCTAGGAGCGGCGGTTTAGGGGTTAGTAACTTTATTTAGTTGCGGGGGGCTCCGGGGGCGCCGGTATAGGGGGTAGAACAGTGCAGTTTAGTGTGAGTGCTTAGTGACAGGCTAGCAATAAAGCTGGGAAAAAGCCGAAGGGCAGCGAGATCGGATGAGTGATAACTGTCACAGTCCGCTGCTCATCGCCCCGCGGCTTTTTGACAGCTTTATTTGATAACTTAGGCGAACGTATTCAAGGTCCGCGGCGGCGAAGGTAGGCGAGCTTAGGCGGGCGTATTGGGCCGGCGAAGCCAGAAAAGTAGACGGCTTGATAACTACCCCCCATTGTGTCCATGACTCTGTCTTTGACAGACAAGAGACGTCTAAAATTGATATCAGCTTGTCGAAACCTTCAGTCACAATCATTCCCTTCGGTAGCCTTATGCATGGAAATTCTAGGTCTTATGACTGCTGCATCGGACGCGATCCCCTTTGCTCGTTTTCACATGCGACCTCTTCAGCTCTGTATGCTGAACCAGTGGTGCAGGGATTACACAAAGATATCTCAATTAATATCTTTAAAACCGATTGTACGACACTCTCTGACGTGGTGGACAGATCACCATTGTTTAGTTCAGGGGGCTTCTTTTGTTCTTCCGACCTGGACTGTAATTTCAACAGATGCAAGTCTTACAGGTTGGGGAGCTGTGTGGGGTCTCTGACAGCACAAGGGGTTTGGGAATCTCAGGAGGTGAGATTACCAATCAATATTTTGGAACTCCGTGCAATTTTCAGAGCTCTTCAGTCATGGCCTCTTCTAAAGAGAGAATCGTTCATTTGTTTTCAGACAGACAATGTCACAACTGTGGCATACATCAATCATCAAGGAGGGACTCACAGTCCTCTGGCTATGAAAGAAGTATCTCGAATTCTGGTATGGGCGGAATCCAGCTCCTGTCTAGTTTCTGCGGTTCATATCCCAGGTATAGACAATTGGGAAGCGGATTATCTCAGTCGCCAAACGTTACATCCGGGCGAATGGTCTCTTCACCCAGAGGTTTTTCTTCAGATTGTTCAAATGTGGGGACTTCCAGAAATAGATCTGATGGCCTCTCATCTAAACAAGAAACTTCCCAGGTATCTGTCCAGATCCAGGGATCCTCAAGCGGAAGCAGTGGATGCATTGTCACTTCCTTGGAAGTATCATCCTGCCTATATCTTTCCGCCTCTAGTTCTTCTTCCAAGAGTAATCTCCAAGATTCTGAAGGAATACTCGTTTGTTCTGCTGGTAGCTCCAGCATGGCCTCACAGGTTTTGGTATGCGGATCTTGTCCGGATGGCCTCTTGCCAACCGTGGACTCTTCCGTTAAGACCAGATCTTCTGTCGCAAGGTCCTTTTTTCCATCAGGATCTCAAATCCTTAAATTTAAAGGTGTGGAGATTGAACGCTTGATTCTTAGTCAAAGAGGTTTCTCTGACTCTGTGATTAATACTATGTTACAGGCTCGTAAATCCGTATCTAGGGAGATATATTATAGAGTCTGGAAGACTTATATTTCTTGGTGTCTTTCTCATCATTTTTCCTGGCATTCTCTTAGAATTCCGAGAATTTTACAGTTTCTTCAGGATGGTTTGGATAAAGGTTTGTCTGCAAGTTCCTTGAAAGGACAAATATCTGCTCTTTCTGTTCTTTTTCACAGAAAGATTGCTAATCTTCCTGATATTCATTGTTTTGTACAAGCTTTGGTTCGTATAAAACCTGTCATTAAGTCAATTTCTCCTCCTTGGAGTTTGAATTTGGTTCTGGGGGCTCTTCAAGCTCCTCCGTTTGAACCTATGCATTCATTGGACATTAAATTACTTTCTTGGAAAGTTTTGTTCCTTTTGGCCATCTCTTCTGCCAGAAGAGTTTCTGAATTATCTGCTCTTTCTTGTGAGTCTCCTTTTCTGATTTTTCACCAGGATAAGGCGGTGTTGCGAACTTCTTTTAAATTCTTACCTAAGGTTGTGAATTCTAACAACATTAGTAGAGAAATTGTGGTTCCTTCATTATGTCCTAATCCTAAGAATTCTAAGGAGAAATCATTGCATTCTTTGGATGTAGTTAGAGCTTTGAAATATTATGTTGAAGCTACTAAGAATTTCAGAAAGACTTCTAGTCTATTTGTTATCTTTTCCGGTTCTAGGAAAGGTCAGAAGGCCTCTGCCATTTCTTTGGCATCTTGGTTGAAATCTTTAATTCATCATGCTTATGTCGAGTCGGGTAAAACTCCGCCTCAAAGGATTGCAGCTCATTCTACTAGGTCAGTTTCTACTTCCTGGGCGTTTAGGAATGAAGCTTCGGTTGATCAGATTTGCAAAGCAGCAACTTGGTCTTCTTTGCATACTTTTACTAAATTCTACCATTTTGATGTGTTTTCTTCTTCTGAAGCTGTTTTTGGTAGAAAAGTACTTCAGGCAGCTGTTTCAGTTTGAATCTTCTGCTTATATTTTCAGTTTTTTTCTTTATAAGATTTAAACTTTATTTTTGGGTGTGGATTTTTTTCAGCGGAATTGGCTGTCTTTATTTTATCCCTCCCTCTCTAGTGACTCTTGCGTGGAAGATCCACATCTTGGGTAGTCATTATCCCATACGTCACTAGCTCATGGACTAATTACATGAAAGAAAACATAATTTATGTAAGAACTTACCTGATAAATTCATTTCTTTCATATTAGCAAGAGTCCATGAGGCCCACCCTTTTTTTGTGGTGGTTAGGATTTTTTTGTATAAAGCACAATTATTCCAATTCCTTATATTTATGCTTCGCACTTTTTTCTTGTGGGGTGCCACTTCTTGGCTATTCGTTAAACTGATTTGTGGGTGTGGTGAGGGGTGTATTTATAGGCATTTTGAGGTTTGGGAAACTTTGCCCCTCCTGGTAGGAATGTATATCCCATACGTCACTAGCTCATGGACTCTTGCTAATATGAAAGAAATGAATTTATCAGGTAAGTTCTTACATAAATTATGTTTTTAGGCTGTAACTCACAAAGCTGTGCTGTATCTTAAAGCTGCTGTGCTCCAAGCAAGAGGCTCAGTCCTGATTCTAGTTACTTCTGACACCATGTTTCATGTATAGAAATAAAGACACTACAAGCTGTTAGTGTGAGGAATCATATTGAACTAAAGAACTACATCCAGGTCAGAGGTAGGAACAGGAAACAGGAAGTATAAGGCAATGCAATATTACCATAAACAAACAGTCACAGTATTTGCATAATAACTGCATAACAAACCCCTGAAAAAAGATGAATGTCCAGATTTCAGCAAACAGGGGATAAAACTACAGTCTTATTTGAAATGTGCACCAAAATTCTTATGTGAAAAATGGCTGTCGATGTCCCAGATAACAAGCCAAAGAAAATACCTCTAATTTAGTTAAGTGTGTTGTTTACTTGGGCTTCTCTGTCAGCTTGGTGTTTCCTGTGGTCACATGACTTAAGTGAACAAATCCTGGTGCTCCTTCTTGAACAGTTTTCACGTGACTTAAAGGGACATTATACACTCATTTTTTCTTTGCATAAATGTTTTGTAGATGATCTATTTATATAGCCCATAAAGTTTTTTTTAAAAATAAATGTATAGTTTTGCTTATTTTTAAATAACATTGCTCTGATTTTCAGACTCCTAACCAAGCCCCAAAGCTTTATGTGAATACCGTCAGCTACCTTCTCCAGCTTTCTCCTGTTTGTGTAAAGGGTCTTTTCATATGCAAAAGAAGGGGGAGGGTCTTATTTGCCACTTGCAGTGGGCTTTCCAGCTACCTTTTCAACAGAGCCAAACTGACAGCTTCTAAGTAAGTTTTTAAACAGTTTTATACTGGATTTTTATATCAGTATCTGCGCATCTTATTCTTTATAGTAGTGTCTATTACATGCAGTTATATGAAAATGAGTGTATACTGTCCCTTTAAGTGAACCAATCCTGGTGCTCCTCAAAGCCTAATTTCTTGCTTGTCTATTGCAATTTCTTAAACTTCATGTATCTGAAGGAGAGATGCTGCACATATGCAAACACATCACCACTGGAATGCAGTGAGCTCTCAATGCATTCCAGTGTTGATGTGTTTGCATATGTTTGTGAAGGAGCACCAGGATTGGTTCTCTTAAGTCAAGTGACCACAGGAAACACCAAGCTGATGGAGAACCCTAAGTAAGCAACACATTTAGCTGGATAAGATGTATTTTCTTTGGCTTGTTATCTGGGACATCGACAGCTGTTTTTTCACATAGAATATTGGTGCACATTTCAACTAAGACTGTAGTTTTATTCCCTGCTTGCTGAAATCCGGACTTTCATTTCTTATCAAGGGTTCTTATCTATTTTTAAAGACCGCTATCTATTTATAAAGACCACTGTCTTTTGCACTTATCATTTGCAAGATTTTCATTTAAACATGTATGTCTAGAGGTGCCGGCAACGTTTTATTATTATTATTATCAAATTATTAACTACAAATCACTTATAAGTATTTATTTGTGAGAATCATTCAGACAGCTCTACTTAGAGTTATAGAGGCCTATCTATCAAAGTGTCAACCGCAAATACGCTGGCATACCGCATCGTAATTGTTGCAAAATTGATCCGACCTAGTTATCAAAGCCTCAAGACCGGCAAATGTTGAAATTTGTGACGTAACATACAATCCGGAAGGTCTCAATCTGATGCAGATCGATGCTTATGTCATTACAGATGTTCCGAATACACATTCGGCTTTATCTGACACTTTTTCCAAGTTATCAAACTTTTCACAGGTACACTCGCGGCTATTCCGACCCAGAGTACCTGGTTTTCAATCCGCCCCCCTGGAGGCCGCGGATGTCATAGAAATCAATGGTCTGAGTCTGAGAGCAGTGAAAGCTTATGTTCGATGCTGCAAGACAAAGAAATATAACCCATTGATTTCTATGGTAGAAAACAAGTAACGTTTACACCTAACACCCTAGCATAAACCCCGAGTCTAAACACCCCTAATCTGCCACCCTGACATTGCCACAACCTAAATAAAATGTATTAACGCCTATTCCACCACTCCCCGCCACCGCCGCCACTGAATAAACATATTAACCTCTAAACCTCTGGCCTCCCACATCACCACTACTAAATAAACCTATTAACCCCTAAACCGTCAGCCCCCCATATCGCCAAAAACTAAATTAAGCTATTAACCCCTAAACCTAACAACCCCCTAACTTTAAATTAAAATTACAACATCCTTATCTTAATATAAAATAAACTATTTTAAGCTATTAATTAACCTAACCTAACTATTATACTACAATTAAATTAAACTACCAATTAAATAAACTAAATTACATATTAAAGAAACCTAACCCTACTCATTTACATTTAATATACAATTAAACATTATTAAAAGTACTAAATTACAGAAAAAAACAAACACTAAGTTACAAAAAACAATCACTAAATAACGAAAAATAAAAAACGAAGTGATCAAAAATAAAAAAGAATTACACCTAATCTAATAGCCATATCAAAATAACCCCCCCCCCAAATAAAAAAAAACCCTAGCCTACAATAAACTACCAATGGTCCTTAAAAGGGCCTTTTTTTGGGGCATTGCCCCAAAGATAACACCCACCCAACAGTTAAACCCACCACCCAATCAACCTCCCAAAAAAAATAACCTAAACTCCCCATTGCCCTGAAAAGGGCATTTGTATGGGCATTGCACTTAAAAGGGCATTTAGCTCTTTTACATGCCCAGACCCTAATCTAAAAATAAAACCCAGCTAAAAAACCCTTAAAAAAACCCTAACACTAACCACCGATGATCCACTTACAGTTTTTGAAGTCCCGCTTGAAGGATCCATCCAGCCGGAGAAATCCTCATCCAGGCAGCAAGAAGTCTTCATCCGGGCGGCCTCTTCCATCTTCATCCAGCCGGAGAAGTCTTCATCCAGATGGCATCTTCTATCTTCATCCATCTAGCTCGGAGCGGGTGCATCCTGAAGGCATCCGGCGCAGAGCATCCTCTTCATACTTTCGCCGCCGTACACTGGAACTTCAATGTTTAAATCAGCCAATAGGATTTGAGCAGCTTTAATTCTATTGGCTGTTCCAATCAGGCAATAGGATTTGAGCTCTCATTCTATTGGCTGATTGGAACAGCCAAAAGGATGAGAGCTCAATCCTAATGGCTGATTGGAACAGCCAATATGAGTGCAAGAGACGCCATCTTGGATGGTGTCACTTGCATTGAAGTTCCAGTTTACAGCGGCTATCATATGAAGAGGATGCTCCATGCCAGATGTCTTCAGGATGGACCTGCTCCGCGCCGGATGGATGAAGATGCCGTCTGGATGAAGACTTCTTGCCACCTGGATGAGGACTTCTCCGGCCGGATGAAAATGGAAGAGGCTGCCCGGATGAAGACTTCTTGCCGACTGGATGAGGACTTCTCCGGCTGGATGGATCCTTCAAGCAGGACTTCAAGAACTGTAAGTAGATCGTCGGGGGGTTAGTGTTAGTTTTTTTTAAGTTTTTTTTGGGTGGGTTTTATTTTTAGATTAGGGTCTGGGCATGTCAAAGAGCTAAATGCCCTTTTAAGGGCAATGTCCATACAAATGCCCTTTTTTAGGGCAATGGGGAGCTTAGGTTATTTTAGATAGGTTTTTTATTTGGGAGGGTTGGTTGGTTGGGTGGTGGGTTTAACTGTTGGGGGGGTGTTTGTATTTTTTTGCAATGTAAAAGAGCTGTTATCTTTGGGGCAATGCCCCACAAAGGGCCCTTTTAAGGGCCATTGGTAGTTTATTGTAGGCTAGGGTTTTTTTATTTTAGGGGGGCTTTTTTATTTTGATAGGTCTATTAGATTAGGTGTAATTCTTTTTTATTTTTGATAATTTGTTTTTTTATTTTTTTCATAATTTAGTGTTTGTTTTTTTGTAACTTAGTGTTTGTTTTTTCTGTAATTTAGTACTTTAAAAAATGTTTAATGTCATATTTAAATAATTTGAGTAGGGTTAGGTTTCTTTAATATGTAATTTAGTTTATTTAATTGGTAGTTTAATTTAATTGTAGTATAATAGTTAGGGTAGGTTAATAGGGATGTTGTAATTTTAATTGAAAGTTAGGGGGTTGTTAGGTTTAGGGGTTAATAGCTTAATTTAGTTTTTGGCAATGTGGGGGGCTGACGGTTTAGGGGTTAATAGGTTTAGTTAGTGGTAGTGACGTGGGAGGCCAGAGGTTTAGGGGTTAATACGTTTATTTAGTGGCGGCGGTGTCGGGGAGCGGCAGAATAGGGGTTAATAACTTTATTTAGGTTGCGTCGATGTCGGGGAGCGGCGGGAAAGGGGTTAATAACTTTATTTAGTTTGCAGCGATATCGGGGAGCGGCGGGATAGGGGTTAAACATTTTAGTATAGTGGCGGCGTTTAGTGACAGAGTATAAATAAAGTTGGGAAAAAGCCGAATAGACGCAAGATCGATGACTGCTAGTTAACGACAGTCCGAAGCTCATCGCCCCGTACTTAGTGCGGGTCTTTTTGCTTTTTTTATAAATATGGAGATTGTATTGAGATCCACGGCCGCGATATTTTGCGATGTTAGGCGAGCATATTGATGCCGGCGAATGCAATGTAGTTGACAGCTTGATACATATCCCCCATCGGGGCCGATTTATCATGGCCCGAATGGGGCCAAATACCCCTGTTTCCGCGAGAGCCTTCAGGCTCGCCGGAAACAGGAGTTAAGAACTGCTGCTCCTTAACTTGTCCGATGCCTCTGAGGCTGCGGACATCAATCCGTCCGATCGAATACGATCAAGTTCATTGACACCCCCCTGCTAGCGGCCGATTGGCCACAAATCTACAGGGGGCGGTATTGCACAAGCAGTTCATCAGAACTGCTTGTGCAATGATAAATGCAGACAGCGGGGGCTAGTTATCAAGCCGTCTACTTTTCTGGCTTCGCCGGCCCAATACGTCCGCCTAAGCTCGCCTACCTTCGCCGCCGCGGACCTGAAAAAAATACGCCTAAGTTATCAAATAAAGCTGTCAAAAAGCCGCGGGGCGATGAGCAGCGGACTGTGACAGTTATCACTCATCCGATCTCGCTGCCCTTCGGCTTTTTCCCAGCTTTATTGCTAGCCTGTCACTAAGCACTCACACTAACTACACTGCTCTACCCCCTATACCGGCGCCCCCGGAGCCCCCCGCAACTAAATAAAGTTACTAATCCCTAAACCGCCGCTCCTAGACCCTGCCGCAACTCTTATAAATGTATTAACCCCTAAACCGCCGCTCCTAGACCCTGCCGCAACTCTTATAAATGTATTAACCCCTAAACCGCCGCTCCTAGACCCCGCCGCAAATCTTATAAATGTATTAACCCCTAAACCGCCGCTCCCGGACACCGCTGCCACCTACATTATACCTAGTAACCCTTAATCTGCCCCCCCTACACCGTCGCCACCTATAATAAATTTATTAACCCCTATCCTGCCCCCCACTACGCCGCCGCCACTGTAATAAAATGATTAACCCCTAAACCTAAGTCTAACCCTAACCATAACGCCCCCCTAACTTAAATATTAATTAAATAAATCTAAATAAATTAACTCTTATTAACTAAATGAATCCTATTTAAAACTAAATACTTACCTTTAAAATAAACCCTAATATAGCTACAATATAAATAATAATTATATTGTAGCTATCTTAGGATTTATATTTATTTTACAGGTAACTTTCAATTTATTTTAACCAGGTACAATAGCTATTAAATAGTTATTAACTATTTAATAGCTTACCTAGCTAAAATAAAGAGAAATGTACCTGTGAAATAAATCCTAACCTAAGTTACAATTACACCTAACACTACACTATACTTTAATAAATTATTCCTATTTAAAAATAAATACTTACCTGTAAAATAAACCCTAAGATAGCTACAATGTAATTAATAATTATATTATAGCTATCTTAGGATTTATATTTATTTTACAGGTATTTTTCTATTTCTTTTAGCTAGTTAGAATAGTTATTAAATAGTTATTAACTATTTAATAACTACCTAGCTAAAAGAAATACAAAATTACCTGTAAAATAAATCCTAACCTAAGTTACAATTAAACCTAATACTACACTATCATTAAATTAATTAAATAAACTACCTACAAATAACTACAATTAAATACAATTACATAAACTAACTAAAGTACAAAAAATAAAAAAAGCTAAGTTACAAAAAATAAAAAATTAAGTTACAAACATGTTAAAAATATTACAACAATTTTAAGCTACTTACACCTAATCTAAGCCCCCTAATAAAATAACAAACCCCCCCAAAATAAAAAAAATCCCTACCCTATTCTAAATAAAAAAAAATTCAAAGCTCTTTTACCTTACCAGCCCTTAAAAGGGCCATTTGTGGGGGCATGCCCCAAAAAGTTCAGCTCTTTTGCCTGTAAAAGAAAAATACAACCCCCCCCAACATTAAAACCCACCACCCACATACCCCTAATCTAACCCAAACCCCCCTTACAAAAACCTAACACTAATCCCCTGAAGATCATCCTACCTTGAGTCGTCTTCACTCAGCCGAGCCACCGATGGAACTGAAGAGGACATCCGGAGCGGAAGAAGTTAATCCTCCAAGCGGCGCTGAAGAAATCTTCCATCCGATGAAGTCATCATCCATGCGGCGCTGAAGAAGTCTTCGATCCGGCCGATGTCATCTTCAAAGAGGCGCTGAAGAGGTCTTCTATCCGGGCGAAGTCATCTTCCAAGCCGGGTCTTGAATCTTCCTTCCGCCGACGCGGAACCACCTTCTTCACCGACGGACTACGACGAATGACGGCTCCTTTAAGGGACGTCATCCAAGATGGCATCCCCTCAATTCCGATTGGCTCATAGGATTCTATCAGCCAATCGGAATTAAGGTAGGAAAATCTGATTGGCTGATGGAATCAGCCAATCAGATTCAAGTTCAATCCGATTGGCTGATCCAATCAGCCAATCAGATTGAGCTTGCATTCTATTGGCTGATCGGAACAGCCAATAGAATGCGAGCTCAATCTGATTGGCTGATTCCATCAGCCAATCAGATTTTTCCTACCTTAATTCCGATTGGCTGATAGAATCCTATCAGCCAATCGGAATTGAGGGGACGCCATCTTGGATGACGTCCCTTAAAGGAGCCGTCATTCGTCGTAGTCCGTCGGTGAAGAAGGTGGTTCCGCGTCGGCGGAAGGAAGATTCAAGACCCGGCTTGGAAGATGACTTCGCCCGGATAGAAGACCTCTTCAGCGCCTCTTTGAAGATGACATCGGCCGGATCGAAGACTTCTTCAGCGCCGCCTGGATGATGACTTCATCGGATGGAAGATTTCTTCAGCGCCGCTTGGAGGATTAACTTCTTCCGCTCCGGATGTCCTCTTCAGTTCCATCGGTGGCTCGGCTGAGTGAAGACGACTCAAGGTAGGATGATCTTCAGGGGATTAGTGTTAGGTTTTTGTAAGGGGGGTTTGGGTTAGATTAGGGGTATGTGGGTGGTGGGTTTTAATGTTGGGGGGGGTTGTATTTTTCTTTTACAGGCAAAAGAGCTGAACTTTTTGGGGCATGCCCCCACAAATGGCCCTTTTAAGGGCTGGTAAGGTAAAAGAGCTTTGAAATTTATTTAATTTAGAATAGGGTAGGGATTTTTTTTATTTTGGGGGGGTTTGTTATTTTATTAGGGGGCTTAGATTAGGTGTAAGTAGCTTAAAATTGTTGTAATATTTTTAACATGTTTGTAACTTAATTTTTTATTTTTTGTAACTTAGCTTTTTTTATTTTTTGTACTTTAGTTAGTTTATGTAATTGTATTTAATTGTAGTTATTTGTAGGTAGTTTATTTAGTTAATTTAATGATAGTGTAGTATTAGGTTTAATTGTAACTTAGGTTAGGATTTATTTTACAGGTAATTTTGTAATTATTTTAGCTAGGTAGTTATTAAATAGTTAATAACTATTTAATAACTATTCTAACTAGCTAAAATAAATACAAAGTTACCTGTAAAATAAAAATAAATCCTAAGATAGCTAGAATATAATTATTATTTATATTGTAGCTATATTAGGGTTTATTTTAAAGGTAAGTATTTAGTTTTAAATAGGATTCATTTAGTTAATAAGAGTTAATTTATTTAGATTTATTTAATTAATATTTAAGTTAGGGGGGCGTTAGGGTTAGTGTTAGACTTAGGTTTTGGGGTTAATCATTTTATTACAGTGGCGGCGGCGTAGTGGGGGGCAGGATAGGGGTTAATAAATTTATTATAGGTGGCGACGGTGTAGGGGGGCAGGATAGGGGTTAATACATTTAATATAGGTTGCGGCGGGTTCAGGGAGCGGCGGTTTAGGGGTTAATACATTTATTATAGTTGCGGTGGGCTCCGGGAGCGGCGGTTTAGGGGGTAATAACTTTATGTAGTTGCGGCGGTGTAGGGGGGGTCAGATTAGCGGTGTTTAGACTCGGGGTACATGTTAGGGTGTTAGGTGTAGACAGCTCCCATAGGAATGAATGGGATGTCTGGCAGCAGCGAACTTGTACTTTCGCTATGGTCAGACTCCCATTGATTCCTATGGGATCCGCCGCCTCCAGGCTGGCGCTTTGAAAACCAGGTACGCTGGGCCGTAAAAGTGCCGAGCGTACCTGCTAGTTTTTTGATAACTAGCAAAAGTAGTGAGATTGTGCCGCACTTGTGTGCGGAACATCTGGAGTGACGTAAGAATCGATCTGTGTCGGACTGAGTCCGGCGGATCGAAGTTTACGTCACAAAATTCTACTTTTGCCGGTCTCGAGCCTTTGATAACTAAGGCGAATCAGCCTCGCCACAAATACGCTGCGGAATACGCAGCGTATTTGAGGTTGACGGCTTGATAACTAGGCCCCAGCGTATGCTGTCGGCATCTATCTATGTCTGGCAGACATGATCGCTACAGCGGATCATGTCCGCCAGACAAATGATAAATCAGCCCCATAGAGCGCTTCTCCCTAAAACCCACTTTTGCTTTACTGTTCTTTATATATCACACTTTGGGAGATTATTGTGATATCTTGAGTTTAGCTTTTGTCTGACTCTGCAGAGAGCCATCACACTTATATTTTTCATCTAGTCCCCAGCCTCAAACAACACTTACATTCTTCTGTCTCCACAGTTCAGGAGGTTGGCCGACTGCTAACCTTCACAGAAAGACATTCTTCTTTCCCCACTTCTTAGTGCTTGGAGGCTGTCCTGTTGAGCACATTGCTTCTGCACCGTGTGACACGGCTCATGCAATGTTCTGCCCAGCCTATAGCTGAAGTTCACTAAAATAGGGCATCATGTGTGTGTACAATCTGCAGGTCCCATATGTACTGTACACCTGCACCGTGCCTGGCTCACTAACTAGTACTAAACTTTTGGAGGCAAGCCATACTCCAGTCCCACATGTCATGACTTCACGCGTGTATTGTACAGCCGCACCGGCACCGCACTGCCGTTTGCATAAGTTTGACCCACACATGTTACTACAATAACATTTTGGGCCAAACTAAAACAAAGCTACAGTGAGTAGGTGTGTGCAGTAATGGTGTGCGGGTTAAGGTAACCGGCGGCCCAACAGCCGCACTGGCAACACACTACAAAATTTCACAATAACATTTTGGGGCAAATATAGACAGAGCCACAATGTGTGCGGTAATGGTGGGCAGGGTAACCGGTAACTATATACTGAATCAATCCAAGTTATGTAGTATATCTGTAAAAGGTTGACAAGAAAATATCAAACTAACATCTCCATGTAAAAAAAATATTTTACCTAAAAAATTCACCAGTAACCACATCCCTTTGCAGAGATACTTTAAGCAGCAATCAGGATGCTAGTCCTAGGACTTACAAGGGAGCGAGCATCTGGGATGTACAGGCACAGCCACCTTATTTCCCTACTCAGTTTAAGAACGTTTCCTATGAAATCTTACGAGATTTCAGTGAAATCCCACAAGATAACAATAAAATGTGTGAACCAAGCACTGATAATGCTGATTGGCTTTTGTTTTTTACCATGCAGATGACAGTTCAAAGAGTAGCCCTAGATAACAGAGCACTTGGTGAGATAAAGAAATTTTGAGGAAAAATATCTTCTTTTTTTTTTTACATAGAGATATTCAGAGATTTTCTTGTCAGATTATACAGTTTTACTGCAGCACTTTCAAGTGACTTAGCATATGAGTATAATTTCCCTTTAATGTTTACTAAGTACAAAAGCAAACATTCCATATTATTTATTGAGTACCTTAATAACTTTGAAACTGAGGTAGCTTTTGTGGAGCATTATGACTTTGTACTCATCAGTTCCCTCATCAACGACATGCCTCAAGGTAAGAAGTTCATCTCTGTTTGACAAGACTGCTTTACGCCAAGCAGGGTCTCCTTCATGGCAAATAAAAACTTTCTTCTCAAACAACTGAATTGCATCATACAGTGCTGAAAAGTCTTCATATTCTTCTGGACATGCAAATTGATCCTAATGAAAAAAAATTACATTTGTAAAAATACATATAGCTAAAGCAAATAATAAACTAAAAGTTAGATAGTTTTCTAACTTTCCCCCAAAAAATGTTGTTTTTGTTGAACATATATTATAACAATAATATTACACAATGAAACAACAAAGAGCAATACAACAAAACACAAATTCAAATACATGATTTATACATTATGGAGGAGATTTATCACGCAACGGATGTTGCTTGCTCCGCCCGATGCTTCCGGCTTGCCAGAAACATTATTTAAGAAGCAGCGGTCGTAAGACTGCTGCTCCTAAACTCATCCGCCACCTCTGGGTTGGCGGACTGCAATCATGCCGATCAGAGAGACGATCAGGATGATTGACATTCGCTGGTGCGCAGGGGCGGCATTGCACAAGCATTTCACCAGAAATGCTTGTGCAATGTTAAATGCCGACAGCATATGCTGTCGACATTTAGAAATGAAGGGCGGACAAGATTTGCTATAGTGAATCATGTCTACCCAGGGTTTGATAAATCTATCCCTTTATCTTAATTTAATAAAAACAAAATGTATGCTAACCTAATAAATGAATTTCTTTCATGATGGTAAGAGTCCCCAAGTCATCATGTGTGGAAATTCCCCTCCTGACTACTAGGATGAGGAAGGTACTGCCTTAACCTAAACAAAAAGGAAGGGAAGGCTTGTGGGCTCTAA